>NC_071998.2:23523172-23836148 GCF_028885655.2 Pongo abelii | reverse complement strand
GCCCAGGAGTTCAAAACCAGCCTGGGCAACACAGTGAGACCCCATTTCTATTATTTAAAAAAGAAAAAAATAGGCAGGGCACAGTGGCTCACACCTGTAATCCCAGCACTTCGGGAGGCAAAGGCGGGCGGATCATGAGGTCAAGACATCGAGACCATCCTGGCTAACACGGTGAAACCCCGTCTCTACTAAAAATACAAAAAAAAAAATTAGCCAGGCGTGGTGGCGGGTACCTGTAGCCCCAGCTACTCGGGAGACTGAGGCAGAAGAATGGCGTGAACCTGGGAGGCAAGAGCTTGCAGTGAGCCGAGATTGCGCGACTGCATTCCAGGCTGGGCGACAGAGCGAGACTCCGTCTCAAAAAAAAAAAGAAAGAAAAGAATCTCAACTAAATTAGGAGGCCCAGGACAGCCACCAAGACAAAGTCTACACCCGTAATCGAGGAGAGAATAAGGTATCTAGGGTGCCAAGAAACTCAACTATGAGATCCAATTCCATGCAGCTCAACTGCTTGTACCCTACATGCCAGGAGCTGAACAAGCTGATACTTCTATTCTCTGCAGCTGTTAAAGGCAGGGTCAGGCCTCTAGCAGCTGATGGACAAGGTTGAACTCCCCTACACCCACACTTGGCTGACAGAGAATCACAAAGTTATCTGCTGTTCCATGGATATAATCTGCCCATGGAAAGGATGAGTGCTGGTGAACTCAAACACTATAGAACATCAAAATTTATTTGATATCGTCACAATTCTCTTTCAGGTTACCTAAGGCCACGAAGGGAATTAATTGCCCACAGCTGTTTGCACACATCTGTCCTATTCGTATCCTGCTAATTCAGCTGTAAACCCTGACTTATTTATTTATTTATTTATTTTGAGACAGAGTTTCGCTGCTGTCACCCAGGCTGGAGTGCAGTGGCCCGATATCGACTCACTGCAACCTCTGCCTCTCGGGTTCAAGCGATTATCCCTGCCTTAGCCTCCCAAGTAGCTGGGATTACAGGCGTCCACCACCACGCCCAGCTAATTTTTTGTATTTTTGGTAGAGATGGGGTTCACCATGTTGGCCAGGCTGGTCTCAAACTCCTGACCTTAAGTGATCCGCCTGCCTCAGGCTCTTAAAGTGCTGGGATTACAGATGTGAGCCACTGCAACCAGCCTTAAACCTTGTCTTTTGCCCAGCAGGTAACCAGGATTCTTCACCGTGGAATCTCTTGAAAAGCATGTAATTATTCATAACCAGTCTTCACCACTACTTCTAACAGTTCTCTCTCTCCTACAAAAAGGAAAAAAAAAAAGCCTACACTATAAAGCAGGGATCCCCAGTCCCCAACTCCCAGGCTGAAGACCGGGGTTATTAGGAACTGGGCCGCACAGCAGGAGGTGAGCAAACCTGGGCGGCGTGGCAAGTACTCGTCTATACAATAAAATTTTTTTTTAATTAGCCACGCTTGGCGGCACACACCTGGAGTCCCACCCACTCAGGAGGTTGAGGTGGGAGGAATCCTTGAGCTTAGGAGATCAAGGCTGCAGTGTGCTATGATCATGTCACCGCACTCCAGACTGGGCAATAGAGTAAGACCACGTCTCCTAAAAAATAAAAAAAATTAAAAAAATTCCTAACAGTTCCTAAAGAAATTAAACAGTTATGATAAAGACCAAGCAATCCTACTCCTAGGTATGCACCCAAGAGAACTGAAAACACGTTCACCTAAAAATGTGTACATAGGGCCGGGCGTAGTGGCTCACACCTGTAATCCCAGCACTTTGGGAGGCCGAGGTGGGTGGATCACCAGAAGGTCAGGAGTTTGGGACCAGCCTGGCCAACATGGTGAAACCTCGTCTCTACTAAAAATATAAAAAATTAGCTGGATGTGGTGGCGGGTACCTATAATCCCAGCTACTCGGGAGGCTGAGGCAGGAGAATTGCTTGAACCCAGGAGGCGGAGGTTGCAATGGGCCAAGATTATGCCACTGCACTCCAGCCTGGACAACAAGAGCAAAACTTCTCAAAAAAAAAAAAAGAAAATGTATACATAGGCCAGGCCCAGTGGCTCACACCTGTAATCCCAATACTTTGGGAGGCCATGGTGGGAGGGCCACTTGAGCTCAGGAGATCGAGACCAGCCTGGGCAGCATAGCAAGACCTTGTCTCTATTTTAAAAAATAAGAAGAAGAAGAAGAAGCAAGAAATGCGGCCAGGCACAGTGGCTCACACCTGTAAACCCAGCACTTTGGGAGGCCAAGGCAGGTGGATCATGAGATCAGGAGTTCGAGACCAGCCTGGCCAACATGGTGAAAACCCATCTCTACTAAAAATACAAAAATTAGGCCGCTGTGGTGGGGGCACCTGTAATCCCAGCTACTCGGGAGGCTGAAGCAAGAGAACTGCTTGAACCTGAGAGGCAGAGGTTGCAGTGAGCCGAGACTGCGCCACTGCACTCCAGCCTGGGTGACAGAGTAAGACTCCATCTCGGAAAAAAAAAAAAAAAAAGAAAACAAAGAAATGCATACATAGGCCAGGCACGGTGGCTCACGCCTGTAATCCCAGCACTTTGAGAGGCTGTGGCAGGAGAGCAGTGTGAGGCCAAGAGTTCAAGACCAGCCTGGGCAACATAGAGAGACCCTGTCTCTACAAAAAAGTTTAAAAATCAGCCAGGTGAGCCGGGCGCGGTGGCTCACACCTGTAATCCCAGCACTTTGGGAGGCTGAGGCGGGCAGATCACGGGGTCAGGAGATCGAGACCACCCTGGCTAACACGGGGATACGCCATCTCTACTAAAAATACAAAAACGAAATTAGCCAGGCATGGTGGCGGGCGCCTGTAGTCCCAACTACTTGGGAGGCTGAGGCAGGAGAATGGCGTGAACCTGGAAGGCGGAGCTTCCAGTGAGCCGAGATCGCGCCACTGCACTCCAGCCTGGGCGACAGAGCCAGACCCCGACCCCGTCTCAAAAACAAACAAAAAAAAAAATTAGCCCAGTGTGATAGAGCACACCTGTGGTCCCAGCTACTCAGAAAGCTGAAATGGGAGGATCACTTGAGCCTGGGCGTTCAAGGCTGCAGTATGCCGTGATCACACCAGTGCACTCCTAGTACAGTGCCCAAAAGATGAGTGAGACCCTGTTTCAAAAATAAAATAAGGGGCCAGACACAGTGGCTCACGCCTGTAATCCCAGCACTTTGGGAGGCCCAGGCGTGTGGATCACCAGGTCAGGAGATCAAGACCATCCTAATATGGTGAAACCCCATCTCTACTAAAAATATTTTTAAAAAATTAGCTGGGCATAGTGGCGGGCACCTGTAGTCCCAACAACCCAGGAGGCTGAGGCAGGAGAATGGCATGAACCCAGAAGGCGGAGCTTGCAGTAAGCCAAGATCGCACCACTGCACTCCAACCTGGGCGACAGAGCAAGACTCATCTCAAAAAAATAAAAATAAAAATAAAAATAAAAATAAAATAAGGGCCAGGCACTGTAGCTCATGCCTATAATCCCAGCATTTTGGGAGGCCGAGGCAGGCGGATCACCTGAGGTCAGGGTTTCAAGACTAGCCTGGCAGGGTGGGAGTCAGGAGTTTGAGACCAGCCTGGCCAAATGGTAAAACCCTCTCTCTACTAAAAATACAAAACTTAGCCGGGCATGGTAGCATGGACCTGTAATCCCACTACTCGGGAGGCTGAGGCAGAGGAATCGCTTGAACCCAGGAAGCAGAGGTTGCAGTGAGTTGAGATCGCACTACTGCGCTCCAGCCTGTGCTACAAGAGCAAAACTCAGTCTCAAAAAAAAAAAAAAGGCCAGCTTGGCCAACATGGCAAAACCCCGTCTCTACTAAAAATACAAAAATTAGCCAGGCGTGGTGGTATGTGTCTGTAATCTTGGCTCGCTGCAACCTCTACTCCCAGGTTCAAGCTATTCTCCTGCCTCGGCCTCCTGAGTAGCTGGGATTACAGAAGCCCACCACCACGCCTGGCTAATTTTTGTATTTTTAGTAGAGACAGGTTTCGCCATGTTGGCCAGGCTGGTCTCGAACTCCTGACCTCAGGTGATCCACCCGCCTCGGCCTCCCAAAGTTCTGGGATTACAGGCATGAGCCACCATGCCCGGCCTTAACTTGCTTTCCTAAGTAAATTCAAGCAATTATCCTGCCTCAGCCTCCCGAGTAGCTGGGATCACAGGTATGTACCACCATGCCCGGCTAACTTTTGAATGTATGAGGCTGAGGCTTCACTGAGCTGAGATCACACCACTGCACTCTGGCCTGGGCAACACAGCAAGACCCTGTCCCAAACAAAAAAGAAAAAAGAAAAAAAGAGTATCTATTTCCTGTGTATTAACAAAAAGTGCTAATAGGCCAGGTGTGGTGGTTCATGCCCATAATCTCAACACCTTGGGAAGCCAAGGAGGGAGGACTTCTTGAGCCCAGGAGTTTGAGACCAGCCTGGGTAACACAGCAAGACCTCCTCATCTCTACTAAAAAATACATTTAAAAATTAGCCAGGTATGGTGGCGCATGCCTGTGGTCCCATCTCCTTGGGAGGCTGAGGCGGGAGGATTGCTTGATCCCAGGATTTCGAGGCTACAGTGAGCTATGATCAGCCTGGGCAACAAAGCATGACCCTATAGCACCAAAAAATTTAAAAAGTGCTAATATGTTGCCAACTGAACATCCTCATCCATGTCAAATTCTATCCCTAAACCTAGCTAAACACAGCTCTCTCGCCAACCATGTTCAGCTGCAGGAATCCCCATCTATCCTCTCTTGAAAGGATGAAAGTAAGAGCAAATTAAGTCATAGATTTAATGCCAACAACACAATAACCTTAGTCTGTGATAAAGACTCAGGCATATTTCTGTCTTTATACACTCACACTCCCTCTGCCCTGAGTCTCCAGCTCTGCATCCACCAAAGTAAGATTAACTTCCCACTAGTTACTCTGTCTCAAGGCTTCACAGGAAAGGGGATAAGGATGGAAACCATCTTCCCCCTTTGGCCAGTCAGAAGGAAGGAAGGTATCAAAATATAGGCTAACCTACTTCAGCTTTCTTACGGATACAAGTTCAATAAAACAATTTTTCTTCTAGTAGAGTCATGATGACCACAACCAGTCACAGAGATTAAGAATCTTTGTTTCTTAGGCCAGGTGTGGTGGCTCATGCCTGTAATTCCAGCACTTTGGGAGGCCGAGGCAGGCGGATCACTTGAGGTCTGGAGTTTGAGATCAGCCTGGCCAACATGTCAAAACCCTGTCTTTACAAACAATACAAAACTTAGCTGGGCGTGGTTGCGCGCACCTGTAATCTCAGCTAGTCCAGAGGCTGGGGCACGAAAATCACTTGAACCTGGGAGGCAGAGGTTGCAGTGAGCCGCCACTGTACTCCAGCCTGGGCAACAGAGCAAGACCCTGTCTTCAAAAAAAAAAAAAAAATCAACATCTTTGCTTCTTGATACTCTAAGCCACAATGTTTAACTCTTGCTTCTTATTTTCAAGAACAGAAAAACCATGACAGTACTCAACACACAGTACAACTACAATGGAGAACAATTTGGAGGTTCTGGAAAAAACTAAAAATTGAGCTACCATATGATCCAGCAATCTCACTGCTGGGTATATACCCAAAGTAAGGGAAATCAGTATATTGAAGAAATATCTGCGTTCCTGTTTGTTGCAGCACTGTTTACAATAGCTAAGATCTGGAAGTAACCTAAGTGTCTATCAACAGATGAATAGATAAAACATGGTACTTATACACAATGCAGTACTATTTAGCCATAACAAAGAATGAGATCCTGTCATTTGAAACAACATGGATAGAACCGGAGATCATTATGTTAAGTGAAATAACCCAGGAAGAGAAAGACAAACATCACATGTTCTCACTTAGTTGTGGGAACCAAAAATCAAAACAATTGAACTCATAATCACAGACAGTAGAAGGATGGACTACCAGAGGCTAGGAAGGGTAGTGGGGGACTTGGGGGAGGTAGGGATGGTTACTGAGTACAAAAATAATAAGACCCACTATTTGATAGTACAATAGGGTAACTATAGTCAATAACTTAATTGTATACTTTTTTTTCTCCTGAGACAGGGTCTGACTCTTTCGCCCAGGCTGGGGAGCAGTGGTGCAATCTCGGTTCCCTGCAACCTCTGCCTCCTGGGCTCAAGACATTCTCCCACCTCAGCCTCCCAAGTAGCTGCGACTACAGTCAAGCATCAAATCAATTCTTTTTTTTTTTTTTGAAACAGAGTTTCACTCTGTTGCCCAGGCTGGAGTGCAATGGCATGATCTCAGCTCACTGCAACCTCTGCCTCCCAGGTTCAAGCAATTCTCCTGTCTCAGCCTCCCAAGTAGCTGGGATTACAGGCACCCGCCACCATGCCTGGCTAATTTTTGCATTTTTAGTAGAGACGGGGTTTCGTCATGTTGGCCAAGCTGTTCTTGAACTCCTGACCTCAGGTGATCCACCTGCCTCAGCCTCCCAAAGTCCTAGGATTACAGGCATGATCCACCAGGCCCAGCTTCAAATCAATTCTTAATGAAGACCAGATGACCTAAAATAATAATTCTCATTATTCACATCTCTGCATGAACCATTTCAACATTTGGCACTCAATTGTCACAAATTCACAAATTATTTCACAAGTGATTTATAAAAGTTCAACATACCTATTAAGTCATTTTGAGACAGTTACATCATCTCTAGGTTTTATTACAAGCCTAAAATATAAATACTGATTTAATACTTAAGACAGTTTTTCATTATAGTTCTTCAACTTTCCTAATGAATCCAGGATATCAAGTCCTGGTTTTTCTTTTTTTAGTAAAAGTATATTGGTTTTATTTTACTGACATCCTCATTACTTAATCACTCATGCCAAAAGCAACTTTCTTAAAAATGTCTGTTACCTAAAGAATGTATCTATCAAAACAAAGTCATACCATCCATTTAAACATTAACACACCTGCCACATAAGTATCTGGCCCAGTTTTCATCCAAAAACAAAATACAAAATTCCTTAATAAAGAAAGCACTATACTAATGAGAAATATCCCACATCCTTATATGTCTAAAAGAATCACTCAACTGGCTGGGCACAGTGGCTCACGCCTGTAATCCCAGCACTTTGGGAGGCAGAGGCGGGCGGATCATGAGGTCAGGAGATCAAGACCATCCTGGCTAACATGGTGAAACCCTGTTTCTACTAAAAATACAAAAATTAGCCAGGTGTAGTGGCATGAGCTTATAGTCCCAGCTACTGGAGAGGCTGAGGGAGGAGAATTGCTTCAACCTGGGAGACGGAGGTTGCAGTGAGTCAAGATCACGCCACTGCACTCTAGCCTGGGAAACAGCAAGACTCCATCTCAAAAAAAAAAAAAAAGAATCGCTCAACTGTTCTCTACATCCGGATTACTCTCGAAAACAAAGGCTCAGAAAAATTACCTTCCAAGCACTCCTGAAACTTCATGTTCTATCTTGTAAGCAACAACTACATAAACCGTATTTCACAAAATGAATACATTCACTGCCTCCATTTCCTCACTAAACATCTCCTTAACCTTCTTTATTCTAGTTTCCATCACCCTATCACTCTAACAGTAGGAAAAATGCTACTCCCTAGGTCACCACTGGTCTCCTAATTGTCAAATCTTTCTTCTGTTCTCATTCTTTCATCTGTCTCTGTCATTCAAAACATTTCATACGACTAGGCGCAGTGGCTCATGCCTACAATCCCAGCACTTTGGGAGGCCGAGGCAGACGGATCACCTGAGGTCAGGAGTTCAAGACCAGCCTGGCCAACATGGTGAAACCCCATCTCTACAAAAATACAAAAATTAGCCGGGCATGACGGCGGGTGCCTGCAATCCCAGCTACTTGGGAGGCTGAGGTGGGAGAACAGCTTGAACCTGGGAGGTGGAGGTTGCAGTGAGCCGAGATCGCGCCACTGCACTCCAGTCTGGGTGACAAAGCGAGACTCCATCTAAAAAAAAAAAAAAAGTATATATATAAAGATTAGCCAGGTGTGGTGGCACCTGCCTGTAATCCCAACTACTCAGAGGAGGGTGAGGCACGAGAATCACTTGAATCTGGGAGGCAGAAGTTGCAGTAAGTCGAGATCGTGCCACTGTACTCCAGCTTGGGATATAAAGCGAGACTCCATCTCAAAAATAAAGAAAGAAAGAAACAAACAAACACTGTCAACAAAAACTGTCAACTTCTGTTCACAAACCATCAACTCCTCAATGAAATGCAAACTGTTTATTCCTTCCAATCCCTACACTTGGTCAAACCAGCCTTGGTATTCTCCTGAATTGTCCCTGCCTTTTTGCCTTCATGTTCCACAGGCATGTTTACTCAAGGACATACTGCACGTGCCCATTTTCTCTCTTTTTTTTTTGAGGGGGGAAATCGCTTGAGCCCAGGTAGGTTAAGGCTGCAGTGAGCCTGATCGCATCACTGCACTCCTGAGTGACAGAGTAAGACCCTGTCTCAAACAAAATAGAACAAAGCAAAACAACAGCAAATTCTAATAAAACAACTCTGAATACAACATTTAAAGTGTTTTAACAATTTAATTGTAACTTCAGGAATTTGATACTTCTTTTTTCTTTTTTTTTGAGACGGAGTTTCACTCTTGTTGCCCAGGCTGGAGTACAATGGCGTGATCTCGGCTCACTGCAACCTCCGCCTCCCAGGTTCAAACGATTCTCCTGCCTCAGCCTCCCAAGTAGCTGGGATTACAGGCGCCCACCGCCATGCCCGGCTAATTTTTTATATTTTTAGTAGAGATGGGGTTTCTCCATGTTGGTCAGGATGGTCTCAAACTCCCGACCTCAGGTGATCTGCCTGCCTCGGCCTCCCAAAGTGCTGGGATTACAGGCGTGAGCCACCATGCCCAGCCTTGATACTTGATTCTATAGGAAGAATCTAAGAAAACTAAGGCTCAGCCTCCCCAGCTCAAGGAATCCTTGCCAAATACTCAAGCTCAATTCAACAATGCTTTTCTCTGTCACAGCCAGCAGTACCCTGGAATCCTATACACACATTTAAACTGTGTCTGTCTGCTCACCAACATGTAAGCAACTGAAGATCAGGAACCTACATTACTCATCTGTATTCTAGCATCTAACATTGTTGATAACTGGCAGCAATAAATATTCGTTCAAGTGAACACCTATAAAGTAGCTACAGAGTAGCATATACCATTTGCGCAGGGAGAACCATCATTCAGGCCTAATCTGTAGTAACGCAAACTGAGCATTCACAGAAATAACAGAGAATATACTACCTTAAGTTTTTCTCGATTTTTTTTTTTTTTTTTTTTTTTTTGAGACAAGGTCTCATTCTGTCTGCCCAGGCTGGAGTGCAGTGGTGCGATCTCACCTCACGGACCTCTGCCTCCCCTCCAGGGTTCCAGCAATTCTCCCACCTCAGCCTCCCAAGTAGGTGGGACTATAGGCATGTGCCACCACACCCAGCTAATTTTTTTTTTTTTTTTTTTTTTTTTTTTTTTGAGACAGAGTCTCGCTCTATCATCCAGGCTGGAGTGCAGTGGCACAATCTCGGCTCACTGCAACCTCCGCCTTCTGGGATCAAGCAATTCTTCTGCCTCAGCCTCCCGATTAGCTGAGATTACAGATGCGTGCCACCATGCCTGGCTAATTTTTTTTGTATTTTTAATAGAGACGGGGTTTCACCGTGTTAGCCAGGATGGTCTCGATCTCCTGACCTCGTGATCCGCCCGCCTCGGCCTCCCAAAGTGCTGGGATTACAGGCGTGAGCCACCGCGCCCAGCCCACACCCAGCTAATTTTTGTATTTTTTGGTAGAGGTAGGGTTTCACCATGTTGGCCAGGCTGGTCTCAAACGCCTGACCTCAAGTGATCCACTTGCCTTGGTCTCCCAAAGAGCTGGGATTACAGGAGAGAGCCACTGCACCCAGCCCATATACTACCTTAAGTTTTTACTAACGTTGCCTCATTCCCACAAATCAAAGGAAACTTTCATCAGTGTTTCAAAACTTAGGGTTGGCATAGCAGTCATAGAATACATATTTTTAGACTTTCCAAAAGCCCCAAAAAGTTACATTTTATCCTACAATAAATTAGCAATTTACTTAGCATTGATGAAAATTACCTGAGCTAAGTAACAGCAGTAGTTATTTCTTGCTTATCAGATGACCTGACTGGCAATTATATCTGATAAATAATTAAGAAAATAATCATCTGAGAAAAGGATTATCATTCAGTAGTGTACTTCAGTCACAATATGTAAATACACAAACCCTGATTGGATGGGAAAAGAGGCTATAAAAATACTTCAGTGACAATATGTAAACACAGAAACCCCGACTGGATGGGAAAGAGGCTAAAAAAATATATTTTGTGGGCCTAGAGCAGCAGCTCACGCCTATAATCCCAACACTTTGGGAGGCTGAGGTGAGCACCTGAACCCAGAAGTTGAAGATCAGCCTGTGCAATATGATAAAACCCTGTCTCTACAAAAAAAAAAAAAAAATTAGCTAGGCATGGTGGCACTAATCTGTAGTCCCAGGTACCCAAGAGGCTAAGGTGGATCATCTGAGCGTGGGAAGTTCAAGGCTGCAGTGAGCTAAGATTGCACCACTGCACTCCAGCCTGGGTGACAGAGTGAGACCTTATCTCAAAAAAAAAAAAAAAAAAAAAGGTCGGGTGCAGTGGCTCATGCCTGTAATCCCAGCACTTTGCGAGGCTGAGGTGGGCAGATCATGAGGTCAGGAGTTCAAGACCAGCCTGGCCAACATAGTGAAACTCTGTCTCTATTAAAAATACAAGCCACACACGGTGGCTCACGCCTGTAATCCCAGCACTTTGGGAGGCCGAGGTGGGCGATCACCTGAGGTCGGGAGTTCAAGACCAGCCTGATGAACATGGAGAAACCCCGCCTCTACTAAAAGTACAAAATTAGCCGGGCATGGTGGCACATGCCTGTAATCCCAGCTACTTGGGAGGCTGAGGCAGCAGAATCACTTGAACCCAGGAGGCGGAGGTTGCGTTGAGCCAAGATCACGCCATTGCACACTAGCCTGGGTAACAAGAGCTAGACTCTGTCTCACAAAAAAAAAAAAAATTAGCCAGGTGTGGTGGCACGCGCCTGTAGTCCCAACTACTCGGGAGGCTGAGGCAGGAGAATCCCTTGAACTCGGGAGGCAGAGGTTGCAGTGAGCCGAGCCCACGCCATTGCACTCCAGCCTAGGTGACAGAATGAGACTCTGTCTCAAAAAAAAAAAAGCAAAAGGGACAGAAAACAAACACACAGGCCAGCCAACTAGAAGACTAAATATAATGGCAGAAATATATCCAAAATATCTGTAATTACAACAAATATGAATGGTCTCCATGCTCTAGTTAAAGAGGTTAGCTGATGGCTCACTCCTGCAATCCCAGCACTTTGTGAGACTGAGGTGGGAAGATCACTTGAGCCCAAGAGTTCACGACCAGCCCAGCCAACATAGCAATACACTCTAGTTAATTAAAAAGAAGTTAGCAAGTTGCTAACTTAACAAAGCAAAATCCAGCTATGTGGCGTTCATAAAAGATATATCTAAAACATCCCACTACAATTGGCTAAAACTAAAAAGGCAACATAAAATGTTGACAAGGATGTAGAACTCTTAAACCACTCAGTCTTTGAGAATGAATTCCCAATTCTTAGGGCATCCACTGTGTGTATAAGCTGAACTTTTTCCAGACACCTAGAATGAAATTCATTATGTACTATCCTTGATAGATTTGAGAAAATAGTCACTCAACTTTGTGTTCTGTGGTCCAGCTGACAAGCCTGAGAACAACTGTGCAACATGTGGAAAACACTTTAGCATTACTTAGTAAAGTTACACATACCCTACACAGAAACCAAAAATTCCACTCTCAGTTATGTAGTCTTGAGAAAATGGACTTTGTTTGTTGTGGGCAGGGTGGCAAATGTCCACATGAAGACAAGTACAATTGGTCATCTCAAAAAACTGGAAATGAGACAAATATCCATCAACAATGAAACAGACAAATAACATATGGCACATCCTTACAATATAACATCATACTACTATAAGAAATCAACGGGCCGGGCACGATGGCTAACACCTGTAATCCCGGCACTTTGGGAGGCCAAGGTGGGCGGATCGCTGGAGGTGAGGAGCTCGAGACCAGCCTGCCCAACACAGTGAAACCACATCTCTACTAAAAATGCAAAAAAAAAAAATTAGCCAGGCATGGTGGCGCCTGCCTGTAATCCCAGCTACTTGGGAGGCTGAGGCAGGAGAACTGCTTGAACCCAAGAGGCAGAGGTTGCAGTGAGCCAAGATCGCACCATTGCACTCCAGCCTGGGCAACAAGAGCAAACTCCGTCTCAAAAAAAAAAAAAAAACAAACAAGAGTCCATGACCAGCCTGGCCAACATGGTGAAACCCCGTCTCTACTAAGAATACAAAAATTAGCTGAGCACGGTGGCAGGTGTCTGTAATCCCAGCTACTCGGGAGGCCGAGGCAGGAGAATTGCTTGAACCCAGGAGGCAGAGGCTGCAGTGAGCTGAGAAGCCAAGATCATGCCACTGGCATTCCAGCCTGGGCAAAAGAGCAACACTCCGTCTTATAAAACAAAAAAAAGAAAAAAGAAATCTACATGGGGGCTGGGTGCAGTGGCTCATGCCTGTAATACCAGAACTTTGGGAGGCCGAAGCAGGCAGATCACCTGAGGTCAACAGTTCGAGACCAGCCTGGCTAACACAAGGAAACCCCGTCTCTACCAAAAAATACAAAAACTAGCCAGGCATGGTGGCGGGCACCTGTAGTCCCAGCTATTCGGGAGGCTGAGGAAGGAAAATCGCTTGAACCCAGGAGGTGAATGTTGCAGCGAGCCAAGATCGAGCCACTGCACTCCAGCCTGAGCAACAGAGACCCTATCTCAAAAAAAAAATCAACATGGATAAATCTCAAGCATGTAAGAGTGAAAGAATCAAGCATCAGAAGAATCATACAATTCTTACACTGAGAATAAGACTGAAAATGGGCACTATTAAACCATATGTTGCTTATGGATATACATATAAGGTAAAATTATTGTAAAAAAGTAACAGTAGGCTGGGGCGGTGGCTCATGCCTGTAATCCCAGCACTTTGGGAGCTCAGGTGGGCGGATCATGAGGTCAGGAGTTTGAGACCAGCCTGGCCAACACAGTGAAACCCCGTCTCTACCAAAAATACAAAAAATTAGCCAGGCATGGTGGTGGGCACCTATAATCTGAGCTACTTGGGAGGCGGAGGCTGGAGATTCACTTGAACCTGGGAGGTGGAGGTTGCAGTGAGCCGAGATCAGGCCACTACACTCACTTCAGTCCAGGCGATAGCGCAAGACTCCGTCTCAAAAAAAAAAAAAAAAAAAAAAAGAACAGTAGAACCTGCAGAGTGACTCATACCTATAATCCCAGGACTCTGGGAGGCCAAGCAGGAGGATCACTTGAGTCCAGGAGTTCAAGACCACCCTGGGCAACATAGCTAGACCTTGTCTCTATTTTAAAACAACAACACAAAGGAATAGTAAACCTATAATGTAGGGTAACGGTTACCTCTAGGAAAGCGAAAAGAAATGCCTTGGGAGCTGGCATACACAGGGGACTTCCAGGTAGCAGTAATGTCCTATTTCTTGGTTGTTCATTTTACTTTTTTTTTTTTAATTTTACATATGGGGCCAGGCATTAAGCTCACACCTGTAATCTCAGCACTTTAGTAGGCCAAGGCAGGAGGATCAGTTTAGCCTAAGAGACCAGCCTGGGCAACACAGTAAGACTCCCTCTCTACAAAAAGAAAAATTAGCTGAGCATGGTGATGCATCCCTGTGGTCCAAGCTACTCAGGAGGCTGAGGTGGGAGGATGGCTTAATCCTGGGAGATAGAGGCTGCAGTGAGCCATGATCATGCCATGACACTCCAGCCTGGGCGACAAAGCAAGACCCTGTCTCCAAAAAAAACAACTCTACATATGTTTTTACCCCCAATCACCTTCTACGTTATACAATGACAGCTCTACATGTTTTTATGCCTCATATACCATCTACAGTATGTATGCTGTTTTTTGGGGTTTTCTTCCGAGACAGGGTCTGTCACCCAGGCTGAAATGCAGTGGCACAATCACAGCCCACTGCAGTCTCAACCACCCAGGCTTAAGCAATCCTCCAACCTCAGCCTCCTGAGTAGCTGGGACTACAAGCACACCACGCCCAGCTAATTTTTGTATTTTTAGTAAAGACAGGGTTTTGCCACGTTGTCTAAGCTGGTCTCCAACTCCTGGGCTCAAGTGATTCACCTGCCTCGGCCTCCCAAAGTGCTGGGATTACAGGCATGAGCCACCACATCCAGACTATGCTGTAGTTTTCAATAAAAATCAGCAAGTATGCAAAGTATGATCCTATTTATTTATTTATTGAGATAGGGTCTCACCCTGTCACCCAAGCTGGAGTGCAATGGCACAATCATAGCTCACTGCCTCAACCTCCTGGACTCAAGCGATCCTCCCACCTCAGCCTCACAAGTAGATGGGACTCTGGGTACATGCAATCATGCTCAGCTAATTTTTACATTTTTTTATAGAGACAGGGTCTCACTATATTGCCCACGCTGGTCTCGAACTCCTGCTCAAGAAATCCTTCCACCTCAGCCTCCCAAAGCATTGGAATTACACGCAGGAGCCATGGAGCCAGGTTCCAACTTTTTTTTTTTTTTTAAACATATACTCCATGTTTTAGGAGAAAAAAAAAAAGCCAGGGACAGTGGTCCACACCTGTAATCCCAGCACTTTGGGAGGCCGAAGCAGGTGGATCACCTGAGGTCAGGAGTTCAAAACCAGCGTGGCCAAAATGACAAAATCCTGTCTCTACAAAAAATACAAAAATTATCAGAGCACGGTGGCAGGCTAATCGCTTGAACCCAGTAGGCGGAGGCTGCAGTTAACTGAGATCACACCACTGCACTCTGGCCTGGATGACAGAATGAAACTCCATCTCAAAAAAAAAAAAAAAAAAATTAGCCGGGCACGGTGGCTCACGCCTGTAATCCCAGCACTTTGGGAGGCCGAGGCGGGCGGATCACGCAAGAGGTCAGGAGATCGAGACCATCCTGGCTAACATGGTGAAACCTCATCTCTACTAAAAATACAAAAAATTAGCCAGGCTTGACAGCACACGCCTGTAGTCCCAGCTACTCGGGAGGCTGAGGCGGGAGAATGGCGTGAACCTGGGAGGCGGAGCTTGCAGTGAGCCGAGATAGTGCCACTGCACTCCAGCCTGGGCAACAGAGCAAGACTCCGTCTCGGAAAAAAAAAAATTAGCCGGGCATGGTGATGCATGCCTGTAGTCCCAGCTGCTTGGGAACTTGAAGCACAAGAATCACTTAAGCCAGGGAGACAGAGGTTACAGTGAGCCAAGGCACCACAGCACTCCAGCCTGGGCGACAGAGCAAGACTGTCTCAAGAAAATAAAAACAAAAGAAGAAGCCAGGTGTGGTGGCTCACACCTGTAATCCCAGCACTTTGGGAGGCCAAGGCAGGCGGATCACCTGAGGTCATGAGTTCCAGACCAATGTGGCCAACATGATGCAACCTCATCTCTACTAAAAATACAAAAATTAGCCCGGTGTGATGGCTGATTTTTCTACTCCCAGCACTTTGGGAGGCCAAGGCAGGCGGATCACCTGAGGTCAGGAGTTCCAAGACCAATATGGCCAACATGGTGAAATCCCATCTCTACTGAAATTACAAAAATTAGCCAAGTGTGTTGGCAGGCGCCTGTAACCCCAGCTACTCGGGAGGCTGAGGCAGGAGAATCGCTTGAACCCGGTGGGCAGAGGTTGCAGTGGGCAAAGATCGCACCACTGCACTCCAACCTGGGTGACAGAGCGAGACTCCATCTCTAAATAAATAAATAAATGAAGAGTATTACCTAGTCTTAAATAAAACACCTACTCTACTCCTTAATGTGAGCCCTATTTCATACTTCAAATACAAATAGTTAACTGGATTCCAATTCAATTATGCTACGTCCAGCATGAAAATGAGTTATCAAAAAATGGAAACTTATCAAACATTGTTTACAAACGGGTAAAAAAAGGCCGGGTGCTGTGGCTGACCCCCGTAATCCAAGCACTTTGGGAGGCCGAGGCGGGCGGATCACGAGGTTAGGAGATCGAGACCACCCTGGCTAACACTGTGAAACCCCGTCTCTAATAAAAATACAAAAAATTAGCCGGGCGTGGTGGCGGGTGCCTGTAGTCCCAGCTACTCAGGAGGCTGAGGCAGGAGAATGGCATGAATCCAGGAGGCGGAGCTTGAAGTGAGCCGAGATTGCACCACTGCACTCCAATTTGGGCAACAGTGAGAATGTCTCAAAAACAAGACAAAACAAAAAAAAAAAATGGTTGAAAAAAATAAAAATTAAAAAAAATTTTTTTTTGAGACGGAGTCTTGCTCCGTCCAGGCTGGATGAAGTCCAATGGCACAATCTTGGCTCACAGCAACCTCCGCCTCCCGGGTTCAAGCAACTCTACTGCCTCAGCCTCTGGAGTAGCTGGGACTACAGGCGTGCGCCACCACGCCAGGATCATTTTTGTATTTTTAGTAGAGACGGGGTTTCACCATGTTGGTTAGGTTAGTCTCGAACTCCCGACCTCGTGACCCGCCCGCCTCGGCCTCCCAAAGTGCTGGGATTACAGGCATGAGCCACCGTGCCCAGTCACAAAAGAAAATTTTTAAGCAGCATCTTTGAGAAACTTAAAAAATGTCAAGTAAACTCAGCAGGAAATATCAGCACAAGCGGTTTACATTAAAATTGTAAAAACTAATCTGATAAATTTGATTCTTTGAGTTAGTAAAAAAAGGATCCTATTTCTAAATACTTGATAGTTGGGGCAAAATTACTTCAAAATCTACCACAAAGATTACATGGTGATATTCCCTACATGTCCTCCCTCTCTTTGCCTTCCTTCAGGTTATATCTCCACTCTTCTTGGAAAAAACAGCTGCTTCTAAAATCTATCAGAGATCTGCTAACTTATCAGTCAACACCATGGGTACCGTAACACTTAGCTTTTAAGAGTGCTCCATTTACTCAAAATAACGACTAAGAATGAACGACTAAGAATGAACGGGTATTTGCTGACATACAGGTTTCTCACAAGGAAAAATACACAAAATAAGACAGATGTGCTTAAGGGCAGAGAACTTTACAATCTGTAAATGCCTGCGGACTGCTTCTTTAGAGCAGGCATTAACCCTTGCTAATATACTTAACCACCCCCACTCCCAACCCCACAAAGTGTCTTATTAACAAAGGAAATCTTAACAATAAGTCATCATTTAAAAAAAAAAAAAAGAGGACTGGGAAATCAACACTTCAAAGCTAACATTTTAGAAGTAAAGGCTTCATGCCGGGCGCGGTGGCTCACGCCTGTAATCCCAGCACTTTGGGAGGTGGGTGGATCACGGGGTCAGGAGATCAAGACCATCCCGGCTAACACAGTGAAACCCCATCTCTACTAAAAAATACAAAAAATTAGCCGGGCGTGGTGGCGGGTGCCTGTAGTGCCAGCTACTCGGGAGGCTGAGCCTGTAGTGCCAGCTACTCGGGAGGCTGAGCCAGCAGAATGGCGTGAACCCGGGAGGCGGAGCTGGCAGTGAGATCACTCCACTGCACTCCAGCCTGGGCGACAGAACGAGACTCTGTCTCAAAAAAAAAAAAAAAAAAGTAGTAAAGGCTTCACTTCAGACCACTCCAAACCTTCAAGAAAAGTTTGTACTTTCTACACATATTTTATACTTAAGAGGGTAGATACAGGGACCAGTTCCCATCACAATACAAGTACATATTGAAATAAACCTATTAGTCTCCATGTTCTCACACCGTTTCTCCCCACACAATAAAAGTCACTCAGGATAATACTAAGAGAGACACTCCTGGTGATCACTACATAGACTGCACTAGTAACCAGGAAAGGGAAGCAGAGGTGTTGTTGTTGTTCCAATATAGTTCTAAAGGCAACTCCATGTGACTTACTGCTGATCCAGCCCACATTTAAAGGGAGGACAGAAGAAACCAGAGCAGCAGGAAACAGGCAAGAGAGGCAATTACCACAACCCTTTCCCATGGCCTCATTCTCTCCCATGCTACCACTTTCAGGCATATTTCAATCACAACAAAAACCTTCCTTCTCTGAAAGATTTCATAATTATTGAGGGTGAGAGGCAACAGGGAAGCAAATGGGGGAAATCAGCGCTGTGGGAAAATCTCTCGTCACATGTATCAACTAGCCATAAGTAGGAGAATCAGGAGTACGCTGGTAGCAAGCAAAAGGGCAGTTGGGGAAACTAATCACTTCTGCCTAATGATAAGAGAAGCCTTCAAAGCAATGGAAGGACAACCCTAGCGAAGGGGCTCCACAGGTGAGTGTACTGAAAGAAACTATCATCTCCAGGGAGTGGAATACATTCCCTTTCCTGAGGTAAAAGGGGAACACACCAATGTAGGATACGGAAGAGCTTAGGTATCATGTTCAACTTCCTTCCACCTTTCACAAACTGGCACTAAAAAGGATACACAATTCACAGTGAAAAGTGAGGAATGCAATAACTAGTCGCGTACCCCTTGGTAAAAAAGTGCTGTCACAACGGAAGAGGAATATAAGAACTGGGTTCACCCAAGAAATTATACGCCCTTCAAATAAAAGATAATCTTTGGATACCTTATGCAGACCTGAAAAAACCCTCAACTAGCTGGGCACCGTGGTGCACACCTGTAATCCCAGCTACTCAGGAGGCTGAGGTGGAAGAATCGCTTAAGCCCAGGAGCTGCAGGCCAGCCTGGGCAACATATGGAGACCATATCTCTAAAATTAATAGTAATTTTTTAAAATCTCTCAACTGTTAGGATACACTGGTGCTGTAGAAAGATAATAAGCCTAAATACTGGCAAACCATATACCTTCCTTGAATGTGAGGTAAAAACAATATCCAATAGAAGTGGTAGTAAATGACTGGATTACATCAAACAGGAAATAACAGTAATAATGATGGGATCAACCCCTAAAGCGAGCAAGGATTAGAGACCAGAGTGGTGACAGTTGAGATGCGTGGGCAACTAATTAGACTAAAAACTCAGCGGAAAATGTGGAAAAGCCGAGTGGGAAAGTGATTCAGAGGCAAACAGAACTGAGTTGTAATGCACCAAAGAAAGAATAACATTTTGAGTATGTATTATTAACAGAGAGAGCTTTGCGGCTTACAAAGCGCTCAAAAACCTACATTAAAGAATGAACTGTGATATAACCAGACTACAGGAACGGCGGGTGAGGAGGAAAACTGAGTCCCAACTGAGACCAATGCCCTACAGAATTGAAAAGAAGTACAATTGAACTGCGACTCCGGGTAAGCCAGGAAAGGTTAGAGAGCGCTTAAGTTGGGGCTATAAGAGGGCCAGTCCCAAGACTAGCTACGGGCGTGAAAGCGGAAAGGTGATCAGATGGGACCGACAGCGTGGCGGGGAAGCTCCAGTCTACTGGCAGGCACCGAGGTGGGAGAGAAAACCACACCCTCCAGGGCAGAAACCCGAATGGGGGAGGGGAGGCGCCCCTGGGGCTGGGTGGGGCCCGGCCGACCTGGACGGGGGAAAGTAGGAAGAAGCACAAGGCAACGTGAGGAGAAGAGGAAGGAGGGAGCCCGGGCCTGGACATACAGGGACCGTGGACCTGGCGCGTGAAGCTCGGCCCGGTCCTCACGGGTGGGCGCCGGGGCAGTCTGCAGGCGGTGGGGGTTCAGACGAGCTGAACCCAGAACTAGAAAGCACACGCTGCAGCGCTCAGGAACCTAGAACAGGGAAGGAGAGGGAGAGGATGGCAATTACCGCTGCTGCTCTCGGAGGACTCAAAACCCGCTGCCGCTGCCGCCGCCGCCGCTCGTTACCTGCCAATGTGCCTCTTACAAAGCGGCGGCGGCGGCACAGGCTGCCCAACCCGTCACGTGGCCTCGCGTCACGGACGAAGGAGGAGCCACAACACGTAGCTCGTGCGCGGCTTCATAGCCAGCCTAGGCGGCGCGCAGCCTCTTCTAGCCACCACCTCCACCCCAACCCCGCGAGGCCAACCGCGTGGAGGTGGGGACCACCGAAAGGAACAAATAAGGGAGACTTGATAATATGTATTGTACTCGGAGTCATCAGGAGAGTATTACCCACCGCATCCAGGATGCCCACAACTGCAGCTCGTCGCGCCGTGATGACCTCACAAAGCACCACAGGTTGCTCCCCTGTGGCCGCCCTGTGCTCATCACGTGATGTGGTCCAACCACTCAGGGCAAGCCCGGCCTCCCAAATGTTGCACGAGGGGACCACGACTCCCAATATGCTGCACAGCCAAGGCGACCCCTACCGCAGCCTTTCTCCAGCGGGCTTCTAGACGAACCCCCTAGTGACCTTAGTGCCGAGGGAAGGCCGGGACGGAAAGCGGACTAAGCTGACTTGAAGGACTAATACCATTGGATGCCGCCCGCCAGGTGGCGGAGCGTGGTGCCTGCTGGGAGGTGTAGTCCTGGCGGGGGGTGGGGTTCCGCTCCCACGTTCCTGGGCTCGCTCTGCGCCCTGCCCCCTGCGCGGGAAAACGCCAACGGCTAGCAGCCAAAACCTCTGCAAGGCGGAAGGTGCGCCCACTTTTAGTCTTGTTCAGTGCGGTTTTACTTTTGCCCTCCCAAGCCCCTTCCGAATGAAAAGACTAGAATCTATTGAACGCCTACTCCAAGTCAGCCGTTTATTTCTGTTATATCATATAATCAACCCCTTGAGTCCAGGATTTCCCCTATTTAAGGATAAAAAAAGAAGCTTAGAGTTGTTTGTTGACCGAAGAGACCCAGGTTTTCTGTCTTAGAAAATTAATGACCTCCTCTCAATAGGATCTGACCTGTTGTCAACTCCAAGAATTACGAATAAATAAGATGATGGTTTATAATTGTAGCATGGTATTTCAAAGTATTTTCCATTTACTGGCCTGTTTGGATGTGAGGGCGATCTGGCTGAGATATCTGTCACCCCACTGATCGCCAGGGCTGATTCGGCTGATCTGGCTGTCTAGGCGGGTGGCCTCTTCCTCCCGCACCTCTCCATGTGCGTCCCTCCCGAAGCTGCATATTTGGTCGAAAAGGAGGAGCATCCCCCATAGAAGAGGACAAGTCAAGGATATAGGAGTAGCTGCACGCCCCTGTTAACAAGCTCTCAAGGTCCTCCAAACAAGCTCTCAAGGTCTACTTACTGGCCTGTTTTATCCCAAGCTAGTTACATACAAGGACTTTGCAGTCCCGGCATGCCTTACTTCAATTGGAGCTTTCCTCTGTAATAACACCACTTCACCGGCTTGTGAAAATTAAATGAGATTATGTAAAATGCCTGCTTGACACATAATAAACCCTCGATAAGTATCAGTAATCATTTTCACACTCTACCCATTGGGCCCAACAAGTCTAAGTAAGGTAGAAAGGGGGAATTAGCTTATACTGAACTTTGTACAGGGCACTATGCTAATTACTAATTTGCTGGTTATTAAGTAAAACAATTGACATCTTAAACAGTCCTGTCTAGTTCAAATAAGGCCTTTGTTATTCATCTGAATGAAAGAATGCTGCCGGGCGTGGTGGCTCACACCTGTAATCTCAGCACTTTGGGAGCCCGAGGAGGGCGGATCACAAGATCTGGAGTTTGAGACCAGCCTGACCAACATGGTGAAACCCCGTCTCTGTTAAAAATACAAAAAATGTCCGGGCGCGGTGGCTCACGCCTGTAATCCCAACACTTTGGGAGGCCAAGGCGGGCCGATCACAAGGTCAGGAGATAGAGACCATCCTGGCTAACACGGTGAAACCCCGTCTCTATTAAAAATACAAAAAAATTAGCCAGGCATGGTGGCACGCGTCTGTAATCTCAGCTAATCGGGAGGCTGAGGCAGGAGAATGGCATGAACCCGGGAGGCGGAGTTTGCAGTGAGCCGAAATCGCGCCACTGCACTCCAGGAGCCTGGGCGACAGAGCAAGACTCCGTCTCAAAAAAAAAAAAAAAAAAAAAATTAGCCTGGCGTGGTGGCACACGCCTGTAATCCCAGCTACTCAGGAGGCTGAGGTAGGAGAATCACTTGAACCCAGGAAGTGGAGGTTGCAGTGAGCCAAGATAGAACCACTGCACTCCAGGCTGTTCGACAGAGCAGACTCTGTCTCAAACAAAAACAAAACCAAAGAATGCTTAGACTGTGCCTTTAACAAACAGAACTGGGCCGGGCGTGATGGCTCACGCATGTAATCCCAGCACTTTGGGAGGCCAAGGTGGGTGGATCACCTGAGGTCAGGAGTTTGTGACCAGCCTGGCCAACATGGTGAAACCCTGTCTTTACTAAAAATATATAAAAAATTAGCCGGGCGTGGTGGCGGGCGCCTGTAATCCCAGCTACTTGGGAGGCTGAGGCAGGAGAATCACTTGAACCCAGGAGGCAGAGGTTGTTGTGATCCAAAATTGTGCCACTGCACTCCAGCCTGGGAGGCAGAGTGAGACTCCATCTCAAAAAAAAAAAACAGAACTTATCATCATCACCATTCATGTGTAGGTGTATCTTATCTCACCTCTTTTGACAATGAGCTAGGATTGTGTCTTGTCTGTTGTCTTCCTCCTCTTTGTCCTGCTGCTTTATAGAAATGTGTGGGAGCATCAAAGATAAAAACCACCCTTGAGAGTCAAAGACTTAATGGACAGATCAGGCTGGGCATGGTGGCTCATGTCTGTAATCCCAACACTTTGGGAGGCCAAGGCGGGCGGATCACCTGAGGTCCAGAGTTCAAGACCAGCCTGGCCAACATGGTGAAACCCCGTCTCTACTAAAAACACAAAAATTAGCCAGGCGTGGTGGCAGGTGCCTGTCATCCCAGCTACCTGGGAGGCTGAGGCAGGAGAATCACTTGAACCTGGAAGGCGGAGGTTGCAGTAAGCTGAGATCACGCCATTGCATTCCAGCCTGGGTGACAAGCGCAAAAGTCTGTCTCAAAAAGAAAAAAATGGACAGATCAGGAGAAAAGGATTCTGAAAGGAATATACAAACTTGATAACAGTGGCTGGCTCTGAAGGGTGGGAAAGAGGTTTCTGATTGGGGTTGCTGGCCCAAAGGGACTGCAGTCTCACGTTTTAGCTTTTTACTTGGAGAAGGCACTGGTATATAACTTACGTAATTATAAGATTAACTTGGCCCAGCACGGTGGCCAAGCACTTTGGGAGGCCGAGGTAGGTGGATCACAAGGTCAAGAGATTGAGACCATCCTAGCCAACATGGTGAAACCCCACCTCTACTAAAAATACAAAAATTAGCTAGGTGTGGTGGTGCACCTGTGGTGCGCACCTGTAGTCCCAGCTACTCCAGAGGCTGAGGCAGGGGAATCACTTGAACCCAGGAGTCGGAGGTTGCAGTGAGCCAAGATCGAGCCACTGCACTCCAGCCTGGCAACAGAGCGAGATTCCTCTCAGAAAAAAAAAAAAAAAGAAGAAGGTTAACTTTATGAGGTCGGGCGCAGTGGCTCACATCTGTAATCCCAGCACTTTTGGAGGCCAAGGCAGGTGGATCACTTGAAGTCGGGAGTTCAAGACCAGCCTGACCAACATGGAGAAGCCCCGTCTCTACTAAAAATCCAAAATTAGCCCGGCATGGTAGCGTATGCCTGTAATCCTAGCTACTCGGGAGGCTGAGGCAGGAGAATTGCTTGAACCTGGGAGGCGGAGGTTGCAGTGAGCTGAGATCGTACCACTGCACTCCAGCCTAGGCAACAAGAGCAAAATTCTGTCTCAAAAAAAAGGAAAAAAAAAGATTAGCTTTATGAAAAGGAACACCAGAGACCACATGTTAGCTCTGTGACCCTGTGCAAGCTGTGTCACTTCTCCAGGCCTCAATTTCTTGTTAAATTCATTTTCAAAAACATCTGCCTTTTCTGTGTCAGAGACACTGTGCTGGTTACTTTTATTACATTATCATTTATTAAGGGAGACTTATCCCTTAATAAGTATAGGACTTATCTAAGTCCTACCAAGAACCTAGGATCAGAGAAAATAAGAACATCAAAGCCCTAAAACCTCACTGATTACTGTTATTGGGACCTGGATGCAACAGAACTAGCCTTTCCCTCCCCCTCCCTCACCCACACAAAGGATATCATTCACCTTATCCACCCAGCTTGACTCTGAGAAATTGACTCTGAAACTAAAACTAATTTCACATCCTGCGACTGCAAAGGACATCCCCATCTTTTTTTTTTTTTTTTTTTTTTTTTTTTTTTGAGACGGAGTCTCGCTCTGTTGCCCATGCTGGAGTGCGGTGGCGCGATCTCGGCTCGCGGCAAGCTCTGCCTCCCGGATTCACGCCATTCTCTTGCCTCAGCCTCCCAAGTAGCTGGGACTACAGGCTCCCGCCACCATGCCCGGCTAATTGTTTTAGTATTTTTTAATAGGGACGGGGTTTCACCGTGTTAGCCAGGATGGTCTCGATCTCCTGACCTCATGATCCGCCTGCCTCAGCCTCCCAAAGTGCTGCGATTACAGGCATGAACCACTGCACCTGGCCATCTCCATCTTTTTTACCAGTTTTTGTTTGCTTCAGTTTTCTTGCTGGACTAAAGTGAGCACATAATGTCATGGAAGATACACTGGAGAATTTATCAGAAGCCTGGGTTCTGAAGTCTGCACAAATGGGTGGCAATATGATAGATAGGTGTGTGAAATCATTCTTTTTTTTCTTAGACAGGGTCTTGCTCTGTTGCCCAGGCCAGAGTGCAGTACCTATTCACAGGTGTAATTATAGTGTACTATAGCCTTTAGCTCCTGAACTCAGGCAGTCTTCCCACCTCAGCCTCCAGACTAGCTGAGACTACAGGCAGTGTGCCACTGCACCGGGCTCTGGAATCAGTAATTCTTAGATGAGGCCCATCTTCAGAAACAACCAGTAATAGTAATAGGTGGCTGAGATTTAGGAGGATACAATCAAGGCATATAAACTCCAAAGCAGAACAGGTGTGGTGCCTCACGCCTATAATCCTATCACTCTAGGAGGCCGAGATGGGAGGCTTACTTGAGGCCAGGAGTTCAAGACCAGCCTGGGCAATATAGCAAGACTCCATCTCTATTTATATATACATATATTTATTTTCTTAATAAAAAACTCCAAAGCAGAATTTTCACAAACTAGATAAAGCTAATCACAGTTGAAATCTTTTGTTTTTTTCTTTTTTTTGATATAGGGTCTCACTCTGTCGCCCAGGCTGGAGTGCAGCGGGCGATCTCAACTCACTGCAACCTTCACCTCCTGGGTTCAACCGATTCCCATGCCTCAGCCTCCCAAGTAGCTGGAACTACAGGCAGGCACCACCATACCCAGCTAATTTTTTTTTTTTTTTTGAGACGGAGTCTCGCTCTGTAGCCCAGGCTGGAGTGCAGTGGTGCAGTCTCGGCTCACTGCAAGCTCCACCTCCTGGGTTCATGCCATTCTCCTGCCTCAGCCTCCCAAGTAGCTGGGACTACAGGGCCCCGCCACGATGCCTGGCTAATTTTTTGTATTTTTAGTAGAGACAGGGTTTCACTGTGTTAGCCAGGATGGTTTCGATCTGCTGACCTCATGATCCGCCTGCCTCGGCCACCCAAAGTGCTGGGATTGCAGGCATGAGACACCGCGCCCGGCTATACCCAGCTAATTTTTGTATTTTTAGTAGAGACGGGTTTTGCTATGTTGGCCAGGCTGGTCTCAAACTCCTGACCTCAAGTGATCTGCCCACCTTGGCCTCCCAAAGTGTTGGAATTATAGGCGTGAGCCACCGCACCTGGTCCACAGTTGAAATCTAATGTACTCTCTTAATTGTAAAATAAATGTCATAATCAAATGCATTATACCCTGCCTAAAGAATGTGATAATACGAGGTCAGGAGATCGAGACCATCCTGGCTAACACGGTGAAACCCCGTCTCTAGTAAAAATACAAAAAAATTAGCTGGGCGTGGTGGTGGGCGCCTGTAGTCCCAGCTACTCGGGAGACTGAGGCAGGAGAATGGTGTGAACCCGGGAGGCGGAGCTTCCAGTGAGCCAAGATCGTGCCACTGTACTCCAGCCTGGGCAACAGAGCAAGACTCCGTCTCCAAAAAAAAAAAAGAATGTAGTAACAGAGAGGAAATAGGCTTCCTAGAGTCTTAAAAAAAAAAAAGTAAACCTTAATAAGCAAAAGTGTATGCCTTGCAAGAAACAGGGTGGCCTAACCAGCACTTAGAACATTCTGACCCCTTAGCAGATTTCTGCCTTTAGCAGATGAAGATGGGTGTTCCATGCCTATTAACCATAAGGTTCCCTAACCTGTGTTCCATGTTTTCAAGCAACCTACTGATTAGAATTTGGCCGCTATTTAATACTTTCCTCCAGAGAAGTGAATGTGCTGTTGACCAGAGAACCATATGTTATTTGGCTTGACTGAAAATTAGTGTACTGGCCAGGCGCAGTGGCTCACGCCTGTAATCCCAGCACTTTGGGAGGCCGAGGTGGGTGGATCACCTGAGGTCAGGAGTTTGAGACCAGCCTGACTAATGTAGTGAAACCCCATCTCTACTAAAAATACCAAAAAATTAGCATGGCATGTGGCACATGCCTATAATCCCAGCTACTAGGGAGGCTGAGGCAGGAGAATTGCTTGAATCCAAGAGGCAGAGGTTGCAGTGAGATCGCGCCATTGCACTCCAGCCTGGGCGACAGAGCGAGACTCCTTCAAAAAAAAAAATAAATAAAGAGAAAGAGAAAGGAAACGAAAAGAAAATGAAAATTAGTGTACTGGAAGCCAGGCACAATAACTCATGCCTGTAATCCCAGAATTTTGGGAGGCCAAAGTGGGAGGATCCCTTGAGCCCAGGAGTTCGAGACCAGTCTGGGCAACATAGTGAAACCCCACCTCTTTTTTTTTTTGAGGCGGAGTTTCACTCTTATTGCCCAGGCTGGAGTGCAGTGGCACGATCTCGGCTCACTGCAACCTCCTCAAATCCCAAAGTGCTGGGATTACAGGCGTGAGCCACTGAGCCAAGCAACCCCACCTCTATTTTTAAGAAAAGGAAAAACAACTGGCCGGGTGGGTTCAAGTGATTCTCCTGCCTCAGCCTCCTGAGTAGCTGGGATTATAGGTGCATGCCACCACGCCCAGCTAATTTTTGTATCTTTAGTAGAGATGGGGTTTCACCATGTTGGCCAGGGTGGTCTCGAATTTCTGACCTCACATGATCCGCCCACCTTGGCCTCCCAAAGTGCTGGGATTTCAGGGGTGAGCCACTGCGCCCAGCCTAGATGCTGAACTTTAAATGCAGTGACCAAAAGAAGTAATCATAATGTCACCGTGTGAGGCCTTTTGGGCATGGTGACTTACACCTGTAATCCCAGCACTTCTGGAGGCCTAGGAGGGAAGATTTCGAATTGCTCTAGTATTGACTTTGGAAACAGAAGACATCGTTCTATTTATAGCATTCTGTTTTTGGTAGTGGTATTTCCATTTACAAAATATAGTAATTCTCAATCGCTGATAATGTCAAATCCTAGAAAACACAGCATGCCTACATGTGATTTTAACATCATTCTCAAAGAGTTGTTGGCCGAAGACTCATTTCACGAATCCAATTTTTCCAAAATAGACAATTCTGATGATTCAGATGATCCTGATGTTAGTTCTGCTTAGAAATAACTCCAAGAGCAGTTTTTTAAATTTTATGTTCACATTGAAAACCAGTCAGATTTGCTTCAGCCTCAATGAGCGTGTTTATGTGAAATTAAATGAGCACTGGCAGCGAGCTGCACTTTTTTTTTTTCTAAACCAGGAAAGGGTTAAAAACCTTTGCTTAGGCCAGACACAGTGGTTCATGCCTGTAACCCCAGCACTTTGGGAGGCCAAGAGGGGATGGTCCCTTGAGCCCAGGAGTTCAAGACCAGAATGGCCAACATGGCAAAACCCCATCTCTACTAAGAAATACAAAAATTAGCCGGGAGTGATGGTACACACCTGTAGTCCCAGCTACTCAGGTGGCTGAGGCACAAGAATCACTGGAACCCAAGAGGTAGAGGTTGCAGCAAGCCAAGCTCATACCACTGCGCTCCAGCCTGAGCAAGAGAGCAAGACTCTGTCACAAAAAAAAACAAAAAAACAAAAAAAAACAAAGAAAGCAAGCCTGGCTGGGTGCAGTGGCTCATGCCTGTAATCTCAGCACTTTGGGAGGCCAAGGAGGGTGGATCACAAGGTCAGGATTTCGAGACCAGGCTGGCCAACGTGGTGAAACCCCATGTCTACTAAAAAAAAATTAAAAAATTAGCAGGGCACGGTGGTGTGTGCCTGTAATCCCAGCTACTCGGAAGGCTGAGGTGGGAGAATTGCTTGAACATGGAAGGCAGAGGTTGCAGTGAGCTGAGATCACACTGCTGCACTCCAGCCTGGGCGACAGAGCAAGACTCTGTCTCAAAAAAAAAAAAAAAAAAAAATATATATATATATATATATATATGTATATATATAACAAAAATTAGCTGGGTGTGGTGGTACATGCCTGTAGTCCCAGCTACTTGGGAGGCTGAAGCACAATAATTTGAACCCAGGAGGTGGAGGTTGCAATGAGCCAGATTGCGCCACTGCACTCCAGCCTGGGCAACATAGCAAGACTCCATCTCAAAGAAACAAAACCAAAAAAAAAAATCCCTTTGCTTATGGCCAGGCACGGTGGCTGATGCCTATAATCCCAGGATTTGGGGAGGCCATGGCCAGCAGATTGCTTGAAGCCAGGAGTTCGAGAACAGCCTGGGCTACATGGCAAAATCTCATCTCTGTAAAAAAAAAATGCAAATATTAGCCGGCGCTGGTGGTGCACACCTGTAGTACCAACTACTAAGGAGGCTAAGGTGGGAGAATCAGTTGAGCCTTGGAGGTCAAAGATGCAGTGAGCCGTGATCACATCACTGCACTCCAGCATGGGCAACACAGCAAGACACTGTTTAAATAAAAACAAAATCTTTGCTTATAAGCCATTCAGGAGGTCACTTTTTTTTGTTTTTTGTTTTTTTGTTCTGTTTTGTTTTTGAGACGGAGTCTCGCTCTGTCGCCCAGGTTGGAGTGCACTGGCGCAATCTCGGCTCACTGCAAGCTCTGCCTCCCAGGTTCACACCATTCTCCTGCCTCAGCCTCCCAAGTAGCTGAGACTACAGGCGCCCGCCACCATGCCCGGCTAATTTTGTTTTCGTATTTTTAGTAGAGACGGGGTTTCACCATGTTAGCTAGGATGGTCTCGATCTCCTGACCTCCTGATCCACCCGCTTCGGCCTCCCAAAGTGCTGGGATTACAGGCGTGAGCCACTGCACCCGGCCAGGAGGTCACGTTTTAAGCATGAGCTGCCTGATTCTTCTTCCTTGGTGCCCTGAAAATAAATGCCCTCCTTTCTCCCACTACAAAACCTCAGTATACATGTTTGGTTTACTGCACCAGGCAAATGGACCCTAGTTCAATTCAGTAACAAGTTCAGCCTTGGAAACATAGCAAGACCTCATCTCTAAATAAAAATAAAAATAGACCAAGCATAGAGGCTCACATCTGTAATCCCAGCACGTTGGGTTGCCAAGGTAGGAGGATCACTTGAGCCCAGGATTTCAAGACCAGCTTGGGCAACATAGGGAGATCTCACCTCTACAAAAAGTCAAAAAATTGGCCAGGGGTGGTGGCTCACGCCTGTAATCCCAGCACTTTGGGAGGCTGAGGCAGGTGGATCACCTGAGGTCAGGAGTTCGAGACCAGTCTGACCAACATGGAAAAACCCCATCTCTACTAAAAATACAAAATTAGCCGGGCATGGTGGCGCATGCCTGTAATTCCAGTTACTTGGGAGGCTGAGGCAGGAGAATCACTTGAACCCGGGAGATAGAGGTTGTGGTGAGCCGAGATCGTGCCATTGCACTCCAGCCTGGGCAATAAGAGTGAAACTCTGGCCGGGTGCGGTGGCTCACGCCTGTAATCCCAGCACTTTGGGAAGCAGAGGCAGGCAGATCACAAGGTCAGGAGTTTGAGACCAGCCTGGCCAGCATGGCGAAACCCCGTCTCTACTAAAAATACAAAAATTAGTCGGGCGTGATGGTGCGCGCCTGTAGTCCCAGCTACTCTGGAGGCTTGAACCTGGGAGGCAGAGGTTGCAGTGTGCCAAGATCGTGCCATTTCACTCCAGCCTGGGCGACAGAGCGAGACTTCATCTCAGAAAAAAACAAACAAAAAAACAGACTCTTCCCCTGACAGGAATAGCTAAAAGTAAGTAAGGAGACAATTTGTTAGCAATCTAGGGAAAAAGATTTAGAACCACACTACACTCCATATACCTGTTAACCTAAATATCAGAGACAGGCTCTCTAAAGAAAATGGTATTTATTCAGGAATAAGGCATTGCAATGGGAATTCACATACCATAGTAAACTATGTGTGTATTCAGGAAAGTAAAGGAGGACAAAGATTTTCAAAGGAAAGAGAAGAATTGCACAATTGTTTTGAGATAATTATCCTTGGCTATGAATCCAAGGATTAATAACAAGGATCATGCTAGTTTGAGGTTGGGCAGGCAGTTGTTGGGCAAATGTCCTTTGCAGAAGTATTTTTTGTATAAAATTGTGGGCCATTGTCCAAGGTTGCAGTTTGGCAGTCATCTGTGACAGTTTCTGTTATCAGGCATTTATGTACAAGAATCCTCTCTTCATGGTCTTCCTCAGCACTATTTGTCAGAGTTTTTTTCTTCTTGTTGTTTTAACACAAGCAACTCGATTTTGATTCTGACAACGTTCATATACCAAGTGGCTTAAGATAATAGGGAAAAGCTAACATTTGTTGTCTGTCAGGCACAGTTCATCTTATCTTTATCCCAATTATAAATATTCAAGGTAATTTGTCTGATTTTACAAAACAGGGAGTAGAGGACACATTAAATAGGTGACCCAGGATTCTAAACTTTTATTCCAAAGCCTGTGCTCTTTCTAATAAGCCAAGCTGCCACTCTATAGAAAATTGTCATTTTTTTTTTTTTTGAGACAAGGTGTCACTCTCTCACCCAGGCTGGAGTGCAGTGGCGGGATCAGGGCTCACTGCAGCCTGGACTTCCTGGGCTCAGGTGAGCCTCTCACCTCAGCCTCCGCAGTAGCTAGGACTACAGGTGCATGCCAACATGCCTGGCTAATTTTTAAATCTAATTTAATTTAATTTTTGTAGAAATGGGGTCTTCCTATGTTGCCCAGCCTAATCTTGAACTCCTGGCCCCAGTGATCCTCCTGCCTTGGTCTCCCAAAGCACTGGGGCTACAGGCTTGAGCCACCAACCCTAGCCCTCTATGTAACATTAAAAAGACCAAAATTAATTATAGATCTGGGGAGAAAAACACAAATTTATAAATTATTAATATTTTTACCATAAAAAGAACTCATACAAATTGACAAAAACACTGAAAATTCAGTAGATAAATGGACAAACATACCACAGTTCCCAAAAGTGGGAATACAGCTAATCAGCAAACATATGGAAAAATATTATACCTCACTAGAATTAATTAATTAATTAATTAATTTTTTTTTTTGAGACGGAGTCTCGATCTGTCACCCAGGCTGGAGTGCAGTGGCGCAATCTTGGCTCACTGCAAGCTCCGCCTCTCGTGTTCACACCATTCTCCTGCCTCAGCCTCCCAAGTAGCTGGGACTACAGGTGCCCGCCACCACCACTCCCAGCTGATTTTTTTTGCATTTTTAGTAGAGACGGAGTTTCACCATGTTAGCCAGGATGGTCTCGATCTCCTGACCTCGTGATCTGCCTGCCTCCGCCTCCCAAAGTGCTGGGATTACATGTGTGAGCCACCGCGCCCGGCCTACTTTTTTTTTTTTTAATGATACTTTAAGTTCCAGGGTACATGTACACAATGTGCAGGTTTGTTACATATGTATACATGTACCATGTTGGTGTGCTGCACCCATTAACTCGTCATTTACATTAGGTATATCTCCTAATGCAATCCCTCCCCCTTCCCCCCTATAATTTATTTTATTATATTTTATTTTTTTGAAACAGTCTCACTCTGTCGCCGAGGCTAGAGTGCAGTGACATGATCACGACTCACTGCAGCCTCAACCTCCTGGGCTCAAATGATCCTTCTGCCTCAGCCTCCCAAGTAGCTGGGACTGCAGGCATGAGCCAACAGGCCCAGCTAATTTTTTTATTTTTTGTAGAGATTAAGTTTCACTATATTGTCCAGGCTGGTCTCAAATTCCTGGACTCAAGCATTTCTCCCACTTCAGCCTCCCAAAGAGGTGGGATTACAGGCGTGATACAGAGCATTCAGCCACTACAAATTTTTTTTTTTTTTTTTTTTTTTTTTGAGACAGAGTCTTGCTCTGTCGCCTGGGCTGGAGTGCAGTGGCGCGATCTCGGCTCACTTCGAGCTCCGCCTCCCGGATTCAAGCAATTCTCCTGTCTCAGCCTCCTGAGTAGCTAGGATTATAGGTGCATGCCACCACCCCTGGCTAATTTTTTGTATTTGGAGTAGAGACGGGGTTTCACCCTGTTGGTCAGGCTGGTCTCGAACTCCTGACCTTGTGAACCGCCTGCCTCGGCTTCCCAAAGTGCTGGGATTATAGGCGTGAGCCACTGCATCTGGCCGCCACTAGAAATTTTTAAATGCAAATAATAATAACAATACACATGTTGGCCGGGCGCGGTGGCTCACGCCTGTAATCCCAGCACTTTGGGAGGCCGACGTGGGTGGATCACGAGGTCAGGAGATTGAGACCATCCTGGCTAACACAGTGAAACCCCATCTCTACTAAAAATATAAAAAATTAGTCAGGCATGGTGGTGGGCGCCTGTGGTCCCAGCTACTTGGGAGGCTGAGGCAGGAGAATGGCGTGAACCTGGGAGGCGGAGCTTGCAGTGAGCCGAGATTGAGCCACTGCACTCCAGCCCGGGCGACAGAGTGAGACTTCATCTCAAAAAAAAAAATACACATGTTGCCCACCAAATTAATAAAGAGTAAAAATAATGATGCTACCCAGTGCTAATCAACGTTTACTAAAAGAAGCACTCTTGGACCAAGCAAAGCGACTCACTCCTGTAATTCCAGTACTTTGGGAGGCCAAGGCGGGAGGACTGCTTGAGCTCAGAAGTTGGAGACCAGCCTGGGCAACATAGTAATGCCCCATCTCAAAATTTTAAAAAGGCACTCTCTTATTTGCGTAATAGGAGTACAAATTGGCATAAACTTTTTGGAAAACAAAAAGTCATAATATAATAAAGCATCCAAATCCATCCTCATACTCGCCCCTAAGGAAATAATTTTACAAATGGAAAAATTGTTATGCAGAAAAAACATTTCTCTCAGGTTTATTTATAACTGCAAATATTGGAAGCATCTGACATATCTGACTGTAGAGAAATGGTTAAGTAAATTATGGTATTCATGCTAGATCCCATATTATGCAGCCTTTATAAACAACATTTTCAAAAAACATGCCAGGACATGGGAAAATGCTTGCTGTGTACATTTAGGTATAAAAAGCCAAAACCAAATCTGTGAGTAAATATAACTATGTAAGAACACTATGCATAAGAAAGAAAGGCTATAAAAATACATCAAAAGAATAGTAACATGGGCCAGGCGCGGTGGCTCATGCCTGTAATCCCAGCACTTTGGGAGGCCGAGGCAGGTGGATCACCTGAGGTCGAGAGTTCGAGCCCAGCCTGATCAACATGAAGAAACCCCGTCTCTACCAAAAATACAAAAAAATTAGCCGGGCATGGTGGCGCATGCCTGTAATCTCAACTACTCGGGACGCTGAGGCAGGAGAATCGCTTGAACCCGGGAGGCGGAGGTTGCGGTGAGCCAAGATTGCGCCATTGCACTCCAGCCTGGGCAACAAGAGCGAAACTGGGTCTCAAAAAAAAAAAAAAAATAGTAACATGGGCTGTGTTTAGAAAATGGCAATTTAGATAACATTTTCACCTCTCTGTAATTTCAACTTGCTTTTAATACTCAGGTCTTACACCCAGCGAGGTGGCTCATGCCTCTAATCCCAGCACTTTGGGAGGCCAAGGCGGGTGGATCACAAGGTCAGAAGTTCAAGATCAGCCTGGCCAATATGGTGAAACCCCCATCTCTACTAAAAATACAAAAATTAGCCGGGCGTCGTGGCGCGCGCCTGTAGTCCCACTACTCTGCAGGCTAAGGCAGGAGAACTGCTTGAACTCGGGAGGCGGAGGTTGCAGTGAGTCGAGATTACGCCACTGCACTCCAGCCTGGGTGATACAACGAGACTCCATCTAAAAAAAAAAAACCCTCAGGTGTTACTTTTATGATCTAAATAATGTTTAAGCAATATTTAGGGCTATTGAAGGTTGTACGCTTTCAGAGAGAAATCCATTGTATATGAATATGAACATAATAGTTTATCAGGGAAGATCAGATTTCTAGGATGTTGTATGGACTGAATTATGATCCTCCCACCCCAGTTCATGTGTTGAAGTACTACAGAATGTGACTGTATTTGGAATTAGGATGTTTAAAGAGGTAATTGAGGTAAATTAGGTCACCGGGCTGGGCCCTAATTAACTAATCCAATAGGCCTTTTTTTTTTTTTCTTGAGACGGAGACTTGCTCTGTCGCCAGGTTGGAGTGCAGTGGTGTGATCTCAGCTCACTGCAACCTCCACCTCCCAGATTCAAGCGATTCTCCTGCCTCAGCCTTCCAAGTAGCTGGGATTACAGACACCTGGAACCATACCCAGCTAATTTTTGTATTTTTAGTACAGATGGGGCTTCACCATGTTGGCCAGGCTGGTCACAAATTCCTGAGCTCAGGTGGTCCGCCTGCCTCGGCCTCCCAAAGTGCTGGGATTACAGACGTGAGCCCCTGAGCCCAGCTAATTAAAAAAAAAATTTTTTTTTGAGACAGCACGATCTCGGCTCACTGCAACCTCCGCCTCCCGGGTTCAAGCGATTCTCCTGCCCCAGCCACCTGAGTAGCTGGGAATACAGGTGTGTGCCACCATGCCCAGCTAATTTTTTGTATTTTTAGTAGAGATGGGGTTTTACTGTGTTAGCCAGGATGGTCTCGATCTCCTAACCTCATGATCCACCCACCTCAGCTTCCCAAAGTGCTGGGATTACACGCTTGAGCTACTGTGCCTGGCTTTTAAAAATTTTTATAGAGACAGGTCTAGCTATATTGCCCAGGATGATCTTGAACTCCTGGCCTCAAGTGATCCTCCTACCTCAGCCTCCCAAAGTGCTGGGATTACAGCCATGAGCCACTGTGCCAGCCAAAAAAAATTTTTTTTTTTTAATTAGCAATGTATAGTCTTCACCTAGTATCCATGGGATATTTATTCCAGGACACAATCCTCCCCCAGTATACCAAAATCCACAGATGTTCAAGTCCCTTATATTAAATGGCATTGAAGTATTTGCATATAACCTAAGCATATACTTTTTATTTTATTTTATTTATTTATTTATTTTGAGCCAGAGTCTTGCTCTGTCGCCCAGGCTGGAGTGCAATGGCACGATCTAGGCTCACTGCAACCTCCGCTTCCCAAGTTCAAGAGATTCTCCTGCCTCAGCCTCCCGAGTAGATGGGACTAGCAGCACACAACAGCATGCCTGGCTAATTTTTGTATGTTTTGTACAGACGGGGTTTCACCATGTTGGTCAGGCTGGTCTTGAACTCCTGATCTCAGGTGATCTGCCCACCTTGGCCTCCCAAAGTGTTGGGATTACAGGTGTGACCCACCACACCTGGCCCAGAATCAGAACTTAAACTCAAGTCTTCCTAAATTTAAACACAGTGCTTTATTTTCTCCAACACCGTTAGTGTTTTTGCCTTCTCCTCCTCCCCACTGAACATAAAGCTTCTGGAAAACGAGGACTGCGTTTTTTCATGTGTGTATTTCTTTTGTCATAGAGACAGGATCTCACTATGTTGCCTAGATTGGTTTCAAACTCCTGGCCTCAAGTGATCCTCCCACCTCGGTCTTGCAAAGTGTTAGGATTACAGGCATGAGCCAGTGTGCCTAGCCTCATGTCTGTATTTCTAGCACCTAGCATGAGATTTAGCTCATAGTAAGCACAAGATAAATATTTTTTAAATGAAGAGCGATGTTTCTGAAGACATATTGTAAGATGTCTTTGTTTTGTACTTTCACATTTTGCTTACAGGGAGGATTGTAGAAAGCAATACACGCCCACCTACATATACAAGTTAGAATTTATCAAATTCTAGAGATGAAAGGAATTTAAGACAAGTTTGACCTAGGGTTTATTGTTTCTCCACTATGTGCCTAGCTGTGTTCTGGGTGCTGTGAAGAATTTAAAAAAAAAAAAAAATCTTTGACACAATGTTTCACAATGTTAGCACAATACAGTATGTTCTAAATAAATGTCTAATGAAAAAAGGAGAGAGACAGACTAGGAGAAGGTTACAGGCCAGGAGTTTGAGACTAGCCTGGGCAACACTGGGAAACCCCCTCTCTACAAAAAATACAAAAATTAGCTGGGTGTGGTGGCGTGCTGGATAGATAATCCAGGCAGTCAGGAATTCCAGATCTGATTGTACAGGATCTTATATGCCAAGCTAAGGAATTTATTTCCTCCTGTTACTAATCCCTGCTAAAATCCTCTTTCTATAAAAATATGAATGTCAATAGGGGTCTCCAGAAGTAGAAAAGCCTCCTTAGAGACACTGAGGAATGAAGTGCTAATGGTGGGATGACAGGTGGTGGGTTGATATTTTAGATGAGGAGGCCACCCCCTCAGATCCTCTGCTGATATGCCACCAGTTCTGCCAACTTGAGGGTGGGCCAGCTGTGGTCACTAAAGAAAGAACACTTTTGATGGCACTCACTTGCATATCAACTTTAAATTAGTTAACTTAAGCAAAACTCTTCCATTGCTCTTCCAAGAATGAACACGTGGTAGTCATGAGGAGAAATCTGTTTTTTTTTCTCGCTCTGTCACCCACGCTGGAGTGCAGTGGCGCGATCTTGGCTCACTGCAAGCTCCGCCTCCCGGGTTCACACTATTCTCCTGCCTCAGCCTCCCCAGTAGCTGGAATTACAGGTGCCCGTCACCACACCCGGCTAATTTTTTTGTATTTTTAGTAGAGACGGGGTTTTACTGTGTTAGCCAGGATGGGCTCGATCTCCTGACCTCATGATCCACTCACCTCAGCCTCCCAAAGTGCTGGGATTACAGGCGTGAGCCACTGCACCCAGCCCGAGAAATCTGTTCTGATGCGGATGAGTATAATTCCCAGCCCAGCCAGAAAAGAAAACATGCCGCCCACAGCACACTAGGGAGGGAAGGAGGGGGCTTGACAACCTGTTTGGCCCAGACCTCCCCCAACATTCCCCCAGTCAAATGATAACCTCCTAGAGGCTTGGGCTTTGTTTCAGGCCAAAGATAGTTCAGTATGGCCTTCTGCAAGGACAGAATGGCTACACCTGTGAGCTCCTTAAAAGTAAGACCAGGCCAGGCAGTGGCTCATGTCTGTAATCTCAGCACTTTGGGACGAAGGAGGATAGCTCGAACCCAGGATTTCTCTCTTTTTTTTTTGAGACGGAGTCTTGCTCTGTTGCCAGGCTGGAGTGCAGTGGTGCAATCTCAGCTCACTGGAACCTCCAAGTCCCTGGTTCAAGCGATTCTCTTGCCTCAGCCTCCCAAGCAGCTGGGATTACAGGCACGTGCCACCACGCCCAGCTAATTTTTGTATTTTTAGTAGAGATGGGGTTTCACCACGTTGGCCAGGAGGGTCTCGATCTCTTGACGTCGTGATCCACCCGCCTCAGCCTCCCAAAGTGCTGGAATTACAGGCATGAGCCACCACACCCGGCCAAGCCCAGGATTTCAAGACCAGCCTGGGCAACATAGTGAGACCCTGTTTCTACAAAAAAAAAAAAAAAAAAAAAAAAAAAACGCCTTTTGGCTGAAAAACCACAATACTTCTCAACATTTCTGATACTGAGCTCTGCTCTTGGGAAAACTGTAACGGTCATATATCTTGGAAATGACTCCTGAGCCCAAATCCATCTTCCTGGCAGTGAAGGAAATATTATCCTTATTTTAAAGAGGAAGATTTGAGGCCCAGAGAGATTAACTGCTATTCTTTCCTCTCCCTAGGATGCCCCTTTGACAAGCAATTATTGTTGTCCACTAAATAAATGCCTGAGACTGTATTAGGTAGTGGGAGACAACATATCAGATTTTGTCTTCAGGTAACAGGTAACAGGTAAACAGATATGCAAATCCTTTAAGTGTGTGGAAATAGAGAATTGTACCAGAAGGGGCAGGGCACCAGGTAAGGCCTCAGAGAGGAGAAACTAAGTGTGCAGGATATGAAAAGATTGAGATTGCTCCAGTTAGGTTTGGTTGCTTCTTATCAAGTACAAATTCCTGAAAGAAATCTTAAAGAGCTCAACTTTTCAGGCTGGGCATGGTGGCTCACGCCTGTAATCCCAGCACTTTGGGAAGCTGAGGTGGGCAGATCACAAGGTCAGGAGTTTGAGACCAGCTTGGCCAATATGGTGAAACCCCGTCTCTACTAAAAATACAAAAAGTAGCCAGGCATGGTGGCGCACGCCTGTAGTCCCAGCTACTCGGGAGGCTGAGGCAGGATAATCGCTTGAACCTGGAACACAGAGGTTGCAGTGAGCTGAGATTCCACCACTGCACTCCAGCCTGGGCGACAGAGTGAGACTCCGTCTCAAAAAAAAAAAAAAAAAAAAAAAAAAAGGGCTGGGTGTGGTGGCTCAAGCCCGTAATCCCAGCACTTTGGGAGGCCGAGGAGGGCGGATCACGAGGTCAGGAGATGGAGACCATCCTGGCTAACACAGTGAAACCCCGTCTCTACTAAAAAAATACAAAAAAATTAGCCAGGGGTGATGTCAAGCGCTTGTAGTCCCAGCTATTTGGGAGGCTAAGGCGGGAGAATGGCGTGAACCCGGAAGGCGGAGCTTGCAGTGAGCCAAGATTGCGCCACTGCACTCCAGCCTGGGTAAAACAGGGAGACTCCGTCTCAAAAAAAAAAAAGAGCTTAGCTCAATTTTTCAACCCAGATAATAATAAAGGTCAATGGTCACTCTAGGATATGGAGATTTTCACCCTGGTCCAGTCAGCTGAGGTTGGTGGTCGTAGCAGGTCATGTGACCTGCCCAGGGCTGCACCTTCAGTAGGGGCCATCAGTGACCATGGCAGGTATCAGGGGAAGACTTTCCTGGTTTCTGAAGTATGAGTAAGAAGAGAGTTCCTGGCCAGGAGTGGTGGCTCACACCTGTAATCCCAGCACTTTGGGAGGTTGAGGCAGGTGGATCACCTGAGGTCAGGAGTTCGAGACTAGCCTGGCCAACATGAGGAAACCTCATCTCTACTAAAAAAATACAAAAAATTAGCTGGGCACAGTGGCAGGTGCCTATAATCCCAGCTACTCGGGAGGCTAAGGTAGGAGAATCGCTTGAACCCGGAAGGCAGAGGTTGCGGTGAGCCGAGACTGCGCCATTGCACTCCAGCCTAGGAGAGAGCAAGACTCCATCTAAAAAAAAAGTAAGTAAATAAAAAAAAAGAAGTCAGTTCCTAAACAGCCTAGAGATGCATTCAGCCAAGGTCCCCAGGCTTAGGTGGAATGTACTTCCAACAGGTGCTGGGGCCTTAAAAGCTCACGCTGGGTGCGGTGGCTCACTTCTGTAATCCCAACACTTTGGGAGGCCGAGGCAGGTGGATCCTTTGAGGCCAGGAGTTCGAGACCAGCCTGTACAACATGGCAAAACCCCGTCTCTACTAAAAATACAAAAGTTAGCAACATGGTGAGACCCTGTCTCTACAAGAAATTTAAAAATTAACCAGGTGTGGTGGTACATGTCTATAGTCCCAGTGGAGGACTGCCTCAACCTAGGATTTTGAGAGTAGCCTGGGCAACATGGGGAAACCCTATCTATAAAAAATTATATATATATATATATATATATATATATATATATAAATTAGCTGGGCATGGTGATGCACACCTGTAGTTCCAACTACTCAGGAGACTGACGTGGGAGGACCACCTGAACCTGGGGATGTCAAGGCTGCAGTGAGCCATGATTGTGCCAGTGTACTCCAGCCTGGGTGACAGAGCAAGACCCTGTCTCAAAACAAACAAAACAAAACAGCAACAAAAAACACCACACAATAAAAAACTCAACAATCAACAAAACAAGCCCTAATGTGTAGCATGTGCTGACTTCTGTGGCATAAATATCCCTACCATAGCCTATTTAAAGTTACAGGATATGGCCGGGTGTGGTGGCTCACACCTGCAATCCCAGCACTTTGGAAGGCCAAGGCTGTTGGATCACTTGAGGTCAGGAGTTCAAGACCCGCCTGGCCAACATGTCAAAACCCTACCTCTACTAAAAATACAAAAATTAGTCAGTCACGGTGATGTGGACCTGTAATCCCAGCTACTTGGAAGGCTGAGGCAGGAGAATTGCTTGAACCCAGGAGGCAGAGGTTGTAGTGAGCAAACATTGCACCACTGCACTCCAGCCTGGGCGACAGAGAGAAACCTGTCACAAAAAAACAAAACAAAAAATAAATAAAATAAAATAAAGTTATAGGATATATCAAGCTACATCAACCTACAATATAATCCTGGAAGTGGAGAGTGAAGTAGGGGAGAACTCTGACTCTGGTGCAGGCAAGTTACTTTCTCTCTCTGGGCCTCAGTTTCTTCATCTATAAAATGAGATGATACTAATGCTTCCTCCATGGAGCCATTAAGGGGATTAAGTGTGAATATATGAAAATGACGTATGGCAGAGCCTAACTTTCCGTACCTTTTAGCTATTGTTAGCCTCTACTATTAATTGACTGTGTGACCTTGGGCAAGACTCTATCTCTGCATCTTAGTTCCTTCACTTTGTAAAACAAAGAAGTTTTATTGTAAATAATCTTTGACATCCTTCCAGCTCTAAAAATCCTAGGGCCATCTCTGTACTCCAGTAAAAGAGAAATCTCAGCCTCCCTCTCTGGTTTATAAGCACTTTTACTGAAATCACAGGTATAAGTCACCTGGGTGATGCAAGAAACATCCAGGTGGATTCTGTCCAAAGTTGATTCCTTCCGAAATGTAAAGTTAAAAGGCCGGGTGTGGTGGCTCACTCCTGTAATCCCAGCACTTTTGGAGGCCAAGGCAGACGGATCACTTGAGGTCGAGAGTTTGAGATGAGCCTGGCCCACATGGTGAAACCCCATCTCTACTAAGCAAACAAAAAAAAAAATACAAAAATTAGCCGGGCGTGGTGGTGCACACCTGTAATCCCAGCTACTCAGGAGACTGAGGTAGGAGAATTGCTTGAACCCAGGAGGCAGAGGTTGCAATGAGCTGAGATCACACCACTGCAAGACTCTGTCTCAAAAAAAAAAAAAAAGTAAAGTTAAAAGTAATTATCAGGCCAGGCGGTGGCTCACGCCTGTAATCCCAGCACTTTGGGAGGCCGAGGTGGGCAGATCACTTGAGGTCAGGAGTTTGAGACCAACCTGGCCAACATGGTAAAACCCCAACCCTACTAAAAATACAAAAATTAGCTGGGCGTGGTGGTGCACACCTGTAATCCCAGCTGCTCAGGAGGCTGAGACAGGAGAATCGCTTGAACCCAGGAGGGAGAGATCGCAGTGAGCTGAGATCGCGCCACTGCACTCCAGCTTGGGTGACAGAGCAAGACTCCATCTCAAAAAAATTTTTTAAAAAAAGAAGTAATTGTCAGCCTTTGCCTCACTCAGTCTGGGAAAACTTCTCTGGGGCCAAAGCTTCCCTGGGACTCTTTTCCTCTAACTGGCAGGCCCAGGTGCTGGTCAGTTCTGGCTGCGTCATTTGTAAACCTGCTAGGTGCCTGGTTTAGAAACTTTCTGATTCTTCCCTGTTGGGAGGGTCCTAGGGGAAAATGCCTTTTTCTTTTTTTCTTTGTTTCATGGAGAGAAACAAAAACAGAAAGAAATAGAAATACAGAGAGAAACCTAGAGGCACTATTAATAGAAAGAGACTGAGAAAAAAACACCAGGAGAAAGATTTTTCTGACATTTTTTTTTTCTAGCAAGAGAAGACAAATACAAACAGAGCTGAAGATAAAATAAAAGCTGATTCCCATCACAACTCTGCAGAATTTCTTGGAAAGGATCGTGTTTCAAATAAATACACATGCAGTACAGATGGCGGTATTTCTTGCTTTTTTCCCTACTCTTAACTCTGGGATATTTTGAGCATGCACCTTCCTCCAGCCCAAATGCCCAGTGGAATAATCTTACCTACATTTCCATTCAGGCCCAGTCCTCCTGGTTGAATTCCATAGGAGTTAGAATTATTATCACCTTTTATCACCTTAGAACCAAAGAGTCTAAGAGCGAAAAATGACTTTAGAGCACACCTCCTCTTCCTGCAATATTTTACATATGAGAAAACCGAAGCTCAGAGAGGTTAGGTAACTTACTGAGATCCTACAGACAAATGACAGAGCCAGGTTAGACGGCAATCTGTAGTAAGATACATGTCCTTATTTATCAGGTCCCCAGCAAGAAATAGATGGATAATTGAGGAGAGTTTAATAAAGACAACGAGAGATGTTACAGTGCCCAAGGGCCAGTGACAGTGTGGAAACCTGATCATTACTGGACTTCAGGGGACAACAGGAAGGGAGCAGCGAACAAATGAGAAGGGTCACCTGACAGGGGTCTGCAGTGACTCCACTTTTAGGAAGGTGGGGTGTCAGTGGAAAATAAATAACCTCTTTTTTTTTTTGAGACAGAGTCTCACTCTGTCACCCAGGCTAGAGTGCAGTGGCACGATCTTGGTTCACTGCAGCCTCCGCCTCCCGGGTTCAAGCAATTCTGCCTCAGTCTCCCAAGTACCTGGGACTAAAGGCACGCGCTGCCATGCCCAGCTAATTTTTATATTTTTAGTAGAGACGGGGTTTCGCCATGTTGGCCAGGTTGGTCTCGAACACCTGACCTCGGGTGATCCCCCCCCGCCTCAGCCTCCCAAAGTGCTGGGATTACAGGCAGGAGCCACCTTGCCCGGCCATAAATAACCTCTTGTCCCAATCCTCTCTCCTCCTAATCTCCATTGGGAGAATTTAACCAGAAGGCAGAGGACAAGAAGGCCTACTGATAGAGACCAGGAGTACCCAGTAGGGCAGATAGTAGATCTGGAGGGGTACATGGAAGCACGCCTATCATCACTTTATTTATTATTATTATTATTATTATTTGAGATGGAGTCTAACTTTGTCACCCAGGCTGGAGTAAAGTGGCGAGATCGCACCACTGCACTCCAGCCTGGGTGGCAGAGTGAGACTCTGCCTCAAAAAATTTAAAAAAAAAAAAAACAAGGAAGAGAGAAGCTGGAGTCTTGGGACCTGTGAGCAGATAGTTTAGTGGAAGCCTGGGAGGCCTTCTCCTCCTTCTGTAGAGCAAAAAGTCACCTCTCCAGGGACCTCTTTGAGTTGACAGATCCCTTTGGCTGTATCCTGTCTCCTGCTCTCCCTACCTCTAGAATCACCTCCCTACCCTAAAGCCAAAGGAGTCTGAGGCGGAGTGAAGACTCTCAGAAGCAAGTTAAACCAGTTCCTGCAGGCCCTGACATGCCCTGCTGAATAGCCCCTGCAGAAAATTCCTGTCCTCAGCTGTAGCCACAGCTGGCTACTGATGGTAAGAAAGAGACCTGGGGAGGGGAGAGATCTCAAGGAAAACGCAAGTTGACACCTTCCTTCAAATACAGATAGAGCCAAACTGGACTTTTAGGAGCTGAGACTGTGCCTGTGGGGCAAAGCTAACACTCAAGTCACCTCTTTCTTGGTCAGCATAGTGGCTACTTCTACCTGAAAGGACGTCTCCAAAGAGCACCAATGCCTGTTTCTTGGGGCTTCCATCCAATTGTGTCAGCTCAGATCCTAGCAGAGCTCCCGGTGTTCTCTGAGAAGCTGCCTCCCAGCAATATCTGAGAGCCCAGCTTTCAGTTTCTTCCTCCGGGTTGCTCAGGTCCCCTGAGTCCCGGGGAAAGGCCACACATGGCTTATTCCTCATGCAGGCAATATGGCTGGGTGTCTTGCCTCGCTGTGGTTATATAGGGTAGGCTACAACCAGGAGGAGTACAGAGGTTAATGGTTCAGGATTGGGTAAAGGCCTGGCTGGAGGCTTGAGGGCTTGGAGCTTGGTGTAAAAGTTACCTCCCCCTGTTTCTGGTGTTTCAGAGTCAAAATTATTTGGCCTGACTTTAAGTGAGGGAGTTCTGCCATCTCTCCTGGACTGTGAGAGCTCAGCTGATGACTCAGGGAGCCCTAAGAATGCTTTACAGCTGTGCTCTGTAAACATCATCACATTTCATGTTGCAGAAGTTCACAGTCAGCCAAGAGATTTAGTTACCTGCCTACAGTCAAAAGCTGGTTAATGATTAGAAACAGGATTTAACTGGGAACATCAACCTCAGATCCAGTGCTCTTTCTCTAAGCTGCCTCCTACCTAACTCCTCCAATGCTCTATTTATTTATTTCAGATAGGGTCTGGCTCTGTCATCCAGGCTGAAGTGCAGTGGTGCAATCATAGCTAACTACAGCCCCAAACTGCTTGTGCTCCAGCGATCCTCTCATCTCAGCCTCCTAAGTAGCTGGGACTACAAGTACGTGCCACTTGTAGTGATTTTTAAAATTTTTTTTTTATAGAGATGAGGTCTTGGTATGTTGACTAGGCTGGTCTTGAGCTCCTGGCCTCAAGCAATCCTCCTACCTCAATCTCCCAAAGTGCTGAGGTTAGGTATGAGCCACCGCACCCCACCTCAATTTATTGAATTTGGTGATCCAGTGATCCAGTGGCAACATTCCATTCCTTCCACAATAAGATCTATTTGGCTTTAAACAAAACACACACACTTCTGAGAAGCTGTATGCTTACATCTTTGTAAATCAAATCTGCAGATAAATGCAGAGGGAAGCTTGATTCAAGGATTGCTACTCTGAAAACCTCATTAAAGTGAAACAAAACCCCAAAACACTTCGAGTTTGAGACCAGCCTGAGCAATAGAGCAAATCCCGTCTCTAAAAAAAAAAAAAAAAAAAAAAATTGGCCATGCAGGGTAGTGCATGCCTGTAGTCCCAGCTACTCAGGAGGCTGATGTGGGAGGATTGCTTGAGTGACCAGGAGGTTGAGGCTGCAGTGAGCCAAGATGGGGCCACTCCACTCCAGCCTGGGCAACACAGCAAGACCCCGTCTCAAAACAAAAACAAAAAACTCTTTCACACTACAGCTACCTTCCTCTCTCCGCAGTTCCTTTAAAAGACGTGTTTTGTGCATATCTTTGTTTTCTCCACACTCCGTGTGGCGTTTATGCAGAAGGATCTCCAGAGGCGAGGAGCTAAGCTCTGGCTCCCCCTACTGGGTATATGATGGATTCATTGGCCCCAAATCTCCCATAAGACTCTGGGGCTCTCCAATCTTGTACCTGCCTGTGCTTGGAAAGCCTCTAGAAGGCAGGGCTCCCTAAGGAGAGATGTGACCATGGAAGGCTTTCTAGAAGAGTTGGAGCCTGAACTACATCTTGAAAGATTTTCACAGGGGATGTTGGTAAGCTGGTTTGTAATTATTTCGTCATTTAACAATATATCTTAACAATCATTCTATGTTAGTACCTATAGCTTTACCTCTTTTTTTTTTCTTGAGACGGAGTCTCGCTCTGTTGCCCAGGCTGGAGTGCAGTGGCGTGATCTCGGCTCACTGCAAGCTTCGCCTTCTGGGTTCACGCCATTCTCCTGCCGCAGCCTCCCGAGTAGCTGGGACTACAGGTGCCCGCCACCACGCCCGGCTAAATTTTTGTATTTTTTAGTAGAGACAGGTTTCACTGTGTTAGCCAGGATGGTCTCGATCTCCTGACCTCGTGATCTGCCCGCCTCGGCCTCCCAAAGTGCTGGGATTAGCCACCGCGCCCAGCCTCATTCTTTTTTTTTATTATTTTTATTTTTATTTTTTTGAGGCGGAGTCTTGCTCTGTCACCCAGGCTGGAGTGCAGTGGCGCGATCTCGGCTCACTGCAAGCTCCGCCTCCCAGGTTCATGCCATTCTCCTGCCTCAGCCTCCCGAGTAGCTGGGACTACAGGCGCCCACCACCACGCCTGGCTAATTTTTTGTATTTTTAGTAGAGACAGGGTTTCACTGTGTTAGCTAGGATGGTCTCGATCTCCTGACCCCGTGATCCACCCACCTCGGCCTCCCAAAGTGCTAGGATTACAGGCGTGAGCCACTGCTCTCGGCCCCTTTCTTTTTTTAAAATCATCCAGCCCAAAATGTCAAAACGACAAGCTTATGCTTTTATTTATTTTTATTTTTTGAGACAGATTCTTGCTCTGTCACCCAGGCTGGAGTGCAATGGTGCAATCTTGGCTCACTTGCACCCTTGACCTCACAGCCTCAAGTGATCCTCCCGTCTCAGCCTCCCAAATAGCTGGGGCCACAGGTGTGCACCACCATGCCTGGCTAATTTTTTTTTTTTTTTTTTAGACAGTCTTGCTCTGTCACCCAGGCTGGAATGCAGTAGTGTGATCTCAGCTCACTGCAACCTCCACCTCCTGGGTTCAAGCGATTCTCCTGCCTCAGCCTCCCAAGTAGCTGGGACTACAGGTGTACACCACCACGCTCGGCTAATTTTTGTATTTTTAGTAGAGACGGGGTTTCGTTATGTTGGCCAGGTTCGTCTAGTACTCCTGACCTTAGGTGATCTGCCCACCTTGGCCTCCCAAAGTGCTGGGATTATAGGTGTGAACCACTGCACCTGGCCATGCCTGGCTAATTTTTTAAATTTTAGAAATGGGATCTCCCTGTGTTGCCCAGGCTGGTCTTGAACTCCTGAGCTCAAGTGATCCTGGCACCTTGGCCTTCCAAAGTGTTGGGATTACAGGGATGAGCCACCATGCCCAGCTACTTCATTCTTTCAAAAGTGGACTATATATGTACATTTAAAAAACTTTTTATGGCTGGGCGCAGTGGCTCACGCCTGTAATCCCAGCACTCTGGGAGGCCAAGGCAGGTGGATCACCTGAGGTCAGGAGTTCAAGACCAGCCTGACCAACATGGTTAAACCTCATCTCTAATAAAAATACAAAATTAGCCGGGCGTGGTGGCAGGTGCCTATAATCCCAGCTACTCAGGAGGCTGAGGCAGGAGAATTGCTTGAACCCGGGAGGTTGAGGTTGCAGTGAGCTGAGATCGAATCCATTGTACTCCAGCCTGGGCAACAAGAGCATAACTCCATCTCAACAACAACAACAACAACAACATTTTATTATAAAAAAAACTCTAACATTTAAAAATTAGGCTGGGCACAGGTGCTCATGCCTGTAATCCCAGCACTTTGGGAGGCTGAGACAAGAGGATTATTTGAATATAGGAGTTCCACACCAGCTGGGAAACATGGTGAAATGTTCTTTTTTTTTTTTCTTTTTTGAGATGGAGTCTTTCTGTGTTGCCCAGGCTGGAGTGCAGTGGTGCAATCTCGGCTCACTGCAACCTCTGCCTCCTGGGTTCCAGCGATTCTCCTGACTCAGCCTCCTGAGTAGCTGGATTACAGGTGTGCTCCACCACAACGCCCAGCTAATTTTTGTATTTTTAGTAGAGACGGGGTTTCACCATGTTGGCCAAGCTGGTTCCAAACTCCTGACCTCAAGTAATCCGCCCACCTTGGCCTCTCAAAGTGCTGGGATTATAGGCATGAGCCACCGCGCCTGGCCAATATTATTTCTACTAAAAATTGTTTAAAAAATTAGCCAGGGGTTGGTTGGGCACGGTGGCTCACGCCTGTAATCCCAGCACTTTGGGAGGCCAAGGTGGGTGGATCACGAGGTCAGGAGATCGAGACCATCCTGGCTAACACAGTGAAACCCCATATCTACTAAAAAATACAAAAAATTAGCCAGACGAGGTGGTGGGCACCTGTAGTCCCAGCTACTCGGGAGGCTGAGGCAGGAGAATGGCGTGAACCTGGGAGGCGGAGCTTGCAGTGAGCTGAGATCGCGCCACAGCACTCCAGCCTGGGCGACAGTGCAAGACTCTCTCTCAAAAAAAAAAAAAATTAGCCAGGGGTGGTGGTATGCGCCTGTGGCAGGAGGCTGAGGCAGGAGGATGGCTTGGGCCCAGAAGTTTGAGGCTGCAATGAACTATGATTGAGCCACTCCACCCCAGCCTTGGTGACTGCATGAGATCCTGTCTCAACAAAATAATAAAATAAAATTCGTGCTAGGCATAGTGACTCAGGCCTGTAATCCCACCACTTTGGAAGGCCCAGCCAGGAGGATGGCTTGCATCCAGGAGCTTAAGAACAGCCTGGGCAAAAAGCAAGACCCCATGGCTACAAAAAAAGTTTCAAAAATTACCCAGACATAGCAGTGCATGCCTGTAGTCCTACTTGAAAAGCTGAAGAGGGAGGATCGCTTGAGCCCAGAAGTTCCGGATTGAAGTCAGCTGTGAAGTGAGCTATGATCCTGCCAGTGCACTCCAGCCTGGGCGACAGAGCAAGAGACCCCGAGTAAAAATTTTTGTTTTTTTTTTTGAGATGGAGTCTCCCTCTGTTGCCCAGGTTGGAGTGCAGTGGTGCCATCTCAGCTCAATGAAAGCTCCGCCTCCTGGGTTCATGCCATTCTCCTGCCTCAGCCTCCGGAATAGCTGGGATTACAGGCGCCCGTCACCACGCCTGGCTAATTTTTTTGTATTTTTAGTAGAGATGGGGTTTCACCATGTTAGCCAGGATGGTCTCGATCTCCTCACCTCATGATCTGCCCGCCTTGGCCTCCCAAAGTGCTGGGATTACAGGCCTGAGCCACCACGCCCGGCCCTCAATTTTTTTTTTTTTAATAAATATAGCCAGGCGCAGTGGCTCACGCCTGTAACCCCAGCACTTTGGGAGACTGAGGTGGGCAGATCACCTAAGTTCAGGAGTTTGAACCAGCCTGGCCAACATGGTAAAACCCCATCTCTACTAAAAATACAAAAATTAGCCAGATGCGGTGGCACGTGCCTATAATCCCAGCTACACGGGAGGCTGAGGCACGAGAATTGCTTGAACTCGGGAGGTGGAGGTTGCAGTGAGCCAAGATTGCACCATGGCACTCCAGCCTGGGCGATGGAAGTCTCAAAAAAAAAATTTTTTTTTAAATATATATAAATAAAAAAGTAAAAAATTAGGGCCAGGGGCCAGGCATGATGGCTCACGCCTGTAATCCCAGCACTTTGGGAGGAGGCCAAGGTGGGCAGATCACCTGAAGTTAGGAGTTCGAGACCAGCCTGACCAATATGGTGAAGCCCCGTCTCTACTAAAAAAAAATACGAAGATTAGCCAGGCATGGTGGTGGGTGCCTGTAGTCCCAGCTACTTGGGAGGCTGAGACAGAAGAATTGCTTGAACCAGAGAGGCGGAGGTTGCAGTGAGCCTAAATCGTGCTACTGCACTCCAGCCTGAGCGACAGAGTGAGACTCCGTCTCAAAAAACAAACAAACAAAAAAACAATAGGCCCAGGTACAGTTTGGTCAACAGAGTGAGACTGTGTCTCAAAAAATAATACTAATTTTTCAACACCATAAATACCATTTGATAGGCTAAGAGTTCCTGATAAAGACCACAGTCACCAGTTAAATAAACTGGTAGCCTCAGAACAATAACATCAAAGCTGACATCATCTGTGATGACTCATGCATCCTCCGTCATCTTTGGGAATCCTATGACATCCTGGCTAGCAACTCCAGGTCTGCCCAGGTGCCTGCAAGGCAGATTCCACAGCAAGGCAAGTTTAGGTATCTCAGGTCTTAGCTAGATCTCCTATTATCTTCTGCTATCAAAGGAAACCCAAGATAGCTGTACATTTTCTTGGCTAATTCAAGATGAGAAAGCATCCTAAAACTCTACAACCTGCACTTTGAAAGGATGTCTTAGAGTACAAGTTCAAAATGTTGAGATAGGCTAGGTGTGGTGGCTCACGCCTGTAATCCCAGCACTCTGGGAGGCCAAGGCAGGCAGGAGGATCATTTGAGCTCAAGAGTTTGAGAGATCAGCCTTGGCAACATGGTGAAACCCTGTCTCTGTTTAAAAAAAAAAACATTAAGGTCGGGTGTGGTGGCTCACGCCTGTAATCCCAGCACTTTGAGCGGCTGTGGGCAGATAATGAGGTCAAGAGATCGAGACCATCCTGGCCAAATGCTGGTGAAATCCTGTCTCTACTAAAAATACAAGAATTAGCTGGGCATGGTGGCACGGGCATAGCGACTCAGCTACTCGGGAGACTGAGGGATGAGAATCGCTTGAACCCGGGAGGCAGAGGTTGGACTGAGCCGAGATCGCGCCACTGCACTCCAGCCTGACAAGAGTGAGACTCTGTTTAGAAAAAAAAGAAAAAAAATGGCCAGGAGCCTTAGCTGATGCCTGTAATCCCAGCACTTTGGAGGCCAAGGCAGGCGGATCATGAGGTCAGGAGTTTGAGACCAGTCTGGCCAATATGGTGAAACCCCGTCTCTATTAAAAATACAAAAATTAGCCAGGTGTGGTGGCAGGCGCCTGTAGTCCCAGCTACTTGGGAGGCTGAGGCAGGAGAATTGCTTGAACTGAGGAGGCAGAGGTTGCAGTGAGCTGAGATCATGCCATTGCACTCCATCCCAGGTGACAGAGCAAGACTCTGTCTCAAAAAAAAAAAAAAAGAAAAAAATACAAAATTAGCTGGGCATGGTGGCACACGCTTGTAATCCTAGCTACTTGGTAGGCTGAGGCAGGAGAATTGCTTGAACCTGGGAGGTGGAGGGTGCAGTGAGCCGAGATCACGCCATTGCACTCCAGCCTTGTGACAGCGCGAGACTCCATCTCAAGAAAAAACAAAAAACAAAACAAAACAAAGCAAAAACAACATTGACCAGGCACGGTGGTTCAAGTCTGTAATCCCAGCACTTTGGGAGACCAAGGCAGGTGGACTGCTTGAGGCCAGGAGTTTGAGACCAGCTTGGGCAACATGGCAAAACCCCTCCTCTACTAAAAATACAAAGATTAGCCAGGTGTGGTGGTGCGTGCCTGTAATCCCAGCTACTCAGAGGAGGCTGAGGCACGAGAATCACTTGAATCCAGGAGGCACAAGCTGCAGTGAGCTGAGATTGCACCACTGCACTCCAGCATGGGTGACAGCCCCAGGCTCTGCTTTAAAAAAAAAAAAAAAAGGGACCGGGTGTGGTGGCTCACGCCTGTAATCTCAGCACATTGGGAGGCCAATGTGGTGGATCAGGAGTTTGAGACCAGCCTGGCCAACATGGTGAAACCCTGTCTCTACTAAAAATACAAAACATTAGCCACGCATGGTGGTAGGCGCCTGTAATCCTAGCTACTTGGGAGACTGAGGCAGGAGAATCACTTGAAACTGGGAGGCGGAGGTTGCAGTGAACCGAGGACGCACCATTGCACTCCAGCCTGGGTGTGAAGAGCAAAGCTCTGTCTCAAAAAAACAGTTGAGATAGTTTGAAATAGGTAGGAAAAAGCAACCAGTGGTATGCAGATTTGATGATCACTTCCTCCAGTATCAATTCAGTCATGGTTCTGAGCTTTATTTTTTGCTTTTTTAAGTCTTAGCACTAATATTACAGTTTATCTGTGTATTATTGTAAGAAAAAATATTTTCCTTTGATCTAGTGTGATTTTACAAAAATTGGTATCTAAAAATTCCTCAGAATCTCCTAAATTACCACAAAGTTGGTGGGTTGTTTTTTGTTTTTTTTTTTGAGACGGAGCCTTGCTCTGTCGCCCAGGCTGGAGTGCAATGGCACAATCTCAGCTCACTGCAACCTCCATCTCCCAAGTTCAAGCGATTCTCCTGCCTCAGCCTCCCAAGCAGTTGGGACTACAGGTGCATGCCACTATGCCCGGCCAATTTTTTGTATTTTTAGTAGAGACAGGGTTTCACCATATTGGTCAGGCTGGTCTCGAACTCCTGAGCTCAGGCGATCCACCCACCTCAGCCTCCCAGAGTGCTGGGATTAGAGGCGTGAGCCACTGTGCGCAGCCTAACTTGGTGGGTTTTAAAACAACAGAGTCATTCTCTCATAGTTTTGGAGTCCAGAAGTCTGAAAACAAGACGCCAATCTCATGCCATGCTCTTTCTTGAGGCCCAAGGGGAGAATTTTTTTTTTTGAGATGGAGTCTCACTCTGTCGCCCAGGCTGGAGTGCAATGATGTGGTCTTGGCTTTCTGCAACCTCTGCCTCCTGGGTTCAAGCGATTCTCTTGCCTCAGCCTCCTGAGTAGCTGAGATTATAGGAGCACACCACCACGCCCGGCTAATTTTTGTATTTTTTGGTAGAGGTGGGGTTTCACCATGTTGGCCAGGCTGGTCTCAAACTCCTGACCTCAGATGATCTGCCCACCTCGGCCTCCCAAAGTGCTGGGATTACAGGCGTGAGCAGCCACGCCTAGCCTATTATTATTTTTTGAGACAGGGTCTTGCTCTGTCACCCAGGTTGGAGTGCAGTGGCACAATCATAGTTCACAGCAGCCTCAAACTCCTGGGCTCAAACACTCCTCCTGTGCACCATCATGCCTGGCTAAGTTTTCAATTTTGTGTAGAGACCAGGTCTTGCTATATTGCCCAGGCTGATCTTGAGCTCCTAGTATCATGCAATCTTTCTGCCTTGGCCTCCCAAAGTGCTGGGATTACAGGCATGAGCCACTGCGCCTGGCCAGTTTTGTTTTTTATTTTTTATTTTTTTTGAGACAGGGTCTTGCTCTGTTGCCCAGGCTGGAGTGCAGTGGCACAATCCTGGCGCACTGCAGCCTTAAACTCCTGGGCTCAGGTGATTTTCCTGTCTCTGCCTCCCAAGTACCTGGGACTATAGGTGGGCATCACCATGCAAGGCTAATTAATTATGTGTAGAGATGGGGTCTCGCTATGTTGGCCAGATTGGTCTCAAATTCCTGGCTTCAGACAATCCACCTCAGCCTCCCAAAGTGTTGGGATTACAGGTGTAAGCCACTGCACCCAGCTCAGTTTATTTTAAGGTATGAGTTGATCATCTGTTTTCTTCCTGTCCATAGCGCTAGCAATGTTAATTATAGCTCTGAATACACCTTACAGCTTAACAAGAAGCATAGTAAACATGTGACTATGAGCACTTTTTTTTTTTCGAGACGGAGTCTCTCTCTGTTGCCAGGCTGGAGTGCAGTGGCGTGATCTCGACTCACTGCAACCTCCAACTCCTGGGTTCAAGCGATTCTCCTGCCTCAGCCTCCCGAGTAGCTGGGATTACAGGCACAAGCCACCACACCCAGCTAATTTTTTGTATTTTTAGTAGAGACAGGGTTTCACCATGTTGGCCAGGATGGTCTCGATCTTCTGACCTCGTGATCTGCCTGCCTCGGCCTCCCAAAGTGCCAGGATTATAGGCGTGAGCCACTGCACACGGCCTGAATACTGTTAAATAGTATTATTATCCCTTAAAAATCCTGACTTCGGCAGTTCCACACTAATCAAGAAGAGTGTTCAGATGTGAGGCCCAACCCAGGGGGTTTCTGATAGAGGATAGTCCACACCTCTCTTGGAGAGTGGAATCATAAAAGAGCTCACAACTCCATCTCCATCTTGAGTTCAGTTCACACCTTTCTCTCCAGTGGTAGTATTCCTATGTCTCACATTTCTTTCATTGGATTCTTCTTTGGAGGAGCTAAGGGCAGAACCAAGCTAAGAAACCTGTCTTTTATTGTCTTCATCACTGGTTTCAGAATTAGCAGCCTATGTTTCCATCCTCCCAAACCTTTCAGTTATCTCAGCACACTAGCATGAAGAAAGATATGAATGAACTAGCATGAAGCAAATAACACTGAGTGATTCCTTCTCCTGTCCACCCCCCACTCCTCATTGTTGTCTTCTAGATACCAGCAACTGAAAAGCAGAACAAAAACACTTGGATCATAGGCTAACTCCTACAAGATTGATCCCTGGTGCTGATACAGGTATGGACATCCTGACTTGCTATTTCTGAGTACCTGCACCAGGAATGGCAGCTGGATCAGAGTGGCCTGGACTGGGGCAGTCTTTAGTTTTATTAGGAACACAGGGCCAGATCAGTAATCAATTAGAGTTGGCAGGGGACCAGGGACTTGGAGCATAAACAAGTCATGAAGGGCTAAGAATTCAGTTCAGCTCCAAAGCCTCCTGTAAAAGGACCCAAAGGATGAGGAGCCAGCAGACTATTTGGAATAAGGCATGTGGCATGTGGCCTGAGACAGAACAAGAAGTGCCTGAGAGAGAACAAGAAGTTCTTTCACAGAAGGGAGTAGGGACTGCTGGCAAAAAAGGGACCCCGTAAAGCCCACAAAGCCCTTCTGTGATACATGCTTTGCTGGAAAGTCTGGCTGGAAAATGGGAGCAGGGCCAAGATTCCATGGAGGCCAGAGGCCTAGACCAAGTCAACTCCACATTCCCTAAGTCACCTTTCTTTGTGAGCATGTTCTATGGAACAAGTCCCATAGTAAAATACCAAAAACCTGAGTTCAGTTGCACATGTGTACCTTTTTCCTTTTATAAATATTCATGACTCCTCCTATAGCTTATTAAATACATATATTCAGCCACCTTGTTCAACATAAATTCCTGTCCCCTTTGCCCCTCCCTCACAGTGTGTTTCTGACTTCTGGCCAGAGGCTGTACTTCCCAGACGGTCAGAATGGCCACCCTGCAGACTGCAACCCTTTGAGAAATAAAGCTCTCCTTTCCAATTTTTAAAAATAAAAAAATCTGATAGTAAAGGAATGAAGCTGCCTTTGTTCTAATCTGCATTTCCCAAAAATGATTTGACAATATTTTTTTTTTGGAGATGGAGTCTCACTCTGTTGCCCAGGCTGGAGTGTAGTGGCACAATCTCGGCTCACTGCAACCTGTGCCTCCCAGGTACAAGCAATTCTCCTGCCTCAGCCTCCCAATAGCTGGGATTACAGGCACTCGCCAACAAGCCCAGCTAATTTTTGTATTTTTGGTATGGGGTTTCACCATGTTGGCTGGGCTGGTCTCAAACTCCTGACCTCAGGTGATCCACCCACCTGGGCCTCCCAAAGTGCTGGGATTACAGGTGTGAGCCACTGCACCCGGCTGACAATGAAGATTTTAAAAATACCTTCTAAATTCATTTTAGGAAAAGGCTAGTTTCAGCCCTTTCCAAATGTAACTTGTCTCCTCTGGGGAGCCCTCTCAAATTGCTTTAACTTACTCATCTCCCCTTCCTGTCTTGCAGCCTTTGATCATATAGGAACCCATGTGTCATGTTCTGAACCAGTCAGTCTCTAAGGCAGGTGCATAGAGCAGCTGTGTCCAGCTTGCCCTGGAAAGAACAAGTACCATGTGGCAGAAGAATAGGGACGGCCTTGCCAGGCTCTGCGGCCTAGCCCTGGTGGGTTTCCCAGAGATGACTGTGTGAGGAAGGGTGGTATGATTTAGCAGTTTCTCTCAGCTACAGCTCCAAATAGGCTCTAGAAGAGCATCACTCACTGTGGTCACTGTGTCTTCCCCTTACAAAGGGCAGTGAAGGTCTATGGTTCCAACTACAAAAAACAAAAATTAATATCCTATTCCCAGAGTACTATGCAAGCACTTTCAGAGTCATTCTCAGGGCACCATCCAAGCAGACAGGGCCTATTACCAACCCTTACTTATGTAAGAGAAGTAACGTCACACTACTTCAGTACCCTGGGCATATCCACCCTCAGCTGGACCTCAGAGCAACTGATCTTGGGCTACAGTTGGGGACTCGGAGCAAGTAGGTCTTAGTATTTGTGTCTGCACTTGACCTGCCTCTAACCTGGAGGTAATGGCTTGTGTTCCCCTTCTGCCACAAGCAATCCCAACAGCTCAAGCCAACCTTCCAACTAGTCATGTGGGGCCTTTTTGGCAGGCTCCTGGCTACACAATACTCACTCACACCATTTTGCACTGGAATAATTTTTATTTTTTTCCTTGGCAAAAAGTCAAGTGCTACATTTTTAAAAACAGAAAATCTCAAACAATCAAACGCATTACCCATTACAGAAGAGGGTCTGGCAATAGTACAAAACATCCTACTGAAGATTTTTTTTTTTAAATATACAAGTCAGTTTAAAATGATAGAAGTTCTGTGAGAACTAAGAAATCTACAGCCTGTAGTTTAATAATAGAAAAAAAAAATTAAGACAATTAAAAGATCTATAGCATCCAGCATTTTGCTTAATTCCCTGTTTATAGCACCTATTTCTCTAGGTTCGAAGATGAGAATTCCAGAACCTGTGGTATGTGCTGTGTAACAAGTTAGGGTGGACTTGCTGTCTCTCCTCTCCAGCAGCCCCCCACCATTAAAAGGAGAATATGAATATATATATATATATATATATATACACACATACATATATGTATATCCATACATATATATATATATATATATTTTTTTTTTCCAATTTCCCTTCTTACACCCAGAGAAGAGGGGGACAACTGGGAGAGCAAGTTAAAAAACTGGGGTGCAGGAATAAATATGACTTTTCCTTTCCCCAAAATGGGATGTTGACAGAAAAGCGGAGTATGTGCTTAGGGGAATTCGTGGGTGGGAACAGCTGTTATCTTTGACATGATGTGTAAAAATCAGGGAACAAGTGGACATCACAGTCAGCTGCCTGCAAGTTTAAAAACCTCAGACTAAACAGACAGTTCAAGGGAGGAACAGACAGATTACTAATCACATCGATGCTGTTACATGCACAATGATGCTGACTGCAGGCCAGCCTGTCACCATCTCAGGGCTAAGCCAACAGAGTAGGAGGGGTGGCTTCAACCCCAAGTCCCACTGCAGTAAGAAAATGAATATTCCACACATGAAGCACTCACTACACACAGATAAACCCCCTGCTCACCCCCACCTTCTTAGACTTAACCCAATTTAGAAAATAATAGCAAAACCCATTGGGGAGATTGGAAGAATGGCAGAGAGGATTCTCCTCAAAGCCAAGGGGACTATGGATGTGAATGAATCTTAGCAGACTTGAGAATCCCAGCTCCAGGTCCCTTAAAACCAGATCAGGTCTTGAGGGGAAGGAGAGAGAAGCTAGGATGGGGATTCAAGTCCCATGAAGCCTTTTGCAGCCTCTAGAGCTGCACCTGGATGGTGAGTCTGATGTTTTAGGGGTGTGGCTACTGGCTAAGCAGATGTGAGGGTGGGAAGGGGAAGTGACACCAACTTCCCACACGGTGTACACACAGGTGGGAAGACAGGTAGGGCTGGATCACTTTGCAGTCCTGACACGGGAGGCCCCAGGAAGCCTACAATCTAACTAAAAAGATTTTCCCAGTGGTAATTTCTTTTCCTTTCTGTTTTTACTTCCTATTATCAGTGTTGTTAGACTTTTAAAAACAAGATACAGACTAGTCCCAAAGCTGGACTCTGTGAATAAAGTTGTTTCTTTTATAAATATTTTAATTACAAGTAATCCTCACTCCAGGTAATTTCAGTGACACACAGTACCTACAGGCACACAAGATCACACACACACACGCAGACAAGATCTCTCTCTCACACACACACACACACATACACACACAGCTCCCCAACTTTCACAGAAAGTCTGAGAGCAACCATATAATTATAAAGGAGCCCTACCTCTCAAGAGTGAAGTAAGGGTGAGAAAGACTATGTCATTTCAGCCTAAAGAAGCCAGAGATGGGAGAATGTGTGTCACTTAAAGAAAAATAGGGATTAGCAACAATGTTTGAAAAGCCAGAAATAATAAAAGATAGTAAAATTTTGATTACCAAAGGGGAAAACAAAAAACAAAACAACTTTCAGATTTCTGTACAGAGCTTCTTCCTATTAAGTGCCTAAACTATAGGCAAACTTTGGTGTTCCCACTAAAACACAAGAGCCTCACACAATTAGAAAAAAAAATCAAAAGAAACAAGGAAACTGAGAATGGAAGTTAGTGTAAATCTCTGCATTTGGGGAGTTGTCATTAACTCCAGAGTCCAGCATAGTTTCCATGGAGCCCTGAAGGGAGGGGACCTCCTGCCACAAAGAGTTTCGTTCCAGACGAGTCGTAGCAGTGGGTGTAAACAGCATTGGGGAAGAAGTCAATGTCTGAAAAGTAATTCCTCCAGGTTTCATCATGATTCTACGGGACGAGAAAGAGACTACAATTAGCACCTCTAGCCATGGGGCAGGAAAAGGGGGAGGAAGGGACAGGAACGCTTTCTGGTCTCCTTAAGGGAACAGGGTTCTACAGATACAACCTCATGTCAGGAGATTGGCTGGTTGGTTCTCATGGGAATCAGGGCCTCATTTTTCCAACTAAACGTCAGAGAAGAATGGAGCAGCTGAAGAATTGCTATACAAGGCTCAGTTCTTCTCAGGAGAGTTAGAACCAAAGTTCTGTTTTCCCTCCACCTGCTAGGCACAGGAGGAAGAATCAAACACTTGAATAATTCACTGGAGGTGGGGCGCAGTGGTTCATGGCTGTAATCCCAGAATTTTAGGAGGCCAAGGTGAGAGAATCACTTGAGCCCAGGAGTTTGAGACCAGCCTGGGCAACATGGCGAGACCCTATCTCTACTAAAAAAAAATAAATTAGCCGGGCACAGTGCATATGCCTGTGGTCCCAGCTACTTGGGAGGCTGAGGCAGGAGGACTGCTTGAGCCCAGGAGTTCAAGGCTACATACAGTGAGCTATGATCACACCACTACACTCCAGCCTGGGCAACAGAGTGACCCTGTCTCAAAAAAAAAAAAAAAAAATTCACTGACAGCTGTGGTGGGAGGTTCCTTATCCTTCTTGCTCTATTACGCCTTGGGGAAAATCCTAAGTCAACCAGTGTGTTTTACTGGGCCTCAGTTTTCCCACAGGCAATGTGCAGACATAAAAGCAAAATCAGGGGGAAGTCTTTTCCTGTTCCAATGAGTGCCTCTTACTAGTGAAAAAGTATGAGTAGATGTGTGTCAGTGGGGGCTGAGGGGTAAAGGAAGATAATTTTTCTGTTACTGTGTAGCAGTCATCTCAGGCAGGGGCTTACTCACCAGCCAGCCTTTGCCAGTGGTTAGTTTCAGATTCTCCCCTGCTAGTCTAGGCTTGGACCCATAACAAGCTGAGAGCCTCTCTTCCAGAAATCTCTGAGCTCGGATGTCATAGAACAGCAGGGAGCCCTGCCCTGTTCCCACAGTGATGATGTGCTCATAGAAACTCACGGACCGGATTCCTGAAAGACAGAAAAGTAAAAGGCAGTGAGGCGGGAGAGAATATTTGCTGACTGTCTGCTAGCCTGAATTTCTCCAACACTGAGTTTTCAATGTCCACCCCGCTCCCCTCCACCTGCCCCACAAAGTATCAGACAGTGTTTTCCCAATGGCAAGTTAGCTCATGCAAAAGCAAAGAGAGGATTTGATGCCATCCTGCCTATCCACACACTAACAGAAACCGTCCAAGAAGCCTTGGAAAAGTGTCAGATTTCGATGATGCTCAAGATGCTTTTGGCCGAAGACCATAAGTGCTCAGAACTTCCTTGCTTCCTCTCAACTCACTCTGGAATCATCTTTCATAACTCTAAGCTTCTCTCCATCATGTTTCCAACCTACACTGCAACTCAAGGTAATCTGCATATTTATAAATCATTAAGTCATCAACAACTCCTTATATTTGACCTAAAATCACTACTGTGGCAAATGCAAGAAGTCTTTTTTTATTTTTTGAGATGGAGTCTCGCTCTGTCGCCCAGGCTGGAGTGCAATGGTACGATCTTGGCTCACTGCAACCTCTGCCTTTTGGGTTCAAGCGATTCTCCTGCCTTAGCCTCCCAAGTAGCTGGGATTACAAGCTCCCGCCACCACACTCAGCTAATTGCATTTTCAGTAGAGACAGGGTTTCGCCATGTTGGCCAGGCTGGTCTTGAACTCCTGACCTCAAGTGATCCACCTCGGCCTCCCAAAGTGCTGGGATTATAGGCATGAGCCACTGTGCCCGGCCACAATGCAAGAAGTCTTTATCTAGTATTAGGTGTTTTGAGAGTGGCAAAAAGCCCAGAACTTAAATACCCAAAGATATTTAAGACAAGTCATGTAACTACTTTAGATCACAAGGAAAACACATCTGCTGTACTTGGGGATCAAATCAGTGCTTGGGATATGAAGATGTCTCTTGGCACATAAGAACTGGATAATATTTGTGGAACCAGTATTTCCTTATTAGGTATGAAAGTTACCCCCATTAAACAGTACCAAAAATCTCTTAAAACTTTTCATTGCATACATTATTACAGCCAAACCTATTTAGTCTTTTCTCTTTTTTTTTTTGAGCTCTGTTGCCAAAGCTGGAGTGCTGTGGCACAATCTTGGCTCACTACAACCTCCGCCTCCCAGATTCAAGTGATTCTCCCGCCTCAGCCTCCCAAGTAGCTGGAACTACAGGCACCCACTACCACACCCAGCTAATTTTTTTTTGTATTTTTAGTAGAGACAGGGTTTCACTATGTTGATCAGGCTGGTCTTGAACTCCTGACCTCAGGTGATCCACCTGCCTCAGGCTCCCAAAGTGCTGGGATTACAGGCATCAGCCACCGTGCCCGGCCCTATTTATTCCTTTCTCTACTACTCTCATTGTACATTATTCTTTGTTCTAAAATATAAGCATTTTAACTATAATTAAGAACAAATAGGCCAGGTGCGGTGGCTCAAGCCTGTAATCCCAGTACTTTGGGAGGCCCAAGGCGAGTAGATCACTTGAGGTCAGGAGTTCAAAACCAGTCTGGCCAACATGGTGAAACTCCATCTCTACTAAAAACACAAAAATTAGCTGGGCATGGTGGTACACACCTGTAGTCCCAGCTACTCAGGAGGCTAAGGCAGGAGAATCGCTTGAACCTGGGAGGCAGAGGGTGCAGTGAGCTGAGATCACACCACTCCACTCCAGCCTAGATGACAGAGCAAGACTCATCTCAACAACAACAACAACAAAAAGGAAATAGCTGGGCACAGTGGCTCACGCCTGTAATCCCTGTAATCTTAGCACACACTTTGGGAGGCTGAGGTGGGTGGCCCAAGAGTTTGAGACAACTCTGGGCAACATGATGAGAACCTGTCTCTACAAAAATAACAAAAATTAGCTGAATGAGGTGGCAGACGCTTATAGTCCCAGCTACTCGGGAGGCTGAGGTGGGAGGACTGCTTGAGCCTGGCAGGTGGAAGCTTCAGTGAGCCAAGATTGCGCCACTTTCCTCCAGCCTGACCCTGTCTTCAAAAAAAAAAAAACCCAAAAAACCCAAAACAAAAGCTACTTTGCAGTATCTGCATAGGAATAAACACTACTTGAAAAAGAGAGGGTGAACTGCAATCCACAGTGTGCCTTTGAGGACTCTCAGGGTAACACAGCCATATTTTTGCATGAGAAACGGGATAAAGTGAGATACAGGATAAAGTGAGAAACGGGATAAAGTGAGATAAAGAAAACACAATTTGTTAAGTTGGATTCTGGTCCCTAGCTGTTCCCCCATCAAGCTGTGTGATGCTGGGCAAGTTATTTAGCTGGCTCTAGGTCTTATATGTAAAACTATGTTTTCTCATCTGCTTCCCGCAAGGTTCTTGGTATGATGAAATGGGATGTCAGAAAAAGGTATTTTGAAACCTTCAAAGTACACTAGAGTAAGTATTTTTTCCCTCTTCAATAAAGAATGAGGGTGCTCTTACAGAGAATATGTTATAAAATATTTGAGGTGGAAGCTTAATTTACTCAGTGGTCAGAACTAAACTCAGTATTTTCTTCAGCCTTATTGAGGTTTGTCATATAATATACGACACATAAAGTATACAATTTGAGGTTCTGACATATGTATATATATTCATGATATCATAACCACAATCTACATAATGAACATACTCATTACCCTGAGGTTTCCTCATGCCCTTTGTAAACTTCCTCCTTATCCCACCATGCCACATCTTAGCATAAATAGAATTTTAGTTCAGGCAGGACCACAGCAAAAAAATTACCACAGGATAGAAAGTAGGGCTCTCGGCCAGGTGCAGTGGTTCACGCCTGTAATCTCAGCACTTTGGGAGGCCGAGGCAGGTGGATCACAAGGTCAAGAGATCAAGGCCATCCTGGCCAACATGGTGAAACGCCGTCTCTACTAAAAATACAAAAATTAGCTGGGCGTGGTGGTTTGTGCCTGTAGTCCCACCTACTCGGGAGGCTGAGGCAGGAGAATCACTTGAACTCAGAAGGCAGAGGTTGCAGTGAGCTGAGATCGCGCCACTGTACTCCAGCCTGGCAACAGAGTGAGACTCTGTCTCAAAAAAAAAAAAAAGTAGAGCTTTCTATAAGAACATGGAAACTACTAACTAATATCCTGACTGGTGGCTCCCAGCAAAGGCTTCTGTGGCCACACATTTGTCTGTGGTGTTTGAAAGTCTAGTGCCCTTTTGTGTCACTCCCCGACACCCCTTTTTTTTTTTTTTTTTGGGACAGAATTTCACTCTCATTGCCCAGGCTGGAGTGCAATGGTGCGATCTCAGCTCACCGCAACCTCTGCCTCCCAGGTTCAAGCAATTCTCCTGCCTCAGCCTCCCAAGTACCTGGGATTACAGGCATGCGCCACTGCGCCTGGCTAATTTTGTATTTTTGGTAGAGACGGGGTTTCTCCATATTTATTGGTCAGGCTGGTCTCAAACTCCCGACCTCAGGTGATCCGCCTGCCTCGGCCTCCCAAAGTGCTGGGATTACAGGCGTAAGCCACCACGCCTAGCCGTCGCTCCCCTTTTTGAACACACTTCCATATGTTCCATACAGAGCACTATACCTGTTTGGAAACCAACAAAGAAACTGAAAGTCAGAACCCATATGCAGTGCAGCTGTAGGCCTGAGGTGCACACAGGGACTCTTACCACTGCCTCGCTCCCTGGAACAGACAGACTTGACGTTGTATGATGGCTGCCGTGGATCCAAGAAGGAGACATGAGCTTGGGAGCCCACTGCATAAACTGACCATTCACTACCATAGGCCAGACACACATTCTCACGGCAATATGGCAGTTTGGTGGAGAGGAGCTGAAAATAGAGGAGAGACATAACCATGGCATCAGCAGAGAGGGTAAGGCAGGGATATTGTTTCTGGACTCCCACCTCGGCGGGCTTCCCTCATACAAGAAAGCCACATAAAATCAAGCCCTGATTACAGAAATAACACTCTGTTCCACCCCTAGGTATACAGGAGAAAGAGAAGGTGAATGTTAATAAACAGTAAGACCTAGATACTGAAGGAGACAGGTTGGGGAAAAGGTAAATCTGGAATAAATAATCAGAAGTAGCTGGAAAGGCCAAGGCCTTTCTTGGTAGGCTGTTTCAACTATTCAGGTTGTTTCTGGGAATCGTTCCAGGGCACTAAAGCCATGGTCCCACTCTGTTCTGTCTGCCAGGAAGGGCCACCTCAGTGCTTTTCAGATAAAGAGGCTGATCTCTGGCTACCCCCAGCTCACCTTCCCACCTGAATGGGAACTGTACGCTATAGAAAGCACACCCATGGGACTAGCTTAATCCCAGATAACCCACATCAGCCTTAACCCTGGGTCTTTGTCAGTTAGCAAATCCTCAGTGGGTGCATACTACACATAAGACAGCATACAAGGTCAGTGGAGCTCAAAGGCTATTGTGACATGAAGGAATCACTAATTCCCGGAACTCTGCTTCCTCTTGCAAAGTCCTCCAGGATAAGAAGAAGACAAAAAGCTGGGCGTGGTGGCTAACACCTGTAATCCCAGCACTTTGGGAGGCTGAGGCAGGCAGATCACCTGAGGTCAGGAGTTCGAGACCAGGCTGGCCAATCTGGTGAGATGCCGTCTCTACTAAAAATACAAAAAATTAGCTAGGGGTAGTGGTGCATGCCTGTAATCCCAGCTACTCAGGAGCCTGAGGCAGGAGAATCACTTGAACCTGGGAGGCGGAGGTTGCAGTGAGCCGAGATCGTGCCACTGCATTCTAGCCTGGGCAACAAAGTGAGACTCTGTCTCAAAGAAAAAAAAAAAAAAAAAAAAAAAAGACAAACGATTCACAAGTAGGTTTAACTCTATGTAAAAGTTGCTTGTTGAATCTCCCTTATCCAAAAGGCTTGTGACTACAAATGTTTTGAATTTCGGATTTCTCCAGATTTTTTTTTTTTTGAGACGGAGTCTCGCACTGTTGCCCAGGCTGGAGTACAGTGGCGCGATCTCAGCTCACTGCAAGCTCCACCTCCTGGGTTCACACCATTCTCCTGGGTTCACACCATTCTCCTGCCTCAGCTTCCCGGGTAGCTGGGACTACAAGTGCCCGCCACCACGCCCGGCTAATTTTTTGTATTTTTAGTAGAGACGGGGTTTCACCATGTTAGCCAGGATGGTCTCGATCTCCTGACCTTGCGATCCACCCGCCTTGGCCTCCCAAAGTGCTGGGATTATAGGCGTGAGCCACTGCACCCGGCCCAGATTTTTAAATATCTACATATATGTAATGAGCTATCTTGGGGATGGCACCCAAGTCTAACCACAAAATTCATTTATGTTTCATATACATCTTATACACATAGACTGAAGGTAATTTTATGTAATATTTTAAATAATTTTCCACATTAAACAATGTTTGGTACACTGACCCGTCAGAAAGCAAAGGTGTCCCATGTGAAATTTTCCATTTGTGGCATTGTGTTGGTGCTCAAAAAGTTTTGGACTTTGGAGCCTTTTTTTTTTTTGAGAGAGTCTTGCTCTGTTGCCAGGCTGGAGTGCAGTGGCATGATCTCGGCTCACTGCAACCTCTGCCTCCTGGGTTCAAGCGATTCTCCTGCCTCTGCCTCCCAAGTATCTGGGACTACAGATGCCCACCATCACGCCCAGCTAATTTTTGTATTTTTAGTAGAGACGGGGTTTCACCATGTTGGCCAGCATGGTCTCGATCTCTTGACCTCATGATCCGCCTGCCTCGGCCTCCCAAAAGTGCTGGGATTACAGGTGTGAACCACCACGCCAGGCCTTTTTTTTTTTTTTTTTTTTTTGAGATAGGGTCTCGCTCTGTCACCCAGGCTGGAGTGCAGTGGCAAAATTACGGCTCACTGCAGCTTTGACCTCCTCGGCTCAAATGGTCCTCCCACCTCAGCACTGCTACCCTCCAGTAGCGGGACTACAGGCATATGCCACAATGTATGGCTGATTTTAAAATTTTTTTGCAGAGATACGGTCTTACTGTGTTGCCCAGGCTAGTTTTGAACTCCTGGGCTCAAGCAATCCTCCTGCTTCAGCCTCCCAAAGTGTTGGGATTACAGGCCTAAAGGCATTGTGCCCAGCTGGATTTTGGAGCATTCTGGATTAGGGATGATCAATTTGTATTGTAAATTAAGTCTATTTTCTCATTACCTTACATGATTATTTCAGAGATGGTTTATCTTAATTTGATTGATCTTCAATTGCCAAAGGTTCCTAACACTTAGATTTTCCTTCCCTTACAGCATGCCAAGTAGTCATCAATCTATAAAGAAATACTTAAATGCATTGTTGAGGAGGACTGCTTGTCAAAGGAGCCTCTCAGGAAGCTTATGCAATATGAAAGAATCACCCTGTCTTACTCTTTAAAAGACTTTCCTGCAAGAGAGGCATACCAGACTCAAAATTTCATGTACTGTGCAAAAACATGCCCAGGGCTTTGGAGAACTGGTCTTTTAAACAAGAATTGAGACCAGGTGCAATGGCTCATGCCTGAATGCCCAGCACTTCGGGAGACCAAGGTGGGAGGATCACTTGTGGTCAGGAGTTCAAAACCAGCCTGGGAAACATAGCAAGACTCTGTCTCTACAAAAAATTAAAAAAACAAAACAAAACAAAAAAAACAACCACATGGGTGTGGTGACACATGCCCATAGTCTCAGCTACTTGGGAGGCTGAGGCAAGAGGATCGCTTATGCCCAGGAGTTCAAGGCTGCACTGATCCGTGAGCCATGACTGCACTCCAACTTGGGTGACAGAGTGAGACCCTATATTTATTGTCTTTAAAAATAAAAACACCAACCTGGCCAACATGGTGAGACCATGTTCCTACTAAAAATACAAAAAACTACCTGGGCATGTTGGCAGACGCCTGTAATCCCAGCAGCTACTCAGGTGGCTGAGGCACAAGAACTGGTTGAACCCAGGAGGCAGAGGTTGCAGTGAGCCAAGATTGCACCACTGCACTCCAGCCTGGGCATCAGAGCGAGACTCTGCCTCAAAAATAAATAAATAGATAAAATAAACATGAATGAAAAAGCTCAGCAAGAATTACAGTATTTTAACTGTTAGGTGAATTATTAGGTAAAACCACAAAATCATGTTCATCACACCTTAGATAGTGTATTTTCAGCCTTCCAGAGATGAAAGTAGCCATCCAGAGACACTGCTCCCAGTTCCTACAAGAGCAATGAAAACCAGGTTATATTATCATCTATAGCAACTAATGTACGATAATAAGCAGGCGAGGATTCTAAGGTCAGGGTCCTTTACTCCTGTCTCGTGATGATTCCAGCAGAGGTGCCAGTAATTATTAGACCATTACTTCACCCTACAGAACCTAGCTGAATGGCATATTAAATTGAGGCTGCCAGCAATAACATAGGCACCCATGGTTGAAACACTCCTCACTATGCTATCACTCCCTCAACATCCTGTTGGAGAGTTAAAGCAGGGCACACATGTGAAGGACAGTTTCATAATCTAGTGTGAGAATTTCTATAAGTGAAGAGTCTAATCTAGGAGAGATGAATCTACCCTTAGGCCATAAATATAGATGGGATAGGAGGCTGAGGGAACTACCCTTCAAACTGTGGCCTGATTCAGATTCTGGAGAAGCCTTTCTCTGGCTCTGGGTATATATTCTGACACTGCTTTTTTTTTTTTTTTCGAGATGGAGTCTTGCTCTGTCACCCAGGCTGGAGTGCAGTGGCGCAATTTCGGCTCACTGCAACCTCCGCCTCCCAGGTTCATGTAGTTCTCCTGCCTCAGCCTCCTGAGTAGCTGGGAATACAGGCATATGCCACCATGCCCGGCTAATTTTTTTGTATTTTCAGTAAAGATGGGGTTTTACCATGTTGGCCCAGGCTAGTCTCAAACTCCTGACCTTGTGATCTGCCTGCCTCGGCCTCCGAAAGTGCAGGGATTACAGGCATGAGTCACTGCGCCTGGGTGACACTCTGCTTTTATTAAAACCTCAGCATCAGATCTGACTCAGTAAGGTAAGACTTAGTGGAAATGTGAAGGGAAAGTAGGCAGTAAAGAATACTGGCCAGGCGTGGTGGCTCACGCCTATAATCCCAGCACTTTGGGAGGCCAAGGAGAGTGGATCAACTGAGGTCAGGAGTTCAAGACCAGCCTGGCCAACATGGTGAAACCCCATCTCTACTAAAAAATACAAAATTAGCCATGTGTAGCGGTGCATGCCTGTAGTCCCAGCTACTTGAGAATCTGAGGCAGAAGAATTGCTTGAACCTGGAAGGCGGAGGTTGCTGTGAGCTGAGATCGTGCCATTGCACTCCTGCCTAGGTGACAAGAGCAAAACACAGTCTCAAAAAGAAAAAAAAAAAGGAATGAATACCAAAGAGAAAAAAAGTGATTGTTTTCAGAAGCAGGTATGAAAATCATGCCCAGAATAGAGCACCTGCAAAGGCATGTGCAAATGAGAGACAGTCAAATCAGGATGGCCCTAGGGGAATTCTGTGAGGCTGACCCACAAATATAGACCACTCAGAGAAATACTGCAGAGACCAATTGAAGGGGTGGGTTTCAGAGCCTCAGTTATAATTTCTCACCAGCATCACTCAGCCTTTAAGAGGTGTTCTGTGGGCTCAGAACCATGCTATGTAGCAAGCACTGATGGGGAAGGAAAAAGGAGTGCATATCCCAAGACATAAGCAAGAGGAATAGACGTCAGGGATCCCTACACAAGTTCATACCTTGTTCTTGTTGTTGAAGGCCAGAGCCCGAACCTTGCAGTTGTCAGGGTTTGTGTCTTCTTTGGGGATGTCCTTTAAGGCCTTGTGAGTGATGTGTGCATACACAGGGACCCGTGACACATTGTGTCTCGCATCACTTTTGGTCAAAACATCATCTGTCACCTCCCAGAGTCCCATAGAACCATCACGTGAGCCTGCAGGGCCAGGAGAACACAGATGTCAGATATACCCACCCCTCTATGGGAAATCCCACAGACGCCAAAGAGGGCTTTCATAGTCTAGCTGTTTGTGCATCATCCTCATATGTGCTGAAGCTTGGCCAGATGGCCCACCCTAAACACAGAGCAGTAGGCATTTTAATAGCTACACTAAGAGAATTATTCACCTAAGGTCTAGGCATTAAAAGATAACTTTTAAGTTTGACATGGTTGTTGAAATTTATTTTTTATTATTATTATTTTTTGAGACAGAGTCTCGCTTTGTCGCCCATGCTGGAGTGCAGTGGTGCGATCTCAGCTCACTGCAACCTCCGTCTCCTGGGTTCAAGTGATTCCCGTGCCTCACCCTCCCGAGTAGCTGGGATTACAGGTGCCTGCTCCATGCCCAGCTATTTTTTTTGTATTTTTAGTAGAGACGAGGTTTTACCATGTTGCCCAAGCTGGTCTTGAACTCCTGAGTTCCAGCCATCAGCCTGCCTTGGCCTCCCAAAGTGCTAGGATTACAGGTGTGAGCCACCACACCTGCCCTGCTTTTTTTTTTTTTTGAGACAGAGTCTTGCTCTATCGCCCAGGCTGGGGTGCAGTGGCACGATCTTGGCTCACTGCAACCTCGGCCTCCTGGGTTCTAGCGATTCTCCTGCTTCAGCCTCCCAAGTAGCTGAGATCACAGGCACATGCTACCATGCCCTGCTGATTATTTTTATTTTTATTTTTGAGATGGAGTCTTGCCGTGATGCCTAGGCTGGAGTGCAATGGCGCAATCTTGGCTCACTGCAACCTCCGCCTCCCAGGTTCAAGCGATTCTCCTGCCCCAGCCTGTAGCTGGGACTACAGGCATGTGCCACCACGCCCAGCTGATTTTTGTATTTTTAGTAGAGACGCGGTTTCACCATATTGGCCAGGCTGGCCTCAAACTCCTGACCTCAAGTGATCCACCTGCCTCAGCCTCTCAAAGTTCTGGGATTACAGGCATGAGCCACCGCACCTTACTCGAAATTTTTTAACGAGAATTTTATACATTTTGATAAAGCTCACTAATTTTCTTGTTTCTTTTTTTTTTTCCCCCTTTTTTTGGAGATGAAGTCTCGCTCTGTTACCCAGGCTGGAGTGCAATGGCATGATCTCAGCTCACTGCAACCACCACCTCCCGGGTTCAAGCGATTCTCCTGCCTCAGCCTCCCGAGCAGTTGGGACTACAGGCACACGTCACCACGCCCGGCTAATTTTTGTATTTTTAGTAGAGACGGGGTTTCACCATGTTGGCCAGGCTGGTGTCGAACTCCTGACCTTGTGATCCGCCCGCGTCAACCTCCCAAAGTGCTGGGATTACAGGCGTAAGCCAGTGCGCCTGGCCAAAGCTTAGTAATTTTCTATGCCAAATGTTTAGGTCTCTTGGCATGCATCCACAGCTGACTTTTAGTGGGCAGTAGGGCTTGGGAACCCTCCCCTCTAGAGCAGTGGTGCTTAACCTTTTTTGAGCCTTGGACCCCCTTATGTCTCTCTTTTTTTAGAGACAGGGTCTCACTTTGGGGCTCAGGGTAGACAGGGCAATAGTGGCACAATCATAGCTCACTGCAGGCTCAACTTCCTGGGCCTAAGTGATCCTCCTGCCTCAGCCTCCTGAGTAGCTAATACAACAGGTAGGTATGCACCCCCATGACTGGCTTTTTTTTTTGAGACAGAGTCTCGCACTATCGCCCAGGCTGGAGTGCAGTGGTGCGATCTCAGCTCACTGCAAGCTCCGCCTCCTGGGTTCACGCCATTCTCCTGCCTCAGCCTCCTGAGTAGCTGGGACTATAGGGGCCCGCTACCACGCCTGGCTAATTTTTTGTATTTTTAGTAGAGACGGGGTTTCACTGTGTTAGCCAGGATGGTCTTGATCTCCTGACCTTGTGATCTGCCTGCCTCAGCCTCCCAAAGTGCTGGGATTACAGGAGTGAGCCACCACGCCCAGCCTTTTTTTTTTTTTTTTTTTAATACAAGGCCTCACTCTGTTGCCCAGGCTGGAGTGCAGTGGTGCAATCTCAGCTCATCGCAACCTCCACCTCCTGAGCACAAGTGATCCTCTCACCTCAGCCTCCTGAGTAGCTGTGACTACAGGCACGCCCTACCACACCTGGCTAATTTTTGCATTTTTTTTTTGTATAGACAGGGTTTTGTCATATTGCCCAGCCTTGTCTTAAACACCGGGGCTCAAGTGATCCAGCTGCCTCATCCTGTCAAAGTGCTGGGATTACAGGTATGAGCCACCAAGCCTAGCCTTATTTTTTAAATTTTTTTTTTGTAGAGATGGGGTCTCAATTTGTTGCCAAGGCTAGTCTTGAACCCCTGGCCTCAAGTGATCCTCATACCTCAGCCTCTCAAAGTGCTAGGATTAAAGGCGTGAGCCACCATACCCAGACTAGGCCTCTTTTTCTAGAAAATTACACAAAAACACCACATTTTACATTCAATTTCAGGGAGATCCACGGATTTCCTGAAATCCATGGGCTTTCCATGAACCCACAGGGACCACAAACCCTCCCCAACTTTTTTTTTTTTTTTTTAAATGAGACAGGTTCTGGCTCTGTCACCCAAGCTGGAGTGCAATAACATGATTATAGCTCATTGCAGCCTCAACCTCCTGGGCTTCAGCAATTCTCCTGCCCCAGCCTCCCAAGTAGCTGGGTCTACAGGCATGTATCCTCATGCCCAGGTAATTTTTTATTTTTATTTTTTTGTAGAAATGGGGTCTCACTATGTTACCCAGGCTGGTCTTGGACTCCTGACCTCAAACTCCTGCTTCAGTCTCTCAAAATACTGAGACTACAAGTGTAAGCCACTGTGCCCGGCCACAATTCCTTTATTATTTATTTATTTATTTTGGTGGGGGGACAGAGTTTCACTCTTATTGCCCAGGCTAGAATGCAATGGCACGATCTTGGCTCACTACAACCTCTGCCTACTGGGTTCAAGTGATTCTCCTACCTCAGCCTTCCGAGTAGCTGGGATTACAGGCATGTGCCACCACGCCCAGCTAATTTTGTATTTTTAGTAGAGACGGGGTTTCTCCATGTTGTTCAGGCTGGTCTTGAACTCCTGACCTCAGGTGATCCGCCCTCCTCAGCCTCCCAAAGTGCAAGGATTACAGGCGTGAGCCACTGCGCCCAGCCCACAATCCTTTTATTAAGAATGACTGTACTAGACCGTTCTTTATTAAGAATTACTGCTCACACCTGTAATCCCAGCAACTTGGGAGGCTGAGGTAGGTGGACTGCCTGAGCTCAAGAGTTTGAGACCAGCCTGAGCAACAGGGCGAAACCCCAACTCTACCAAAAATACAAAAAATTAGCCAGGCGTGGTGGTGCATGCCTGTGGTCCCAGCTACTCAGGAGGCTGAGCTGAGAGGATAGCTCGAGCCTGGGAAGTAGAAGTTGCAGTGAGCTGAGATTGTGCCACAGACTCCAACCTGGGTGACAGAGTGAGACCCCGTCTCAAAAAAAAAAAAAAGATAATAATGACGACTATTCTAGGCTGGGTACAGTGGTATATGCCTTTAATCCCAGCACTCTGGGAGGCCGGGTAACATGGCAAAACCCTGTCTCTACAAAAAACACAAAATTAGCCAGGCACGGTGGCGCAAACCTGTATTACCAGCTACCCGGGAGGCTGATGTGGGAGGGTCACTGGAGCCTGGAGAGGTCAAGGGTGTAGTGAGCTGGGATCACACCACCAGTCTGGGCAACAAAGTAAGACCCTGCCTCCAAAAAAAAAAAAAAAAAAAAAAAAAAAAAAAAAAAGAATGACTGTTTTACATAAAATGAATGCTCAAAAAGATAAATCAGTTTTCTTAGCAAACAATAATAAAGCACTTAAAAACCTAGGCCAGGCATGATGGCTCACGCCTGTAACCCCAGAACTTTGGGAAGCTGAGGCAGGCAGATAACGAGGTCAGGAGTTTGAGACCAGCCTGACCAACATGGTGAAACCCTGTCTCTACTAAAAATACAAAAATTAGTCGGGCGTGCGCCTGTAATCCCAGATACTCAGGAGGCTGAGGCAGGAGAATTGCTTGAACCCAGGAGACGGAGGCTGCAGTGAGCCGAGATTACACCACTGCACTCCAGCCTGGATGACAGAGACTCCATCTCAAAACAAACAAACAACAACAACAACAACAAAAACAAGAACACTTTTCTGTGAATTGAGCCCTGAATACAACAACAACAAAAACAAGAACACTTTTCTGTGAATTGAGCCCTGAATATACTGTTGGTGGCAAGCTAAAATGGTATCTTTCTAGAGTACAACTGAGCAACCTGCAGCAAGGAAATTTTATATTCCTGGCTGGGCGCAGTGGCTCACGACTGTAATCCCAACACTTTGGGAGGCTTAGGCAGGCAGATCGCTTGAGGCCAGGAGGTCGAGACCAGCCTGGGCAAAATGTCGAAACACCATCAGTACAAAAAAATACAAAAAACTAGCCAGGCATGGTGGCACATGCCTGTAGTCCCAGCTACTCAGGGACAGGGGTGGGGTGCTGAGACAGGAGGATTGTTTGAGACTGGGAGGTCAAGGCTGCAGTGAGCCATGATCACGCCACTGCACTCCATCCTGGGTGACAGAGCGAGACCTTAACTCCAAAAAAAAAAAAAAGAGAAACAACAGCTGGGCGCAGTGGCTCATGCCTGTAATCCCGGCACTTTAGGAGGCCGAGGCGGGTGGATCACGAGGTCAGGAGTTCAAGACCAACCTGGCCAACATGTTGTAAGCCATCTCTACTAAAAAGACAAACCAGCCCGGCGTGGTGGCATGCGCCTGTAGTCCCAGCTCAGAAGGCTGAGGCAGGAGAATCGCTTGAACCTGGGAGGCGGAGGTTGCAGTGAGCTAAGACATGGCCTCTGCACTCCAGCTGGGCGACAGAGGAGGACTCCATCTCACAAAAAAAGAGAAACAAACAAAAATAAAAAGTAAGTTTATATTCCCATTCAGAAACAATCCACTATCACAATACCCATATACAAAGATGTTTATTCGGAACACTCAGTATGTTCAACAATAGGGTTATATTATATCCATAAAACGGAGTATCAAGAAATTATGTTTTAGGCTGGGCACAGTGGCTCATGCCTGTAATCCCAGCACTTCGAGAGGCTGAAGTGGGAGGATCGCTTGAGCCTAGGAGTTCGACAGCAGCCTTGGCAACAAAGCGAGACCCAGTCTCTATAAAAAATAGAAATAATTAACCGGGTATGGTGATGTGTGCCTGTAGTCCCAGCTACTTGAGGGGATCTCTTAATCCTGGGAGTTCGAGGTTGCAGTGAGCAATAATCACACACTGCACTCCAGCCTAGGTAACAGAGTGAGACCCTGTCTCAACAACAACAACAACAACAACAACGAAAATGTGTTTTAAAATTCTTTTTCTAGTAAAGTTATTTGCCAGTTCTCCTTTGAGACCAAGAAGGTGCCCTTCCCACACTGCTAATCTCCTGAACACTTCATAGAAAAAAACATCTAGGCCAGGCGCAGTGGCTCATGCCTGAAATTCCAGCACTGTGGGAGGCCGATGCAGGCAGATCACTTGAAGTCAGGAGTTTGAGACCAGCCTGGCCAACATGGTGAAACCCTGTCTCTACCAAAAATACAAAAATTACCCAGGCACTGTGGCACGCACCTGTAGTCCCAGCTACTTGGGAGGCCGAGGCAAGAGAAGTGTTTGAATCTGGGAGGCTGAAGTTGCAGTGAGCCAAGATGCACTCCAGCCTGGGCGACAGAGCGAGACTCTGTCTCAAAAATTAAAAGAAAAGAAAAAAACATCTAAAATGACAGATACATCAATTGAAAGTAGAATGTTAATTATGTGAAATTAGAAAAGGCCACAGAGACAAGGGCACATCTGGAGAACTAGACATGGTTTGTTATGCTGGATTATGGGGTGCAAGCATGGAAGCTATGAGAGAGAAAGTTGGAAAGATGGGCGTGGGCCTTGTATGCTGTGCTATAAAATTTGTTTTTTATCTTACAGATACTAAAAAGTCTCTCAAAGATTTGAGCATCAGAGTGAGAAAATTAGATAATTGTGTTTCAGAAGATTACTTTGTGTACAGTGTGATCTCACTTACCCCATCGAAGTTTTATTATGAAAATTTTAAAGTGTAATAAAATGAGGCCAGGTGCAGTGTCTCATGCCTGTAATCCCAGCATTTTAGGAGGCCGAGGCAGGCGGATCAACTGAGGTCAGGCGTTCAAGACCAGCCTGGCCAACATGGGAAAACCCCATCTCTACTAAAAAATACAAAAATTAGCCAGGCGTGGTGGTGGGCACCTGTAATCCCAGCTACTCAGGAGGCTGAGGCAGGGAGAAGGGCTTGAACCCAGGAGGCGGAGGTTGCAGTGAGCCAAGATTGCACCATTGCACTTTAGCCTGGGCAACATAGCAAGACTCCGTCTCCAAAAAAAAAAAAAAGAAAGAATTTCACAAAAAATTCTATATATACATCTTCTAAATGATCTCATATTAACCAACTAAAAAATATGGGCCAATTTTGGGAGGCCGAGGCAGGCGAATCACTGAGGTCAGGAGTTTGAGACCAGCCTGGCCAATATGGTGAAACCCCATCTCTACTAAAAATAGAAAAATTAGCCTGGCGTGGTGGTGAGCGCCTGTAATCCCAGCTACTAGGGAGGCTGAAGCAGGGGAATCACTTGAACCTGGGAAGCGGAGGTTGTGGTGAGCTGAGGTCGTGGTACTGCACTCCAGCCTGGAAGACAGAGTGAGACTCTGTCTCAAAAAAAAAAAAAAAAAATCATACTAAGGCTGGGTGCAGTGGCTTATGCCTGTATAATCTAAGCACTTTGGGAGGCTGAGGCAGGAGGATAGCTTGAGCCCAGTAGCTCAAGGCTGCAGTGAGCCATGATGGTGCCACTGCACTCCAGCCCGGGCGATACAGCAAGACCCTGTGTCTAAAGGAAAAGAAAAAAGTTACTAAAAAAAAGACTAGCAAGTTATATTTTAAAATGTCAACAGTGGTTATTACTAGCTGGGTGTGATGGTGTGTGCCTATAGTCCCAGCTACCTGTGAGCCTGAGGCAGAAGGATCACTTGAGCCCAAGAGGTCAAGGATGCAGTGAGCTAGGATCGTGCCACTGTACTCAAGCCTGGGTGACAAAATGAGACATTGTCTCAAAAAGAAAACAAAACAACCCACAAAAAAAGTGGTTATCTCTGGATAGAGATCTTGTGGGTGGTCCTTACTTCCTTTTTTATCTATCTATCTTATCTATCTATCCATTTTTTTTTTTTTGAGATGGAGTCTCACGCTGTTGCTCAGGCTAGAGTGCAGTGGCGCGATCTCAGCTCACTGCAACCTCTGCCTGCTGGGTTCAAGCAATTCTCCTGCCTCAGTCTCCTGAGTAGCTGGAACTCAAGCGCCCATGACCACACTCAGCTAATTTTTTGTACTTTTAGTAGAGACAGGGTTTCACCATGCTGGCCAGCCTGGTCTCGAACTCCTGACCTCATAATCCACCCACCTCGGCCTCCCAAAGTGCTGGGATTACAGGTGTGAGCCACCACACCCGGCCTATATTTTAAAATTTTCTTACAATAAATGTGTATCAATTTTACACTAAATAAAAAATTATTATTCTACAGGGTCACCCTCTGTCATGTAGGCTGGAGTGCAGTGGCACGATCACAGCTTGATGCAGCCTGGTTCTCCTGGGCTCAAGCAATCCTCCTGCCTTAACCTTCTGAGTACCTGGGACAACAGGTATGCAGTACCACACTCAACTAATTAAAAAAAAAAATGTAGAGATGGGGTCTCATACGTTGCCCAGGCTGGTCTTGAATTCTTGGGCTCAAGTGATCCACCCACCTCAGCCTCCCAAAGTGCTAGGATTATAGGCGTGAGTCACTGAGCCCGGCTGGGCTGTTTCCTATCACACTACTACCCCTTTTCAATCTCTAGCCCCCAATCCCTGCCACATCAAAAGCTCCCTATAAAAGGGCAACTTTACCAGACACTGCCATAGTGTCGCTGATCCATGCGATGGAAAAGATCCAGTCCTTGTGTCCATCCTTGGAGAGCAGGGAGTAACAGGTACAGGGAGGAAAATAAGAAATTAGTAAAATAAGGATTGTAATAAACTCTGAAGAAGCATACAAGTCAGACTGAAAATATTTTTGTAGAAATTACAACTCTGATCTCTGGTGGTCTCAACCCATAGAGAACGATCAATCTTTACCTTCTATCTTGAGGAGCTCAAAGCTGGAATGAAATTGGCACTACTGTGGGTAGTGGACACATAGCTCTTGCCTTCTACCTCTGGGTCCCATCTTCTATCTGGAACTCTCTTCCTCCAGACATCTAGACATCTATATGGCTTGTACCCTCATTTCCTTTAAGTCTCCCTGCTCAAGTGTCATCCTATCAATGAAACTTTATCTTGTGATACAGCATCCTCCACCTTACTCTCAGTCCCTTTATGCTGCCTTTATTCTTCTCCATGGCACTTATCACACTCTGACGTATTACTGGTAAATATTAGTTTATATGGTTTATATTTTGGTCTATATGTCACCCTCCACTAGAATGTAGGCTTCAAGAGGACAGGGGCTTTATCTGTTCTGTTCACTGCTATGTCTCAAACAACGCCTAGCCATAGAAGACTCAATAAATGCCTGATGAATGAATGGATGATTTAGTAAACTGCTACTCTCTGACTATGGGCAATGGGAAGTATGTGGACACTATGGATTCAAACAGCAACCCAATACTGTTGGCCCCTGAGGTGTGCTGCTTGCCCCTTTAACAAACATACACTGTGCCCTATGGGGAGTCCAGTCCCCACTCTGGGCTGATGAGAGGAGGGTCCATGTTAACCACTGAGACCCGTTTAAAAACAAGGCTCCCTCCAACTACAACTACTGGGAAAACTTACATCTCCTACACACACAGGATCCAGCGTAGGTAGTCGATAGATGGCAAGACTGTTGGGGTTGTCTCCTCCAGTGGCTAGCAGTGTTCTAGAAGGATTCAGCTCGATGGCATGGATACCACAGCCCTGCTGGGTCACACCTCCAGGCTCTCGGTCTTTCAGAATGGGGATCTTGGTGATCTGGCTTGTCTGGACATCTACGACAAATAGCTACAAGAAAAAATGGATACAGAAGCTGAACACAGTTCTGATTTAACGTGGCCAATACAGGGTATAAACATCCTTTTGTTCAACTGTTCATCAACATTTAATTAACAACTACCACATGTTAGACCCTAGGAATTATTAAAGGCATGGTCAGGACTACTAATGACATGAAACATGAAATAAGTCAATATAACACAATATTAGAGATAGGAAAAATATGCTACATGAACACAGATTAGGAAGCAGTAAGTTCTGCCTGGGATTCAGAGAAGGTTTCCAAGAGGCCTTCTATTGGCCACAGACACAAAGAGGAAGACCAACACAGTTTTCTGTCAGTTTGGTCATATTTTATACATTGAATCCTCACCTAACCACACCATGCACAGGAACTTTTAAACGAAACACAATTCCCAGAACACATCATGGCTACTAATATAACTATTAATATTACTAAGTTTTCTGGAATGACCAGAGACATACAACAAGGAAGAATTATTAATATCTCATGGCTGTTCTCTATACACACACATTCCATTCAGTTCTATTCCTCCCTGCCTTTGCTCTTGCTGCTACCTCTGCCTGAAAGGCTCTCTTCCACCTCTTTACCCTCCAAGATTCAACTTAGAGAAATGCTTTATGGAAAAATCAGTCTTAGCAAAAGGACAGCCCTTAGAAGAGTCAAACTCTTCAGTGATTCAACAGTTCATTCCTTCGGACACTCACTTATTTGCCAGTACTGTTCTAAGTGTTATGAACACAGCTATGAATGAGAGAAATATCTGCCCTAACAGATACACCTTATAGCCTGAGAGGCTGAAATAAAATCCTGTCAGCAATTCTCATGTTGAGGCCAAACATGTCAAACCTTTACATAAATAAACCTGCTGCTTACAAAGAAGATATATGAAAGGAGAAACTAGGTGAGTCTTAAGTTTAAAATATAAAAAGGGCCGAGCGCAGTGGCTCACGCCTGTAATGCCAGCACTTCAGGAGGCCAAGGCGGGTGGATCACCAGAGCTTGAGAGTTCGAGATCAGCCTGGCTAACATGGGGAAAATCCTACTAAACCTACAAAATTAGCTGGGCATGGTGGCACATGCCTGTAATCTCAGCTACTCGGGAGGCTGAGGCAGAACAATCGCTTGAACCGAGGAGGCGGAGGTTGCAGTGAGCCGGGATCAAGCCACTGCACTCCAGCCTGGGCAACAGTGTGAGACTGTGAGACGTGGTCTCAGAAAAAAAAAAAAAAAAAAAAAAAAAAAAAAAAAAAATATATATATATATATATATATATATGAATGAGGTGGACAAGGTGGCAAGTGCCTGTAGCCCCGACTACTTAGCTACTCAGGAGGCTGAGGCATAAGGATCACAAATTGAGTCCAGCCTGGGCAAAACAGCAAGACCCTATCTCAAACAAATACATATATGTATTTTATGTATATGTTTTTATATATATATATAATTTTTTTTTTTTTCACTAGGAAAATGGTTTCATTGGAGTGTCTTTAGAGCTGTGATGTCAAGACATGAAGAACAAGTGCACACACAGACATGGCTATCACAGTACAGACTATGGGTGAATAAAAAGTTCACATCACTTCTTCCCTTTACCCAGGAACAGAAGGCTCTAGGCCACCTCCTCATAGGCCCACTCCTCAAACTCTCTCTCCTCCTTGGCTGTGGTATCCTGTACTCAGACACGTTCATGCTGCTCACAGCCCCAGTGAACTCCATCTCATCCATGCCACTTCCCATGTACTAGTGCAGGAAGGCTTTGTGCCAGAATATGGCTGTGAACTGTTCCGAGATGCACCTGAACAGCTCCTAGATGGCTGTGTTGTTGCCAGTGACAGTGGCAGCCATCTTTAGCCCCCAGGGTGGGATGTTACAGACAGCTGTTTTCACCTTGTAGGGGATTCAATGAACAAAGTAGCTGCTGTCCTTGTTTTGGAGATTAAGCATTTACTTATCCACCTCCTCCATGCACGTACAGCCCCTGAACACGGCAGCTGCGAAGCAACAGCCACAGAGTGGGGTCTCAGGCAGCCATCATATTCTTGGCATCAAACATCCGCTGGGTGGGCTCAGGCACCATTGGGGCTCAGTACTGCTGGCTGTCCTGGATGGTCTGGATGAGTCCAGACATGAAGAAGTGCAAGCGGGGGAATAGGACCATGTTCATGGCCATTGAGCTGGCCCTGGAAGCTCAGGCAGGTGGTGACCCCACTCACAGTGCAGACACCAGGTGGCTCAGGACACCGTAGGTGGGTGTGGGCAGCTTTAGGGGTCGGAAGCAGATGTCTTAGAGAGCTTCCTTATCAATGCAAAAGGTTTCGTCTGTGTTTTCTGTGAGTTGGTGGACTGAGAGGGTGACATTGTAGGGCTCTACCACCATGTCCAACAACTTGGGTGGGGGCATTACACTGGATACATATATAAATATTTAAATTATATATAATTATATATGTATATATAACGTACTTTATATATTTAAATATATATAATATATATGTTTATTAAAAACAGAGAGAGAGAGAGAGAGAGAGAGAGAGGAGTAGCTAGAAGAGTGTCAGAGTCTGAGTGGGAGCAGGGGGAAGAAGGGGACAAACCACTCCCAAACTGGCAACTACCTGAGAGCAGCAGACTCCCTGCCTAACTGGCATCATTGCTGATGCATCCCACAAGCATCTGAAACTGAATATGCCCAAAACAAATAACCTTGCTCCTCAAATTGCTCACTTTCCTAAAACCACCACTATCTACCCTGTCACTCAAGTGTGGATTTTATCCTAGATTACTCCTTCTCCCTCATTTCCATCATCTTAGTCCTGCCTAACCTACCTCCTAAATATTCTTACAGCTGGCTCCTTCCTCTGATTCCTCACTCATCACTTCTCCTTGGACAACCACAATTAGTCTTTATGCCTTCAGGCAACACCGCTATCACAATTATTCTATTATAAGCAGAGTCAACTTCCTAAAAATGGAAATCTTCCCATGCCAGTCCCCAACTAAAAAACATCCAATGACTCCCCGTCACCTAAATCTCAGATACTTAGCATGGCATTAAGATTCTCCTTGGGGCCAGACTTTGGAAGGCCGAGGAAGAAGTATTACTTCAGCCCAGAAATTTATGACCAGCTCGGGCAGCACAGTGAGACCCTGTCTCTACTTGAGCCCAGGAGGTCAAGGCTGCAGTGAGCCATGATGGTGCCACTGCATTCCCACCTGGGTGACAGAGCAAGACCCTGCCTCAACAAAACAAAACAAAACCAATCCAAGAGTCTCCTCAGTCTAGCCCCTACTATCTTCACGTCTTGCCATGGACGTGAAGATAAAACTCTAGAAATAATTGCTTCTAAATATCATACATGAAAAATTCTTCAATGAAATATAATTATTTTGTTTCATGCTCATGCTGTTCACAAGGCCAGAAATGATTCTCTTATTCTTTTCTGTTTTTTTTTTTTTTTTTTGAGACCAAGTCTTGCTCTGTCGCCCAGGCTGGAGTGCAGTGGCATGATCTCGGCTCACTGCAACCTCTGCCTTCTGGATTCAAGCAATTCTCCTGCCTCAGCCCTCTGAGCAGCTGGGACTACAGGCGTGCACCACCACGCCTAGCTAATTTTTGTATTTTTACTAAAGATGGGGTTTCACCATATTGGCCAGGCTGGTCTGGAACTCCTGACCTTGTGATCCACCTGCCTCAGCCTCCCAAAGTGCTGGCATTACAGGCGTGAGCCACCACACCCAGCCTCTCCTACTCTTTTACCTGGCCAACACGTACTTATCTTTCATGATTCAGTTCAGACATGTCCTCTTGGACTACTCTCTAAATGTCCAGGCTGATCAAGTGCCTCTCTTGCAGGCTCCCAAGATATCCCTCTACCCACAACACTTAGACCATATCGCACTGATTTAAAATATTTACTTATTTGTCTTCCTCATAAAGCTATTAACTCTCTTCCAGTTCTAAGTGCAGAGAATTTATCTTATTTGATTCTACAATCTTGCCCCAGCAACTACTTAAGCATTTACAACAGTCACCTTTCAGAGGGCCTGCCCAACTACTGTAGTAGGCCCCCACATCCCTGTGAGGGTGAGGCTCTGTAGCTGTTTTATTTGATATAAGCCTAGACCCCCTGATCACAGCACAGTCTAGAGGGAGTTTCAGGAGAATCAGTCCAAAGACTAGATTGGACTAGGCCATTCAGATTCTTTAGGGAATGTGTAACTGGCTGGTGGCACTAGACCAAACTGCCTGGGTGGCCACTTTTTACCAAAGCCAGTCCTCGGAGAAAAGAAAACTTAAGACATGAAGCATGGGCCAGGCGCAGTGGCTTATGCCTGTAATCCCAGCACTTAGGGAGGCCGAGGCGGGTGGATCACTTCAGGTCAGGAGTTCAAGACTAGCCTGGCAAACATGGTGAAACCCCATCTCTACTAAAAATACAAAAAAAAAAAAAAAAAAAAAAAAAAAATTAGCTGGACGTAGTGGCGGGCGCCTATAATCCCAGCTACTCGGGAGGCCGAGACAGGAGAATTGCTTAAACTCAGGAGGCAGAGATTGCAGTGAGCCGAGATCGTGCCATTGCACTCCAGCCTGGGTGACAGTGTGAGACTCCATCTCAAAAAGAAAAAAAAAAAGACAGGAAACATGGACATCCTTGGTTCCTAGTGGCTTTTCAATTCCTGTTTCCACTTCTCTCTGAGATCCAGTAATACTTTGTTATTGGGGTTTGTGAACTTGTCTTTCAATAAATGTGAGTAGGTTTCTTACCCTTTTAAACAAATGATCGCAGGCTGAGCGTGGTGGTTCACGCCTGTAATCCCAGCACTTTGGGAGGCCAAGGCAGGCGGATCACCTGGGGTCAGGACTTCAAGACCAGCCTGGCCAACATGACAAAACCGTCTCTACTAAAAATACAAAAATCAGCCAGTTGTGGTGGCGTGAGTCTGTAATCCCAGCTACTCGGGAGGCTGAGGCAGGAGAATTGCTTGGACCCAGGAGGTGGAGGTTGCAATGAGTTGAGATCACACCATTGCACTCCAGCCTGGGCGACAGAGTGAGAATCTGTCTCAAAAACAAAAAATAAAAAATACTGGCCGGGTGTGGTGGCTCACGCCTGTAATCCCAGTACTTTGGGAGGCCGAGGCGGGCGGACCATCTGAGGTTGGGAGTTCGAGACCAGCCTGACCAACATGGAGAAACCTCGTCTCTACTAAAAATACAAAATTAGCCAGGCGTGGTGGCACATGTCTGTAATCCCAGCTACTCGGGAGGCTGAGGGAGGTGAATCGCTTGAACCCGGGAGGCAGAGGTTGAGGTGAGCTGAGATCACGCCATTGCACTCCAACCTGGGCAATAAGAGTGAAACTCTGTCTCAAAAAATAAACAAACAAACTAATAATAAACAAATGATCTCTAACCAGATAATCCTCAAATTATTTCCTGAAACAAAATTAATTGTCCACTCACGTATTTGTGTTGTGTGAGACAATGCAACCATAACATGTAGCTTTTAGACCAGGGATTCCCAAACTGCTGATCAAAATATTTTTTGAGATAGAGTCTCATTCTTGTTGCCCAGGCTGGAGTGCAATGGCATGATCTTGGCTCACCACAACCTCTGCCTCCTGGGTACAAGCAATTCTCCTGCCTCAGCCTCGCTGAGTACCTGGGATTACAGGTGCCTGCCACCACGCCCGGCTAATTTTTGTATTTTTAGTAGAGATGGGGTTTCACCATGTTGGCCAGGCTGGTCTCAAACTCCTCACCTCAGGTGATCTGCCTGTTTTGGCCTCCGAAAGTGCTGGGATTACAGGCATGGGCCACTGTATGCGGCCTGAATTTTTTCTTATTTTTTTCTGAAACAGTCTAGCTCTGTCACCCAAGCTGGAATGCAGTGGCGTGATCTCGGCTCCCAGGTTCAAGTGATTCTCGTGCCTCAGCCTCCCAAGTCGCTGGGATGGCAGGTGCACACCACTGTGCCCAGCTAATTTTTGAATTTTTAGTAGAGACAGGGTTTCACCATATTAGCCAGACTGGTCTCGAACTCCTGACCTCAAGTGATCCACTCATCTCAGCCTCCCAAAGTGCTGGGATTACAAGGATGAGCCACCACACCCAGGCTGAATTTTCTTTAAAAAACAATACAAAACACTACAAAACAAAAACAATTCCCAGGCCTTACCCTAAAACTCTTCCATTAGGCATTTCTGAATTTGCATGTTTACTGCAGCATTATTCACAATAGCCAAGATACGGAATCAGCATAAGTGTGCATCAATGAATAAATGCATAAAGAAAATGTGGCACAGGCCAGGCGCAGTGGCTCATGCCTGTAATCCCAGCACTTTGGGAGGCCGCGGCAGGCGGATCATGAGGTTAGGAGATTGAGACCATCCTGGCTAACACAGTGAAACCCTGTTTCTACTAAAAATACAAAAAATTAGCCGGGCGTGGTGGTGGGTACCTGTAGTCCCAGCTACTCAGGAGGCTGAGGCAGGAGAATGGCGTGAACCTGGGAGGCGGAGCTTGCAGCGAGCCGAGATCACGCCACTGCACTCCAGCTTGGGTGACAGGGCAAATACTCCGTCTCAAAAAGAAATGTGGCACAGATACACAATGCAATACTGTTTAGCTATAAAAAAGAATGAAATCCTTTGGACAACATGGATGAACCTAGAGGACATTATGTTAAGTGAAACAAGCCGCCAAGTACAGAATACTGAATGGCCTCACTTACATGTGGAACCTTAAAAAGTTGATCTTGGCTGGACGCGGTGGCTCACGCCTGTAATCCCAGTACTTTGGGAGTCTGAGGCTGGTGGATCACCTGAGGTCAGGAGTTTGAGACCAGCCTGGCCAATGTGGTGAAACCCTGTCTCTACTAAAAATCCAAAAATTAGCTAAATTAAGAGTGTGCCCCCAACCTCACCCTCATTATTGCAAAGGAATGACAATGAACCACTTGAAGGATAGAGCCATCCTGCTTCTTCATGGGAAGAAACAGGGATGTGGATGAGCTACCACAGAATCTCTTCCCAAGCTCTTTGACAAGGGTCCAAGGATTCATGCAGCTCCAGTAACATTTCCCAGAATGAGGCTGCTCCACATTAACCTACTGGGATCCCTGCCAGAAACTAGCAGCACGGCAAGGTAAGCTCGAGGCTCAGGCTCCCTGCAGTTTACATTCTAGGACAGTGGGGAAAAGAGACATGTAAGACTAGTGAGTCTATCTCTGCATGCATTCATGTGTATCTAGACAAATGTAAATGAATGTACACAAAGACAAAGATGGCTTAAAAAAAAGGAGTCAGATGTGGTAGCAGGAGCCTATAGTCCCAGCTATTTGGGAGGCTGAAGCACGAGGATCCCATGGGCCCAGGAGGTCAAGGCTTCAGTGAGCTATAATTGTGCCATTGCCCTCCACCCTGGGTGACAGAGCAAGACCTTGCCTCTAAAAACAAAAAACACAAAAACAAAAAAAAGAGGACGGGGGAACCTTACAATGTTTCTAAAATTCAAGGGTGTTTCAGACTGGAGCCCAATGAGAAAGGAAAGTAATTCTATGCAGGTCACACAGACAACAAGACACACTATGTTGCAGTCAGTAAAAGACAGGTGGGCAACCTAAGTCTGTGGAGAGGTGGGGAAAGGAAAGACAAGTGAAATCAAAGCAGAAGAATCTATTCACTATCCCAATCTGAGAAAGTGGGGAGGAGCAAAGGAGAGAGCCAAGACCAAGAAACACAACAGAGAATGGACAGACAATATGTATCAAACATTAAAAATATGTATAGCGGCTGGGCGTGGTGGCTCACACCTGTAATCCCAGCACTTTGGGAGGCCGAGGTGGGCGGATCATGAGGTCAGGAGATCGAGACCATCCTGGCCAACATGGTGAAACCCTGTCTCTACTAAAAATACAGAAATTAGCTGGGCGGCTGAGCACGGTGGCTCACACCTGTAATCCCAGCTCTTTGGGAGGCCGAGGCGGGCGGATAACCTGGTCAGGAGATCGAGACCATCCTGGCTAACACGGTGAAACCCCATCTCTACTAAAAATACAAAAAATCAGCCAGGCACAGTGGCGGGCGCCTGTAGTCCCAGCTACTCGGGAGGCTGAGGCAGGAGAATGGCGTGAACCCAGGAGGCAGAGCCTGCAGTGAGCTGAGATCATACCATTGTATTCCAGCCTGGGCCACAGAGTGAGACTCCATTTCAAAAAAAAAAAAAGAGCTGGGCATGGTGGCGTGCACCTGTAGTCCCAGCTACTCGGGAGGCTGAGGCAGGAGAATTACATGAACCCGGGAAGCGGAGGTTGCAGTGAGCAGAGATAGCGCCACCGCACTCCAGCCTGGTGACAGAGCAAGACTTCGTCTCAAAAAAAAAAAAAAAAAAAAAGTATACATATACACGTAGCAGGAGCCTATAGTCTCTGCAGCCTCCCCATATACATATATATATACACACACACATATATATAGCTTGTAATACCAACTTTAGGAACTTACACTGAGGAAATAGTGATGGGTGAACAGTTTGAACTACTGTACATCCTTTTTAATTACAGAGACAGGGTCCCTCTTTGTTGCCCATGTTGTAATAAAACCCTCCTGGGCTCAGGCAATCCTCCCGCCTTAGCCTCCCAAAGTGCGGGATTACAGACATGAGCCATCAAGCCTCGCCACTACATACCTTTAACGGCGAGAAGGTAGTTCACTGCATGAATATACTAACATTAATTGAATTAATTCCCTATTATTGAACATTTATGACATGTCCAAATTTTTAGTAATACAAAACATGGCAATGAACATTCTTTTATTGAAATCTAGGGCCTCCTCTTAGTACTGGGGCATAAGGAGGAAAAAAATTAAATAAATAAATCCAGGGCTGGGTGCGGTGGCTCACGCCTGTAATCCTAGCACTTTGGGAGGTGGGCAGATCAACTGAGGTCAGGAGTTCAAGACCAGCCTGGCAAACATGGCAAACCCTGTCTCTACTAAAAATATAAAAATTAGCCGGGCATGGTGGCAGTCGCCTTTAATCCCAGTTACTCGGGAGGCTGAGGTAGGAGAATCACTTGAACCCAGGAGGGGTAGGCTGCAGAGATCGCGCCACTGAACTCCAGCCTGGGCGACAGAGTGAGAGTCCGTCTCAAAAATAAATAAATAAATAAATAAATAATACAAATAAATAAACAAATCTGGCTGGGTACAGTGGCTCACACCTGTAATCCCAGCACTTTGGGCGGTCAAGGCAGGCAGATCACTTGAGGTCAGGAGTTCGAGATCAGCCTGGCCAACACAGTGAATGAAACCCTGTGTCCATTAAAAATACAAAAATTAGCCGGGCATGGCAGTGCATACCTGTAGTCCCAGCTACTTGGGAGGCTGAAGCAGGAGAATCGCCTGAACTCGGGTGGTGGAGGTTGTAGTGAGCCAAGATGGCACCACTCAGCCTGGGCAACAGGGCAAGACTCTGTCTCAAATAATAATAATAAATTAATAAATAAATCCGGCCGGGCATGGTGGCTCACGCCTGTAATCCTAGCATTTGGGAGGCTGAGGGGGGCAGATCACTCTAGGTCAGAAGTTTGAGACCACCCTGGCCAACATGGCGAAATGCCATCTCTACTAAAAATACATAAATTAGCCGGGCACAGTGACGGGTGCGTAATCCCAGCTACTCGGGAGGATGAGGCAGAAGAATCGCTTGAACTCAAGAGGCGGAGGTTGCAGTAAGCCGAGATCGTGCCCCTACACTCCAGCCTGGGCAATAGAGCGAGACTCCGTCTCAAAAATCAATCATCAATCAATCCACGTATCTGCGCTATGCCAAGATCTTAGACACTCTGAGCTGTGACTCTAAACTGTTCCTACACAAGATGGGCTACACCACTAGCTAGCTAAGATAAGTAATGGTACTTCATAATAGGTCTTGAATTCTGATGTTTCGCCACAGAATCATGACTTCGTGGAAGGAGGGCCACATTAGGATTTACAATTACTTTGGATTTAAGTGACATAATTCTTATAAGCTTTATATCTAGCAGTAAATTGATTTCTAATCCTTGATTTTTTTTTTTTTGAGACGGAGCTCAAAAAAAAAAGGTGCCCACCACCACGCCCAGCTAATTTTTTGTATTTTTAGTAGAGACGGGGTTTTACCATGTTAGCCAGGATGGTCTTGATCTCCTCACCTTGTGATCTGCCTGCCTCAGCCGGCCAAAGTGCTGGCATTACAGGTGTGAGCCACCGCGCCCAGCCTCTAATACTTGATTTTGGAGGTCTCTGTTAAAAATGGACTGAGTCCTAAAAGCCAGCTTTGGCAAGACACATTGATTTTACCTAGTACCCACCAAAGTCACCACATAAACTTTGACAACATACAACAGAGGTTTAGCTACCTTAAGCATCTATCTAAACAAATATTTGTTAAAAAGAAATTCTTGCTGGGTGCAGTGGCTCACGCCTGTAATCCCAGCACTTTGGGAGGCCCAGGCGGGAGGATCACCTGAGGTTGGGAGTTCGAGCCCAGCCTCACCAACGTGGAGAAACCCCATCTCCACTAAAAATACAAAATTAGCTGGGTGTGGTGGCGCATGCCTGTAATTCCAGCTACTCGGGAGGCCGAGGCAGAAGAACTGCTTGAACCCAGGAGGCGGAGGTTGCGGTGAGCCGAGATCGTGCCATCACACTCCAGCCTGGGCAACAAGAGCAAAACTCTGTCTCAAAAAAACAAACAAAAAAAGAAATTATTCTTGGACTGTTAAATCAGAACCCTATTTAGTATTGCTTTTATATGTTTACAAATTCCATCACCTATTTCCAAGTGATACCAATCTGAAAAATGAAAGGGGAAATAAAAGGATTAGTCCAATAGTCTGATTTCATAAGAATCTTTATTTCTTCCTATAGAAGATGGAAATTGATTTATTTCTTTTGTTTTTTTTTCCAAGATGGAAAAAAAGACTCACTCTGTCGCCCAGGCTGAAGTGCAGTGGCACAATCTCAGTTCACTACAACCTCCACCTCCCGGGTTCAAGCGATTGTCCTGCCTCAGACTCCCGAGTAGCCGGGACCACAGGCATGCGGCATCATGCCCGGCTAATTTTTGTGTTTTTAGTAGAGATGGGGTTTCACCATGTTGGCCGGGCTGGTCTCGAACTCCTGGCCTCAAGTGACCCACCTGCCTCAGCCTCCCAAAGTGCTGGGATTACAGGAGTGAGCCACTGCCCCCGGCCTGAAACTGATTTCTATATACTCAAGGATGCTAATAGTTAACGTGTAAGTTATTCAGGAGAAAATCTCTACACAGGAAACTTTCAGGTTTTTGTTCCCTGGTGACATTTCCAGGTATAAGGCCTTCTACTCAGAATTAACAGGGAGCTTTATCCCTAACTTGCAAACTACTGGAGAGCAGAGATTGTAATTACATATCTGGTATAAAAGATTATAAACTCTTAACAATAGTGTTAAATAATGATAATATGGCCGGGCGTGGTGGGTCATGTGTATAATCCCAGCACTTTGGGAGGCAGAGGTGGGCAGATCACCTGAGGTCAGGAGTTCAAAACCAGGCTGGCCAATATGGCAAGACCCCGTCTCTACTAAAAATACAAAAACTAGCCGGGTGTGGTGGCACATGCCTGTAATCCCAGCTACTTGGTGGGGCTGAGGCAGGAGAATCGCTTGAACCTGGGAGGCGGAGGTTGCAGTGAGCCAAGATTGCGCCACTGCACTGCAGCCTGGGCAACAGAGTAAGACCCTGTCTCAAAAAAGAAAATAATAATAATAATAATATCTCTCTTATCTCACACTTACTTCCTAAGTGTAACAGCATTAAGACTTGAGAACCAGGACCATATGGTTGTGTATTTGCCCACTGAGAATCAAGAGCCCTCTCCAGGGGCTATTTTGAGCTCCAAAAAACTCACTGTGTGACTAAGAGGAGCAACTCCTTTTGTTGCATATTCTACTAGTGTATTTTTGAGCCCCTACTTCAGTCCTTCTCACCGTCATTTTAGGATAAGAAAACGCAAGGTTCATCTAGCTGAAACAACAATTTTAAAAGATGAGTGTTTATTGTACAAACAATACTTTATCAACAATACAGAAATTTAAAATGCAAGAAAGATCACTCAGAATCTTCTCTCTCAAAATCTGTTTTTCGTTTGTCAGGTTCCTGTTTAGTCTTCAATCACATATATATTATAATTGTGCACAACTATTATCAGCAGAGACAGGATTTTGTATCTCATTTCATTAAACATATTGAATGCTTTGCACATTACAGTCTCCATAATTATGTTAATGTCTGCATAATACCATCCAGATTTATCACTATTTACTTAAGTATTCGATTGTTAGTATTTAGATTAAGTAGCTTCCAATTATTATCTTGTTAAAAACGACTTTTCCTTTGGAAAAATTCTCAGGTGTGAACATTTTAGGCGAAAGGGTATAACATTTTTAGGCTCTTCTTTCAACAAATAATATGTACTTTTGCGGTTTTTTTTTTTTTTTTTTTTTTGAGACAGGGTCATGCTCTGTCACCCAGGCTAGGGTGCAGTGGTGTAATCCCATTTAACTGCAGCCTCCACTTCCCAGACTCAAGCCATCCTCCCACTTCAGCCTCCTGAGTAGCTAGGACCAAAGGCACAAGACACCATGCCCAGCTAATTCTTAAATATTTTGTAGAGATGGGGTCTCACTACATTGCCCAGGCTGGTCTTGAATCTCTGGGCTCAAGTGATCTTCCTGTCTCGGCTTCCCAAAGTGCTGGATTACAGTCATGAGCCACCATGCCCAGCCAATACTGGCCAACATGGTGAAACCCTGTCTCTACTAAAAAACACAAAAAAAATTAGCCGGGCTTGGTGGTGGGCGCCTATAATCCCAGCTACTCAAGAGGCTAAGGCAGGAGAATAACTTCAACCTGGGAGGCGGAGGTTGCAGTGAGCTGAAACCAAGCCACTGCACTTCAGCCTGGGCAACAAGAACGAAAGTCTATCTCAAAAAAAAAAAAAAAAAAAGGCCAGGTATGATGGCATGTGGTATAGTCCCAGCTACTCAGGATTCTGGGGCAGGAGGATCCCTTGAGCCCAGGAATTTGAAGCTGCAGTGAGCCATGACTGCACCACTGTACTCCACCCTGAGTGCAAAACGCTGTCTTGAAAAACAACAAAGCGGCCGGGCATGGTGGCTCACGTTTGTAATCCCAGCACTTTGGGAGGCTGAGGTGGGCAGATTACATGAGGTCAGGCGTTTGAGACCAGCCTGGCCAGCATGGTGAAACCCCATCTCTACTAAAAATACAAAAATTGGCCAGGCATGGTAGTACACGCCTGTAGTCCCAGCTAGTCGGAAGGCTGAGGTACAAGAATCGCTTGAACCGGAGGCAGAGGTTACAGTGAGCCAAGATCGTGCCACTGCACTCCAGCCTGGGCAACACAGCAAGACGCAGTCTCAAAAAAAAAAAAAAGGAAAAAAAAGAAAAAAAAAAGAGAACAAAGCAACCCTGACATAATGGGTTAGCCTGATACTCTCAGGTAGGCCTTGGTGTCCTAGTGTAAATAAATAATTTCAGAGAATATCAACATCAGACAAGGCCACTCTGTAACTGTGATAAAGACAAAAACAAGACCACTCTATAATCATACCTGAACACAGACCAAAACAAGAACACTGGCCAGGCAAGGTGGCTCACACCTGTAATCTCAGCACTTTGGGAGGCCGAGGCGGGTGGATCACCTGAGGTCAGGAGTTCGAGACCAGCCTGGCCAACATGGTGAAACCCTGTCTCTACTAAAAATATGAAAATTAGCTGTGTGTGGTGGCATGTGCCTGTAGTCCCAGCCACTCGGGAGGCAGAGGTGAGAGAATCACTTGAACCTGGGAGACAGAGGTTGCAGTGAGCCAAGATTGTGCCACTGTACTCCAGCCTGAGCGACAGAGCGAGACTCCAACTCAAAAAACAAACAAACAAAAAACCCAAGAACACTGACTAAACCACAAAAAGATCAAACATCCCCTTAACCTGGCTAATATAAATGACTGTTTCATCTTTATCAATTACAGCTTTAACCTCCTGCTAGGTAAGATTAAGATACCCAAACATAGAATTTGCCCCTGTCGTGACAGTATCCATCTGGAACAAAGTGCTATATCCTTAAGCCTTCCCCCAAATCACGCGCAACAAGTCCCAGTGTTGTAACTCCTTTCCAGCACTCTTACCGAGGGGTCCCTCGCTCCCCTATGGTGAAGGTTCTCCTAGGTACAACAAGCAACTATATCTGACTTGTTCTGCTATAAGAACAGTCCCTGGTAGTCTTTGACTGGAGAGTGCTGACAATGGGAAGTAAGAGTTCACGTCCAAAATTAAATACCTCCAACTGTGTAGATCATCACTCTGCCGATTGCCATCCTTCTCCTCAAATCACACCCCACCCCCAGCCCCTTCAAGAGTCCTCTTTTCGGCCAGGCGCGGTGGCTCATGCCTGTAATCCCAGCACTTTGGGAGGCCGAGGCAGGCGGATCACGAGGTCAGAAGATCGAGACCATCCTGGCCAACATGGTGAAACCCTATCTCCACTAAAAATACAAAAATTAGCCGGGCGTGGTGGCACGTACCTGTAATCCCAGCTACTCGGGAGGCTGAGGCGGGAGAATCGCTTGAACCCAGGAGGCAGGGGTTGCAGTGAGCCGAGATCGCGCCACTGCACTCCAACCTGGAGACAGAGCGAGACTCTGTCTCAAAAAAAAAAAAAAAAAAAAAACACAAAAAAACAAAAATAAAATCCTCCTTTCTTGAATTCTTTTCTGTATTCTCCTGGTTCTCCTGAGTTCCCTGCTCCCCCGCAGCAGTTCTTCTTGCCCTGTAAATGTACATGTTTTCCAAGGTTCTCTCCTTAGCTTATCTGTCAGTATCAGTGGTTCTTAACCATTTTTGGCTCATAGTACTCTCTTTGAAAATCTAAGGACAAAAACTAAGAACGACTTCCCACACCACCCCCCCAAAATCTTGCCCAGAAAGTACACATATAATCAAAACTTTGCAATTTTAGGGAAAGTTTACACAACTCAAGCCAGGAATGCCTGCTCTCTACTGTCTTTCCCATGGAAATGTAACAATTTCAATAATTCCTTCTACATAAACGACTGCCAAATCACTAACTTCAATCCTTACTCTCTGCCAAGCTTCAACTAATTGATGAAAAGGACAAAACCCAAATCTGTTCCTTAACATTCACCCTGCCATCTTTCCAGTTATATAGGTTCAAGACATTAGTATCAATTTTTTTTTTTTTTTTTTTTGAGACGGAGTCTCACTCTGTTGCCCAGGCTGGAGTAGAATGGTGCAATCTCAGCTCACTACAACCTCCGCCTCCCGGGTTCAAGCAATTCTCCTGCCTCAGCCTTCCGAGTAGCTGGGATTACAGGCACCCACCATCATGCCCCGCTAATTTGTTTGTACTTTTGTAGAGACAGGGTTTCACCATGTTGGCCAGGCTGGTCTTGAACTCCTGACCTCAGGTGATCCGCCCACCTTGGCCTTCCAAAGTGCTGGGATTACAGGTGTGAGCCACCTTGCCCTGCGAAAGAAAATCTTTTTAACACTAGGCTCAAATTCCTACACGGTAACAGTTGGTTGAAGTCAAGAATGCCTTCTGTAGTTCTTTGCAGTCCCTACTACTCCTTAATGTCTTGTGCCTAGCAAACTTTTCTTCACTTAGCTTTTCTGTCTGGCTCCGCAGCCAATCTGAATTTGCATAAGTCTAAACCACGAACATATACCTAACCTATCCCAGCTGCCAGATCCATGTTCTAATTAAGGTTATACCACCTCTACTTAAGTAGTTGAGTAAAAATATGACTGTATTGTTATTAATGATAAAAACAACAGTTGGCTATCCTTGCTGTTACTGCTGTGCTAGATGGGCCAAGAAATTTGGGGATTGAATGACTGCCCTAGTTTGATTGTTAGCCCACAGCACAGGGACATTCTACATCAAACTTTACTATTGAGAATACAACATAATCTCTCCCACCTCTGAAATCTTCACACGTTATCTAAAGACAGTTCCAATTTTTAAATAATTTTCCTCTCTTCAAATTGTGGGAAAAGGTTATGGAATCATTTTTACCGCTACTAGTACTTCTAAATAAGTAAGATATTGCTCACTTAGAATATTTCCCAGATGCATGCAGACACCTTCTTAGCACCAGATATTATCACTCCCATTTTGCAGATGCAAAAACAAAAGCACAAATAAGGGAATCATTTGCCCAGTGTCACAAAGTTCAGAGAAGAGCACTATTCCTAGTTCCCTGCTTTGGTTCTGGAAGCTAAGCAAAAACAAACAAATACTAACTATAAAATGAAAACAGCTCCCCTTGCCCCAAACACTAGGTTATGAGGATGTAGGAAGACAGAAAGAGGTAGGAATTAAGAGTAGGTTAAATTATTACTTATTATGCTCGCCTTCAAAATAGTGTCAATAACTTCAAGAAGCAAGAGGCTATGATGATTAATTCAGTTTACAATTCACTAATATTTGCTATGCTAAACACTATGATGCACGTGCAGGGAGTGGAATGAACTCTTCCAAGCAGGAGACTCTTTTTCTACTCCAAGTGACAAGGATGACAGTTCTTAACCATGAGTGGGCAGCTGGAGAGACCAAGAAAAGGAAGTTCTGTGGAGGCCTGTTGCCACCACTTAGTTTTGAAAGGCTTCTGTGTAAGACAAGCGACTCTCAACAGAAGAGGAAACGAAAGGTTGGCCCCAACCACCATGGTATTATTTCCTTCCTCAAAACTGTTTAAATTTTTGCCTATGTCCTTTATAAACAGACCAACCACCATGGTATTATTTCCTTCCTTAAAACTGTTTAAATTTTTGCCTCTGTCCTTTATAAACAGACACTTCTCCTAGCACTTAAGACTTTCTTGATCTAGAGCAATTTTCTCTCTTTTAATGATCCAAAATGTGTTTCAGTCCAGGGTCAATTTACTCACACATTATGACATTACTTGTCCATTCACACAGGGTGAGGTGAAAACGGAGGGAGGGCTGGGCGTAATCATTTCGCACCCCTAGGCCCTAGGCCCTGCCTCTTTTCATTTGCCAGTCCTCTGACATCATGCTATTCGTGGACTCTGACTTATTTTACTCTTTGACTTATTTTATCCTGGCCTATAATTGGGTTGGTTATAAGCTTACTGAGAAATTTTTCATTTCATTCATTTATAACTGTCTTTCTATTCACTCTTAAAAAGGCTACTTTCCAAAGAGCTAATGCTTATACTCTGAAATATACTACCAGACACACATTCTCTGCCTTCCTTATAGGAAACAGTTCATGTATTTCTCATATTTCAGCTTATACATTTTTAGATTCTGTTCACTAAAAAACAGCCAAGTGTGCTATTTTAAATACTTCGACATACGTTCTTAGGCTGTTTTCACTATTATGTATCCTGAATGATGCTCTAAGCGTCATTATTTCTTAAGTCTTTCCTTTGAGGCCTATGACTTAAAAACCAGCATAAAAAGATGAGGCAAAAACAAACAAACAAATAACCCTCTAGAAGCAGCACATCCAGAGAGGGCCTAAAAAAATACACTCCTTTGAAGACTTATCAGAAAAGAAATGTATGAGTAAAAAAAGGAGCACAAAAAGAGGAAGAAGTCACCAACGGGAAAGAATGGAAAGGAGAGTAAGGCAAGTCCCTCCTAAAAGAAACAGATGGGAAAACTAGCAGAGGTTCTAGAGCAAGTGGAGCAATATATCCACGACCTAGGAGAGAGGTCACATCCCCCCAGCCACTTACCGTGTTGCATTTTGTGCCACACACCACTTGCCTATGATTCAACCACTGAGATGCAAACACTTTATTAAGGGTCCCAAGGTGAAACTCTCTCTCCTTCAGGAGACTGGGAAGTTGCTGTGCTGCATAACCATGCAACACTCGAGAGTAGCTGGTTTCATTCTGTAGCCTGACTTCGCGGTTCTTCAAGTAGTATACTAAGGATCTCTTCACAGGAGGAAGTCTTTTCCTTTTGTGAAGCGAGTGATCCCAGCCAAACTGTGTAAACAACATTAGAAATCAGGGCTTTGGTTACTCTTCTTCAGAACAGATCCTACTGTATTACAGAAATCACCAACAACTCATAACTCATACTGCAGAATTTACAAACAACACAAATACAAATACTAGAGAACAAGAATCTCAATCCAGAAAGTCGTTTAACTCTTCCAACATTAAAAAGATGTTGCTCACAAACTTACCTATGTGAATTACAAGGGCTGAAAGTCAAGGGAATGAACGCAGAATAGAACAGACTAAAAGGTTTACTAGACATTTTAGGAGTGAAAGATTGAAGGAAATGAGAGGTCGAGTGATTCCCATACCGACATGGGCTGCATCTCTACCCAGCCCCCTTCTCCCTCTTAGTCTGTACTCCCACTGGAGCACGGAAGATACAGTCCAAGGAGCCAGACCTGGCTCCCAGGTCTTCCAGGGATGCATCATCAATGACCGTTCCTCTGTCATCATGCCCGCGCTCCAGGCAGTTGCAGAATTCGAAAAATCAACCACCAACGGGGTTGTAGGCCCCCGGGAAATCAGAGGCCATATCTATGTCCAAGAAGGCCTTCCTCTCCAAAGGGGACGGTATAGAGATGATACCTGGAAACTGTTGTTTCTTTTGGGGTCCAAACGCCAAAAGGCCCAGCTCAGGGTTGGGTATACATATAGGGAGACTTCTTTCTTCCAGGAGGGACGCAATCATCCCAGCTTCCTAGGGCCCATGGAAGGTAGAGTTCACTCTACCAGAGTTTGTTTCCCATTCCCTTCACTTCGGTTTCCCCTTCCTCCAAAGCCAAGATTCTGGTTTCTTTTCAAGCCCTATCCACGAATGCAGGCCTCCCGCGGATTATGTCCCATTGCTGAGTTCCCCTTTGGCTCCTCACCGCCCTGGCCTATCTGCCCTCCAGTTAATGAGGGTCCAGTGCTGACTCTGACTGCAGACCTTGGACCCCGATTCCTGTCGCAGGATCTGCGGACCCTAAGCCCATCTTGGTTCCTCGGCCTCACCACCCAGGTGCCGGCCTCTCAACCCTCACCTGCGGGCCCTGAGCGTCGCTCCCAGCTCCCGGCGAGGCGGGCGCCTTCCGCTTCCTGCTAACTACTTTCCGGGCCATAGTGGGCAGCGCCGCCGCGGCCCCGCAGCCACATGGGGCGGGGGAAGCGAGGGATAGCAGGACGGCGGGTCATATACTGGGCCCCGGGGCCGCGCACCTTAGTGCGCCCGGCCCGGAAAATGGCCCGGACCCGGAGCGGCAGCAGAAAAAAGACAGGCGGAAAGAAACGAAAGAGAGAGGAAAGACTTGGGCCGGGAAAGGGAAGGGGAAGCGAGAATGAGAGGCTTTCCGACGGCAGAACCTAAAAGGACGGCGAGCGGCTAGAACCAAAACACCTCCTCCCCCTTGCTCGCGCGCCGTCACCCTTGCGCAGCCGCACTTCGGACAGCGTCGCCAAGGAAACACCGCCGGAACGAGAGGGGCGGGATCTAGGGGTTGGAAGATAGTTCGCTGGTGTTGCCCGGACGCCGCCAGGCCATTTTCAACGGTTGTTTGGCAGCCGCTGGATGGAAGTGGACGAGCTGGGGCCAAGGGAATCTAGCTTCTGGCAGCCGACCACCGACCCCAGCCCGCCTATCCGCAGGCACCCGGAAGTGAGGACCACCAGCGCTGCTGGGGGAAGGAATCCTCCCTAGTGCAGGCCTTAACCCGGTATCCGCCACCGGTTACCTCCCTTCTGGCACCAAACGTTTCCCTGAATCTGTCACAAACCGTGCCCTGGCTCCAAGGGCTGGACAGGGGGGTGGGGGTGGGGGGCAGAAACCGCTCCCACCCTCGAGATGAAGTCCAGTCAGGAAGCCAGGGCAGTGTGGCCAGACTTTCCCACCACTGAGAACCTGCCCAGCACAACCAACCCAGGCCGCCCTACGAGTCTCTGGCTACCCTCTTCCCACCGCTCGGTAGCCCTGAGGCTTCATTCTCCGCTCTGTCTCCTCCTGATCCTTTCTCCTGTCCGAACTGCTTCAGCCCCTCAGTCAGTTTCAGCCCCTCAGTCACCTTCCCCTTACGGTGCAACTTCACCATTCCCTTTAGATTTCCATGACTTGCCATCTAAACCACATGGTCTTTTGTGCTTTATGAAGTAGGCATCACGCTGTAACTTATCTGTCGCTGCCTGCCTCACTCTTGGATTCAGGTTGCGTCTCCATTAGGGCAGGTCGGGAATTCTGAACTACAGGAAAGAGAGTGGTCATTTTTGGCTTGCCAGTCCAGTTAGAGCTGGCATTGGCCTCCAAACAAGGGGGCTTCATCAGGATCACCCTTGCCAACATTTTTGGAAGATCCTGAAGGAATATGATTGCCAGCCTTCACTTTCCTCAAGCAAACAAACCCTCTGAGGAAGCAGGATGCTCTTGCTTGGGGCTGATTGGCCTCAGGCTGTGGTGCCCAGTTACCTGCTGGTCCCTTTCAGGCTTCAGGCTTCAGGCCTCAGGCCTCATACCTCCAAGGAACTCTGTTGGACCATCTCAAGTTCTGTCAACAAGGAGATTTGGATTTGTTTTCCAAGCCGAATCAAAGACCAGATTGAAGCAGGGTCTCCTGCCACTAACCCCTAATGTCTTGGGAAAGACAGCTCCATCTTATTTGGTCAGGCCTGTCCCTTTAGGGATATGCACATAGTGAGTGGGTCAGGAGTGGGTCAGCTTTCTTTTTTGAGTCTGTTCTAATTCTGTCTTGCCCCGCAATGCTCTGGATGACTCAGGAGCCCTTGGGCAAGAGTCTGGAATCCTTTGAGAATCTCTAGGCTCAGATTGGGCTGTTAGTGCCAAGAGGGGCACACTGGGCACTGCTGCAGTCTCTTTCTCAAAGTTCCTTTACTTCATCTTCACATCCCAGGAACCACCCCCAAATGCACCTTATAGCAGAGCTCGCCATTTCTTTTTTTTTTTTTTGAGATGGAGCCTCACTCTGTAGCCTAGGCTGGAGTGCAGTGGCACGATCTCGGCTCACTGCAACCTCTGCTTCCTGGGTTCAAGTGATTCTCCTACCTCAGCCTCCTGAGTAGCTCAGATTACAGGTGCTCACCACGTTGCCCAGCTAATTTTTTTTTTTCTTTTTTGAGACGGAGTCTCGCTTTGTTGCCCAGGATGGAGTGCAGTGGTGCGATCTCGGCTCACTGCAGGCTCTGCCTCCCGGGTTCACGCCATTCTCCTGGCTCAGCTTCCCCAATAGCTGAGACTACAGGCGCCCACCACCACGCCTGGCTAATTTTTTGTATTTTTAGTAGAGATGGGTTTTCACCATGTTAGCCAGGATGGTTGCCCACTAATTTTTGTATTTTTAGTAGAGATGGGGTTTCGCCATGTTGGCCAGGCTGGTCTCAAAATCCTGACCCCAGGTGATCCGCCCACCTCGGCCTCCAAAAGTGCTAGGATTACAGGCATGAGCCACCACGCCTGGCCAAGATCTCACCATTTCTATTCAAATAACAGAATAAAAGTCCATTTTGGAAATTTAATTGACAATTGCCTTTAAAAGACTGCAGGCCAGGTGCGGTGGCTCCCGCCTGTAATCCCAGCACATTGGGAGGCCGAGTTGGGCCAATCACCTGAGGTCAGGAGTTTGAGACCAGCCTCCTGAGTAGCTGGGTTGCAGTGAGCTGAGATCATGCCACTGGACTCCAGCCAGGGTGACAGAGCAAGACCCTGTCTAAAAAATAAAATAATAAAATAATAACGATAACAATAATAAAGTAGTAGAGTGGCTGGGGGAAGAAGTACTCAGGGCATGTAACTACTCCAAGAATGGCATTCTTAGTGAGCCTCACTGCTGAAACTGCCTGCTGTAATCTGAAAGCAGTTTTATCTAATAGCTGTTAAAACAACCTACTGTGACTCTCAGAAATAGTTTTACTTATTGCCTTCACTTACCAGTCAAAACTTGCCAGCTCCCCAAAACCTTACTAGTGCCAATGAACTTTCTTGAAGAGCAATACGTAACACTTTTCCTTTTTATAAAACTTCCAACCTTCTCTTTGTTCTGCAGACATGGCAAAGACCATCCAGTCTGCGTGTGCCCTGAATTACAATTCCTGCTTCACAAAACATTTTAATTTTAGAGACTCGTCTATATATTTTATTTCACCTTGACAAAACTACGTGAATGAATTTTATAATATTGCATAAAAGATATCAGGCCAGGTGGGGTGGCTTACACCTGTAATCCCATCACTTTGGGATGCCAAGGCGGGTGGATTACCTTAGGTCAGGAGTTTGAGATCAGCCTGGCCAACATGGTGAAACCCCGTCTCTACTAAAAATACAAAAATTAGCTGGGCGTGGTGGTGCCCGCCAGTAGTCCCAGCTACTCAGGAGGCTGAGGCAGGAGAATTGCTTGAACCTAGGAGACCAAGGCTTCAGTAAGCCGAGATCGAGCCACTGCACTCCAGCCTGGGCAACAGAATGAGATTCCGTCTCAAAAAAAAAAAAGAAAAGAAAAGAAAAAAAAATCAAACACACTGCTGGGCACGGGGCTCACCCCTGTAATCCTAGCACTTTGGGAGGCTGAGGCAGGTAGATTGCTTGAACTCAGGAGTTTCAGACCATCATGGGCAACATGGAAAAATCCTGTCTCTATAGAAACATACAAAAATTAGCTGGGTGGGGTGGCATGCACCTGTAGTCCCAGCTACTTAGGAGTTGGCAGGCTGAGGTGGGAGGATAGCTTGAGCCCAGAAGGTGGAGGTTGCAGGTGGAGAGCCAATATCATGCCACTGCACTCCAGCCTGGGAGATCCAGACCTGTCTCCAAAAAAATCAAACACAAAGCAGTAGTTCCTTTTTTTATTTTTTGAGGGACAGGTTCTCGCTTTGTTGCCCAGGCTGGAGTGCAGTGGCATGGCATGCATGTTTTTTATCTAATTTTTTATCTTTTGTAGAGACACGGTCTCGCCTGGTTGCCCAGGCTGGTCTTAAACTCCTGGGCTTAAGCGATCCTCCCACCTTGGCCTCCCAAAGTGCTAGGATTACAGGTATGAGACACTGAGCTCAACAAAAGCAGTAATTCCTAAATGTAATTAGTAAATGCCTAATTTCATGTTTATGAAGTATGAAAACAGGCGCAACTGATCCATGGTAAGAGAAATCAGTCATTACCCTTAAGCGGGATTACTAACTGGCAGGGGACCTCAGGGAGCCTTCTGAGGTTCTGGAAATTTCTTTTTTTTCTTTTTGAGACAGAGTCTCACTCTCCCACCCAGGCTGGGGTGCAGTGGCGCGATCTCAGCTCACTGCAACCTCTGCCTTCCAGATTCAAGCAATTCTCCTGCCTCAGCCTCCCAAGTAGCTGGGACTACAGGCCTGCGCCACCACACCTGGCTAATTTTTGTATTTTTGGTAGAGATGGGGTTTCACCGTGTTGGCCAGGCTGGTCTCAAACTCCTGACCTCAGATGATCCACCCACCTCGGCTTCCCAAAGTGCTGGGGTTACAGGCATCAGCCACCATGCCTAGCCTGGAAATTTCTTTCATTTTTCTTTTCTTTTTTTTTTTTTGTGAGACAGTCTCGCTTCATTGCCCAGGCTGGGTACAATGGTGCAATCTCAGCTCACTGCAACCTCTGCCTCCTGAGTTCAAGCGATTCTCCTGCCTGAGCCTCCTGAGTAGCTGGGATTACAGGTGCCCACCACCACACCCGGCTAATGTTTTTGTATTTTTAGTAGAGATGGGGTTTCTCCATGTTGGTCAGGATGGTCTCGAACTCCCGACCTCAGGTGATCCGCCTGCCTCGGCCTCCCAAAGTGCTGGGATTACAGGTGTGAGCCACCGCTCCTGGCCCTAATTTTTGTATTTTCAGTAGAGGCAGGGTTTCCCCATGTTTGCCAGGCTTGTCTAGAACTCCTGACCTCAAGTGATCTGCATGCCTCGGCCTCCTAAAGTGCTGATATTACAGGCGTGAGCCACAATGTCTGGCCCTCAAACTATGCTATTTTGTAGCCTCAAATAAAAACCCCAACAGTTCCAATCTTCTCTAACCCCACTCCTCCAATTCAGTTCTTATAACCATTTCATCACAATGCAATGTGCTGGTAGAGGCTCATTAGTGGATCTGCACCTGTTACCTTCTCTTGCCTTGGTCTTGCCAGGAAGAATAAACAATAAGAAATACTATAAAGTGTTTTGGGCAAACTGAATTGTTTTATACTTGCTTAGGAACAGAATTTTCTCTTGTTTATTTGCATAGGTTTCCTGGAACAAACAAAGCGGATGTTAATACAATTCCCTGTTTGACTCTATCCTTCATGTGTTGCTAATTAACCATCCTTGCTAGCAAAGGGGCAAGTGAGAGCTCAGGAGGAAAGTATTTCTGTTAGGAAAAAGGATTTTGGATTTTAATTCATACAAGCATAATAAAACATAACAAGGAAAGAGACCCAGAGGACATAGGACACAAACGAACACAGATGGTAAGCGCGCAAAAACGGCTCTCTGATGACGTAGGGATGTTAGAGGCCTCTGAGGCATGGAATCGTAATTACTTCACCCACTGTGGAAATATTTTTCAGATCCTGGGCATAGGTTATTAAAAGTGGAAGATATAGGCTGGGCGAGGTGGCTTACACCTGTAATCCCAGCACTTTGGGAGACTAAGGCGGGTGGATCACTTGAGGCCTCTACTAAAAATACAAAAATTAGCTAGGCATGGTGGCGGACACCTGTAATCCCAGCTACTCAGGAGGCTGAGGCAGGAGAATCACTTGAATTCTGGAGGCGGAGGTTGCAGTGAGTTGAGATTGAGCCAATGCACTCCAGTCTGTGCAACAGAGTGAGACTCCGTCTCAAAAAAAAAAAAAAAGTGGTAGATATAGAGAGACAGCTCATGTCTTAAACTTATAGTTTTAAAGAAAACTAAGGCCAAAAATGACAAGTCATGCAACCAGACAAGAGATAAGCCAGAGCTGGAACCCATGAACTCTGGCCTACATAATTTTTTCTTTTCTTTTTTTTCTCTTTTCTTTTCTACTTTTCTTTCTTTCCTTCTTTCTTTCTTTTCCTTTCTTTCTTTCTTTCCCTCTTTCCTTCTTTCTTTCTTTCTTTCTTTCTTTCTTTGTTTCTTTCGCGTTGAGACCTGCTTGATTTATTCCAATTACTTAATACACAATGATGCAACTGTGATCCCAAAGTGTGCAAAGTTAAAGCCTTCACCTGCAGCTGAGGAGAGGGCAGGAATGGTTCACTGGGGACGGTGATGAGTCAGGAATGACAGGCAGGTGGCCATGACCAGGGCAGCCTCCTCCCCAGGGCCAGGTACAGGGGAGTGGCCTGAGGAGCAGGACCCAAGGGTAGCCCAGGGCCGGGGAAGAGGGCAGAGACCTCCCCTTGGCCTAGGTCAGGAGCTCAGAAGTGCCACATGGCTGAGGGGGCAGCGGCCCAGGAAGGGCCAGAGGCAGGGCCAGGAGAGCACCATTTCCAGGGGGGGCTGGGGGCAGGGAGGTGCCCTACAGAAGAAACCAGGAGGGGCTGCCTGCCCCTGGGATGGGGGCCGGGCTGGAGCAGGCTGCAGCAAGAAAGACCTGAGGCAGGTGCAGGGCCTGAGAACCCGGCTGGCTGGGCTCGGGGGGCTCCCAGGGCAGCCTGGTCCAGGGAGCAGTCCTGACTCTGCAGGGTATGCCCAGTGAGGGCCCGGAGACCCCTCAGAGCCTCCCCTCCTCTCTCCCTGGAAAGGAGCTGGGGAACCCGTAATGCAAATCTGTGGACCACTCAGTTCTGGAGGGAGGTTGTGCCCGAAGGGGGACACTGGGGTGCGCCCCCTCCATCACCTTGGCCTCCACTGCTGTCCTCAGTACAGCCACTTTTCATAAAAGTGCAGACCATGGACGCCACCCTCGATCTGGGCCGACATGATCCCCTTCTCAAACTTGAGCTCTCCTGAGTACATCATGGACCGAGGGACAGACAGGCTGTGGGCCCCGATATCCTGGCAGCCGTGCTGGATGCCCACTATGAGGTAGGGCACGAACTTCTGAATGGACCCTTTGTCCTGGATGGAGCCCAAGACACCGTGCGCGATCTTCACCTTACCCCCCTTGCTGAAGTATCGTTTCTGGCTGCTGCTGCTCTTCTCCATGGCATCCAGCGAGCCCATGCCCCGGTACTTCTTGAGCTGCACCTCGTCTGAGAAGTACTCACCAGGGGCCTCCGTGGTGGTGGCCAGCAGGGAGCTCATCATCACTGTGGAGACTCCAAGGGCCAGGGCCTTGACTATGTGCCCCACAGTCTGGATGCCGCCATTGGCTATGATGGGCACACCAAAGCGCCGGGCATACTCGGCCACCTTGTACACAGCAGTGCCCTGGGGCTGACCACAAGCCATCACTTCCCAGGTGACGCAGATGGAGCCGCAGCCCATGCCCATGCACAGCCCGTGCACACCAGCGTCAATCAGGTTCTTGGCCTGGGCTGCTGTCACCACGTTCCTGCCAATCACCTGGAGGTGGGGGTACTTCTGTTTGATATAATGCACCATGGCGATCTGATACACCAAGTTCCCTCGGGACGAGTCCAAGACTATGATGTCGACGCCCATCTGGGTGAGCAGGTCCAGGCGATATTTGTCATCCTCACGGGTGCCCACAGCTGCCCCGCACAGCAGCTGCTTGTGGGAATCCTTGGAGGCCAGAGGGTAGTCTTGGTTCTTCTTCAGGTCGCTGCTGGTGATAATGGCCACCAGCTCATTGCGATCATTGATGATAGGCAGCTTCCCTTTCTTGCTACGCTGCAGGATCTCATTTGCCTCTTTCAACGTCACACATGCTGGAGCCACCACCAGCTCGAGCCTTGGTGTCATCACCTCACTGAGGAGGGTGGTGTGGTCCTTCTCAGCAAGAAAGTTGATGTCTCAGGAGGTGACGATGCCCGCCAGCTTGCTGCCCATGGTGCCCGTCTCAGTGATGGGGGTGCCAGAGAAGCCATGCCGCATCTTGGCCTCCAGCACATCACCTACAGTGTGGGAGGGGCTCAGCACCATGGGGTCCGTGATGAAGCCCTGCTCAAACTTCTTGACCTTCCCTAGCTCCTTGGCCTGGAGCTCTGGGGTGCAGTTGTGGTGAATGAAACCAATATCTCCCATCAGAGCCATCGCGATGGCCATGTCAGCCTCTGTCACAGTGTCCATGGGGGAGGAGATCAGCGGTGTCTTCAGCGTGATCTTCCGGGTCAGGGCTGAGGTCAGGTCCACCTCAGCTATGAAGTCTATGAGTCCTGGGAGAATCAGGAAGTCGTCCTAGGTGAGGCCTTAGGCGCTGGCGAAGAGCTGCTGTGCGATGAGCCCGTCCTCGGGCATGTAGCCAGTGCCACCGCTGATCAGGTAGTCCACCACGCTGCCAGGAGACCCCGCAACCCGAGAGAAACACCGGCTGGACCACCCGCCGCTGCCGCCACCGCCGCCAACGCCGCGCTACTGCCGGAGATGGGGGCTCTTTTTTTTTTTTTTTTTTTTTTTTTGAGAGCAGGGTCTGTGGCCCAAGCTGGAGTGTAGTGGTATGATCTCAGCTCACTGCAACCTTTGCCTCTTGGGCTCAAGCCATCCTCCCACCTCAGCTTCCTAAGTAGCTGGGACTACAGGTGCACGCCACCATGCCCGCCTAATTTTTGTATTTTTTGTAGAGATGGGATTTCACCATGTTGCACAGGCTGGTCTTGAACTCCTGAGCTCAAGTGCTTCACATGCCTCGGCCTCCCTAAGTGCTGGGATTACAGGCGTGAGTCACCATGCTAGGCCCATAATTTTCAACACTACCACATTAAATATCTGGGTCCAGTTGAAGTCTCAAGTGGTATTTATTTTAGCATTTCCCTTGTACTCTCATGTTTTCTCTTTATTCAGAACCTGAAATGTTTTATCCAGAACATCTACTAATTTGACAGCAGAAATTCTGTTTCTATATGTTATGCATAATTGGGCATACATTGGTACAATTTGTGTTAAGTACAGTACAGACAATTTCTGTTTCATTTATTTTTTTTAGAGACAGGGTCTCACTATGTCGTCCAGGCTGGACTCACAACTCAAGGGATCCTTCTGCCTCAGCCTCCAGAGTACTTGGGACTACAGGTGCGAGCCATCATTCTCAGTACAGGCAATTTCCAATCATTCATTAATTGATCATAGAGTTTGTAGAGTTTCAAGAGTCCTTGTTTTCTGTTGCTCCTGCCTGTTAAACAGTCTTACTTTTATCTGTAACCTTAATAAAATAAGAAAATAAAGGAAGAGACAAAACTTTTCTACTTAATAAGATTGAGTAATTTATTTATTTATTTATTTAATTTTTTTTGAGACGGAGTCTCACTCTTGTCACCCAGCTGGAGTGCAATGGTGTGATCTCAGCTCACTGCAACCTCCACCTCTCAGCTTCAAGCGATTCTCCTGCCTCAGCCTCCCGAGTAGCTGGGATTACAGGCGTCCGCCACCAAGCCCAGCTAGTTTTTGTATTTTTGGTAGAGACGGAGTTTCAACATGTTGGCCAGGCTGGTCTCAAACTCCTGACCTCAAGTGATCCACCCGTCTCGGCCTCCCAAAGTGCTGCGATTACAGGCGTGAGCCACTGTGCCTGGCCAAGAAATATATTTTAAAAAAATTGGCTGGACAAGGTGGCTGTAAATCCAGCACTTTGGGAGACTGACGCAGGTGGATCACTTGAGGTCATGAGTTTGAGACCAGCCTGGCCAACATGGTGAAACCTCGTCTCTACTAAAAATACAAAAACTAGCTGGGCGTAGTGGCTTGCACCTATAATCCCAGCTACTAGGGAGGCTGAGGCAGGATAATCGCTTGAACCCGGGAAGTAGAGGTTGCAGTGAGCCGAGATCATGCCACTGCACTCCAGCCTGGGCAACAGAGCAAGACTCCATCTCAAAAAAATAAAATAAAATAAAATAAAACAAAAATAAAAAATAAAAGACAAATAGCTAATTGGAAGAAAAACAATGTACCTCATCCTACTCATGCTATCTTCCTACCGCCTTCATACATTCCTGAAATGACTAATGTGGGGTTATATATAAATATAAAAACTGTACACAAATATTACCTACCAATTTTGTTGAGGAGTCTTCCATCAGTCATATTTTTTGACTCAAATACAACACAATCTTGGCATAAAAACAAACACATAGGTATCAACTAATGATAGGAAAATAAAATGGCTTACAAAATGGAACAAATATTTTTTAAAAATTATTAGATAATTAGGCAATGTTTTTCCTCTGATCACAAATGTCTAGAAATGTCTTTAAAGACCATTACCGGCTGGTGGTGGCTCATGCCTGTAACCCCAGCACTTTGGGAGGCCGAGGCAGGCAGGTCACTTGAGGCTAGGAGTTTACAGCCAGCCCAGGCAACATGGTGAAACCCTGTTACTACAAAAATTAGCCAGGTGTGGTGGTGTGCACTTGTAGTCCCAGCTACTGGGGGTGGGGCTGAGGTTAGAGGTTTTTTAGAGCCCAGGAGGTGCAGTTTGCAGTGAGACCTGTCTCAAAACAACAATCAAAAACCATTTCCAAGAAATAAATGCAATAAATATTGTGATGTTCCGTCTCTGTGTGTGTATTCTTACCACCCATTTGTGTGTTTATTTATTGAAATAAAATTGCAGACATAAATTTTTCCCTGTTGGTTTTTTGTTTGTTTGTTTGCTTTCTGAGACAGAGTCTTGCTCTGTTGCTCAGGCTGGAGTGCAATGGCACGATCTTGGCTCACTGCAACCTCTGCCTCCCGGGCTCAAGCAATTCTCCTGTCTCATCCTTCCCAAGTAGTTGGGATTACAGGTGCCCATCATCATGCCTGGCTATTCTTTTGTGTTTTTAGTAGAGATGGGATTTCACCATGTTGGCCAGGCTGGTTTTGAACTCCTGACCTCAAAGATCCGCCCGCCTCAGCCTCCCAAAGTGCCAGGATTACAGGTGTGAGCCACTGTGCCTGGCCCCTATTGTTTAAATATAGTAATTTTATGAGAACTTATCTATTTTATTTTTGTGTCTATTAAAAACATCATTTTTGGCTGGGCATGGTGGTTCACACCTATAATCATAGCACTTTGGGAGGCAGAGATGGGTGGATCACTTGAGGCCAGGAGTTCGAGACTAGTCTGAGCAACATGATGAAACACTGTTTATACAAAAAAAATACGAAAATTAGCTGGGCATGGTGGCGTGCATCTGTAGTCCCAGCTACTTGGGAGGCTGAGGTGGAGAATCACCTAAGCCTGGGGAGGTGGAGGTTGCAGTGAGCTACAATTGCACCACTGCACTCCAGCCTGCGCAACAGAGTGAGACCAACTCTCAAAAAAAAAAAAAAAATTTTTTTTTCAAAGTAAAAAAAGTAATCTAATAGAGGAAAATGCTCCAGTCAGAGTGGCTTGGAATCTGTCTCAGTTCATAAAACTAGGGGCTGAGGTGAGAAAAAGAGGCTGAAACAAGCTGCTGCCCTCTGATGCCTGGGACAGCAGCTTTTGTAACTCTCATACCCAGGAACCAGGCCAACATAGACATGGCCACAAAACCGGGATCTGTGCCAAACATACAGGGCCATGACTGAATTCACAAAAACCCTAGATAAGGATGGTGAGAGCAGTGAGAAAGAAGAAGGATATAGCAAAACAAAACAGAACAAAATTGCAAAACTTCCGGCTCTAAGATGAACCTGCAAATAAATTTCTTCAACTTATTAAAATTAATTGTAGACAGGACAAATTCCCCACCACCAAAAAAAAAAAAAAAAAAAAAAAACCCAAAAAAACAAACAAAATAAAATCCTCCATAATTAGGAGGGTAATTCACTATAGATAAATGCAAAGAAAAGAACAATCTTTAAAAGACCTTTTTCACAGATACTCTCAATCTAAGAAAAAAAAACAGAAATAAAAGGCATCAACACAAGTATGCCTTGGATCCTCAAAGGGATAAAGGAAGAATAACAAATTGAATAAACGTAAAAAGAGATCTGGCGCATTGGCTCATGCCTATAATCCCAGCACTGTGGGAGGCCAAGACAGGAGGATCATTTGAGGCCAGGGGTTTGAGAACAGCCTGGGAGATATAGTGAGACCCTGTCTCTAAATAAATAAAGAAAGAAAGAACACATATTCTTTGATTCATCTCCCTCCGGGAAGTACAGCTCAATTTCTCTCTTCTTCAGTATTGCCTGGACTCAGTGACTCACTTCTAATGCATAGAATTTGGAAGGGGAAAAATAGCAACTGCACAATGGAGATACCGCCTTAACCAAGTGATCAAGTTAACCTAAATAATAATGTCAGACTGATATCTTATACCCCCTTATATGATGTGATGAGAAGGGCACTTTACCTCTGTAGCATTCTTCCCCAAAATCTATAACCCTAGCTTAACAGAAAACATCAGACAAAAACCTAAGTTGAGGAACATTAGACAAAATAACCTGCCCAGTACTCTTTAAAAATGCCAAGGTCATGAGACAATGAAAGACTGAGAAACAGTCACAGATTTGAGACTTGACAACTAGATTCAACATGGTGTCTTGGATTGGATTCTGAACAGAAAAAAAGAAAAAAGAAAAATTAAGGAAATCTGAATAAAGTTAATAGTATTATATCAAGTTTAGTTTCTTACTTTTGATAAATGTCTCAGAGTTATGCAAGACATTACGTAACTGTTAACATTAGGGAAAGCTGGGTGGAGGATAAACAAGAATTTGCTATGCTATCTCTGAAGCTCTTCTGTAAATATAAAATTATTTCAAAATGAAAAGTTTAAAAATTAAAAATAAATGAATCAATTAGAAATCCTGAAAATAATTTCCTAAATGAAAAAAGTAAGTTATTGGGAATAAACCCTCAATAAACTAGATATACATTATCTTAGATGGACATAGACAGAGTGTTAGTGAATTAGAAGATGGTTCTAAGGAAGTGGCTTAGAGAACAGCATACAAATTGACCAGGCACAGTGTTTCACGCTTGTAATCCTGGCACTTTGAGAGGCCTAGGTGGGCGAATCACCTGAGGTCAGGAGTTCGAGATCAGCCTGGACAACACGGTGAAACCCCATCTCTACTAAAAAATACAAAAATTAGCCAGACGCAGTGGTGCATGCCTGTAATCCCAGCTACTCAGGAGGCTAAGGCTGGAGAATAGCTTGAACTGGGGAGGCGGACGCTGCAGTGAGCCGAGATTGCACCACCATACTCCAGGCCAGGCAACCGAACGAGACTCCATCTCAAAAAAACCGAAAAACAAAAACCAAAAATTAGCTGGGTGTGGTGGCAGGTGCCTGTAATCCTAGCTGCTCAGGAGGCTGAGGCAGGAGAATCACTTGAATCTGAGAGGTGGAGGTTGCAGTGAGCCGAGATCACACCATTACGCTCCAGCCTGGGTGACAGAGGAGACTCCACCTCAAAAAAAAAAAAAAAAAAAAAAAGAGAACAACATAAAAAGATAGAAATTGAGTATAGTAAAAAGGCATGGAGGTTAAAAGTGGCATTATTGAAAATGGCAGAGTAGGGGATCCATTTCTCCCCAGAAACACTGAAAACCTTGGCAAAACCTGTTGGAATTCAACCTTATCAGAATGCTAGGAGATAGTTAAAAGTTTACAGCAACGGGCCGGGTGCGGTGGTTCATGCCTGTAATCCCAGCACTTTGGGAGGCCGAGGCGGGTGGATCACCTGAGACCAGGAGTTCAAGATCAGCCTGACCAATATGGTGAAACGCTGTCTCTACTAAAAATACAAAAATTAGCTGGGCATGGTGCCATGCGCCTGTAGTCCCAGCTACTTGGGTGGCTGAGGCAGGAGAATTGCTTGAACCTGGAAGGAGGAGGTTGCAGCGAGCCAAGATTGTGCCACTGCACTCCAGCCTGAGCGACAGAGTGACACTCCATCTCAAAAAAAAAAAAGAAAAGTTTACAGCAACCAAACAAATGCTTAACCAAGAGAAAGGCCACTGAAACAGCTAAGATTTTTGTGGTATTTTAGCTTACCTTAGCCCCATCCCCTCCTTAGAGAAGCAGTGATCTTAAAGCCAGCAGCTTGTGTTCCCTGTTCAGATACCTCGTTCTACAGGGAGCAGAGTGGACCTTGTTCCTATAGAATAGGATTTGATTTTTTTTTTTTTTTTGAGACTGAGTTTCGCTCTTTCACTCAAGCTGGAGTGCAATGGTGTGATCTCAGCTCATAGCAGCCTCCGACTCCCGGGTTCACGCCATTCTCCTGCCTCAGCATCCCAAGTAGCTGGAATTACAGGCGCCCACCACCACGCCCAGATAAATTTTGTATTTTTAGTAGAGAGGGGGTTTCACGATGTTGGCCAGGCTGGTCTCAAACTCTTGACCTTGGGTGATCCACCCACCTTGGCCTTCCAAAGTACCAGGATTACAGGCGTGAGCCGCCGCACCAGCCCAGGATTTGTCTTTTGAACCTAACTGGGTTTCTCTTTGTTGTAACTAACTTGGAACTCTACTAGGATAGAGCAGCTACACAGACTTTTCCTAAAAGCAATTAAGAACGAATGAATGAACTGCTATGGCCTGGGCAAAACAAACAATCAAAAAACAGCTAGATCAAACAACAGAGATGTTGAAAGCCTGAGAGGAAAATCCAGAGAATGAGATTTTGGGGGAGAATAAGAGCTTTGAAAGTTTTCTGTGTTTACTGGGGAATCTAGAAAGCCACACACATGCCAAGAGAAGGACACATGCTTAGAGAAAAACTGGGAAGACCATGAGTTTTCACCTCTGCCTGATTTTTAGACTCAGTGCAAGCAAGAAGTGGAGGTTAAGGCAGAGTTACAAACAGCATGGCTAAGCATAGAAGGAGTGATCCAACATAGAGCCAATCTGCAAAGACCTGGAAAATTTTCTTTTCTTTTCTACTGCTTTTTTCCCTCCCTTGTTTCCTTTTCTCCAGGCATTTAAGGAAACATCTGTCAAACCACAATAAAAAAATATGGTTATGTAAGAGAAGGTTCTGGCTTTTTTTTTTTTTTTTTTTTTTGGAGGCTGAGTCTCGCTCTGTTGACCATGCTGGAGTGCAGTTGTGTGATCTCGGCTCAACCTCTGCCTCCCAGGCTCAAGCAATTCTTGTGCCTCAGCCTCCTGAATAGCTGGGACTACAGGCCCCCACCACCATGCCCGGCTAATTTTTTGTATTTTAGTAGAGACAGGGTTTCACCATGTTGCCCAGGGTGGTCTTGAACTCCTGAGTTCAGTCAATCCACCTGCCTCGGCCTACCAAAGTGCTAGGATTGCAGGCGTGAGCCACAGTGCCCGGTTGGTCCTTGCTTTTAAGAAACCAACACTGGGCCGGGCGCGGTGGCTCACGCCTGTAATCCCAGCAATTTGGGAGGCCGAGGCAGGCAGATTACGAGGTCAGGAGATCAAGACCATCCTGGCTAACACGGTGAAACCCCATCTCTACTAAAAATAAAAATAAAAAAAAATTAGCCGGGCATGGTGGCGGGCGCCTGTAGTCTCAGCTACTCAGGAGGCTGAGGCAGGAGAATGGCATGAACCCGGGAGGCAGAGCTTGCAGTGAGCCGAGATCATGCCACTGCACTCCAGCCTGGGTGACAGAGCAAGACTCTGTCTCAAAAAAAAAAAAAAAAAAAAAAGAAACGAACACTGAAATACAGTACTTAGGAGTTTTCAACTTTCCAACATTCTAATATTTCCAATTTATTGTCAGAAAAGTGAAAAAGATTCATTCCTTTAGCAATCATTTCTTAGGCCCTACTGTGTGATATGTGTGGTGGGTGGGCAGAGATGTGACCTGGTCCTCCTCCCTGTCCTTAAGGAGCTCATAGACTAGTAGGGAACCCATCCAACTAAAACACTTGATAGTCTAAGGACCATAAGGAGTATGAACAGAGCTGTGGGAGCTCAGCAGAGGAAGAAGATCAAGAATGGCTCCTTAAAAGAAGTCACATAGGCCTAATGCAGTGGCTCACATCCGTAATCCCAGCACTTTGGGAGGCCGAGGTGGATGGATCACCTGAGGTCAGGAGTTTTGAGGCCAGCTTGGCCAACATGGCAAAACCGCCTCTCTACTAAAAATACAAAAATTAGCTGGACATGGTGGTGGGCACTTGTAATCCCAGCTACACGAGAGGCTGAGGCAGAAGAATGGCTTGAACCTGGGAGCTGGAGGTTGCAGTGAGCCGAGGTCACACCACTGCACTCCTGCCTGGGTGACAGAGTGAGAGACTCCATCTCAAAAAAAAAAAAAAAAGAAGTCACATAAGCAAATAAGAGTGTAGAGGATTTTAAGAGAGAAATGGGTAGAACTAGCTTTGATTAGAAGGGTGAAGAAGGACCAGGCATAATGGCAGGTGCCTGTAGTCCCAGCTATGTGGGAGGCTGAGGTCAGAGGATCACTTGAGCCAAGGAGGTCAAGGCTGTAGTGAGCTAGGATCTCGCCACTGCACTCCATCCTAGGCAACAGGCAAGTCTCTGTCTCAAGAAAAAAAAAAGAAGAGCGAAGGAGAGTGGTTGCTAATTGTTCCCCAATATCCCCACCTTTTAGTTAGTAATGGATTCCCCCTGAATTTTTTTATTTTTTTATTTTTTGAGATGGAGTCTCACTCTGTTGCCCAGGCTGGAGTGCAATGGCGCAATCTTGGCTCACTGCAACCTCTACTTCCTGGGTTCAAGTGATTCTCCTGCCTCAGCCTCCTGAGTAGCTGGGATTACAGGCACCCACTACCACGCCCAGCTAATTTTTGTGTTTTTAGTTGAGACGGGGTTTCACCATGTTGGCCAGGCTGTATTCACACTCCTGACCTCAAGTGATCCACCCGCCTTGGTCTCCCAAAATGCTGTGATTACAGGCGTGAGCCACTGCTCCCGGCCCTCCCCCTGAGTTTAGCTGAGTGCTTGCCAGCTGCAGCTCTCTCTTGCATCTAGGTATGACCATGAGACAATACTCTGGCCAAAGGGAAAGTGATGTTGGCAACTTTTAGATCATGCCTTAATAAGAAGCCGCTTGCCCCTGCTTTCCCCTCTTTAAGATGTATGGGAGGGAAGTCAGCTCTGACCCTGTGACAAGTGTAACACCATGGAGGATGGCAAAGCAACGAGATGGAAGAAATGAGTCCCAGAGGCCTGGGGGGACAGAGTCCCTGACTAGCCCTGTATAATCTGCCAGCTTAGACTTTTACCTGGGAGAAAAACAGAACTTTTTTTTTTGTTTTTGAGACGGAGTTTCTCTCTTGTTGCCCAGGCTAGAGTGCAGTGGTGCAATCTTGGCTCACTGCAACCTCCTCCTCCTGGGCTCAAGTGATTCTCCTGCCTCAGCCTTCTGTGTAGCTGGGATTACAGGCACCCGCCACCACACCTGGCTAATTTTTGTATTTTTAGTAGAGACAGGGTTTCACCATGTTGGCCAGGCTGGTCTCAAACTCCTGAGTTCAGGTGATCCACCTGCCTCAGCCTCCCAAAGTGCTGGGATTACAGGCATGAGCCACTGTGCCCAGCCGAGAAAAACGGAACTTCTACCTTGAAGAAGCCACTGATATTTTTGTCTCTGTCTGGTCAATATCCTAACTAATGAAAACAGGAAGAAAAAAAAGGCAATAAGAATATAAAACCTGTTGGCCAGGTGCGGTGGCTCATGCCTGTAATTCCAGCACTTTGGGAGGCAGAGGCGGGCAGATCACGAGGTCAAGAGATCGAGACCATCCTGGCCAACATGGTGAAACCCCGTCTCTACTAAAAATACAAAAATTAGCTGGGCGTTGTGGCACACGCCTGTAGTCCCAGCTACTCAGGAGGTTGAGGCAGGAGAATTGCTTGAACCCTGGAGGCAGAGGTTGCAGTGAGCCGAGATCATGCCACTGCACTCCAGCCTGGCAACAGAGGGAGACTCTGTCTCAAAAAAAATAAATAAATAAAATAAAAAATAAAACCTGCTTAGAAAACCAAACTCTCTCAAACTCCCTCTCTCTTTTTTTTTTTTTTTTTTTTTGAGGCAGGGTCTCCCTCTATTGCCCAGGCTGGAGTGCAGTGGCACAATTTTAGCTTGCTGCAGCCTCGACCTCCTGGGCCTAAACAATCCTCCTACTTCAGCCTCCGGAATAGCTGGGACTACAGGCACATGCCACTACACCCAGCTAATTTTTTAATTTTGTAGAGACAGGGTCTCACTATATATTGCCCAGGATGGTCTACAACTCCTGGCTTCAAGGGATCCTCCCGCCTGGACTTCCCAAAACACTAGGATTACAGGCACAAGAGGCATGAGCCAGCAGACCAGGCCTTTTCTCTCTCGGTTTTCCTTCTCTTTCTTCTAACCCTTCTTTTCCTGTAGCCTACATAAAGGGACACACACACACACACACACACAGATTTGCTCCTCCATATTCCACTGGTTCCAGATTTTTAGCACCAGATATATAGACAGATTTACATCTTCCTGTTTTTCCTGTCAATCCAGCCTCCTGTGAAACAGCCCCTAAGAATGAAAACCATTTCGTCCCTCAAAAGCTCGCTCCTGGCCGGGCGCGGTGGCTCAACGCCTGTAATCCCAGCACTTTGGGAGGCTGGGGTGGGCGGATCACAAGGTCAGGAGATTGAGACCACCCTGGCTAACACAGTGAAACCCTGTCTCTACTAAAACCACAAAAAATTAGCCAGGCGTGGTGGTGGGCGCCTGTAGTCCCAGCTACTCGGGAGGCTGAGGCAGGAGAATGGCGTGAACCTGGGAGGCGGAGCTTGCCATGAGCCGAGATCATGCCACTGCACTCCAGCCTGGGCGACAGAGCAAGACTCTGTCTCAAAAACAAACAAACAAACAAAAAACAAACAAAAAAGCTCTCTCCTAGGGCCAGGCACGGTGGCTCACGCCTGTAATCCCAGCACTTTGGGAGGCCGAGGCCGGTGGATCACAAGGTCAGGAGTTCGAGACCAGCCTGGAAAATGTGGTGAAACCCTGTCTCTACTAAAAATACAAAAACATTAGCCAGGCATGGTGGCGCATGCCTCTAATCCCACCTACTTGGGAAGCTGAGGCAGGAGAATTGCTTGAACCCTGGAGGCGGAGGTTGCAGTGAGCTGAGATCGCCCCACTGCACTCCAGACTGGGCAACAGAGTGAGACTCCGTCTCAAAAACAAACAAACAAACAAACAAACAAAACTCTCTCCAGGGCACAGTGAGGTAGTTGACAGCTGGCCAGACAGTGGACAGACATATCCATTCACTCATAGTAGGCAGAAGGGTATTGCTTTCTTTGTACAATCGTATTTGAAGGGAATAGAGGGGCTGTGTTGTTCTTGGGAAGCTTTGTATCTTTCCATAAAAGTATATTTTGAGGAAGTCTGGAAGTCTTAAATGTGGAGATCACAAATGCTTTATGCTCCCTTTTCCATCAAAATTTCTTCCTTGTTTACATTCCCTTACAGGGTGGAATGGATAACTATTGTTTTGGCCTTGCTGGTATCTGTGCACCCTTCTTTTGATAGAGAATCCTGATTATACTCTTAATTTCAGGCTATGTGGTTTGACTGGAGACGACCTGGCCATTACTCTAGGATTGGATATGTAATCTAGTTGTTTCCAAAGCTGGAACTATTGGGAACAAAGCTCCATAGTGCTGGGGCTACTATACTAGAAGAATGTAAGGCTGGAGCTGCTGGTATCAGCTTGCCATTCGGTAGGGGAGCCTGTCTAAGAATGAAGTCAACACTAAGAAACGTAGACCAAGAGATAGAAGCCAATCCTGATAACACTGTCTGGGAAGCTCCTTCAGTTTGAGTAGAGCTTCTGTCGTTGGAAACCAAATACGTTTTGACTAATCCACAGGGGATATAAAAACTATTTGTCAGCTCTCTAAATGACATTTTGGAAGATGATATGCCTACCCAGATTTTGATTAATGTAATTAAGTTTCATCTTATGCCAGAAAGTATTGATGGTCCCTTCTAGCAAGAAGATCCCTCCTTTGTGTTTTATTTTGCTATAAGAGAAAAAGGCAGGCCGGGCACGGTGACTCACGCCTGTAATCCCAGAACTTTGGGAGGCCGAGGTGGGCGGATCACAAGGTCAGGAGATCGAGACCATCCTGGCTAACATGGTGAAATCCTGTCTCTACTAAAAATAAAAAAAAAAAATTTAGCCAGGTGTGGTGGCACGCGCCTGTAGTCCCAGCTACTCAGGAGGCTGAGGCAGGAGAATGGCGTGAACCCAGGAGGCGGAGCTTGCATTGAGCTGATATCGCACCACTGTACTCCAGCCTGGGTGACAGAGCAAGACTCCGTCTCAAAAAAAAAAAAAGAAAAAAGAAAAGAAAGAAAAAAAGGCATCAATTGGGGTTTAAGTTTGTTGGTATTGACAGGGTTCCACTCTATAGCCCAGGCTAGAGGGTGGTGGCACATCACAGCTCACTGCAGCTTCTACCTCCTGGGCTCAAGGGATCCTCCTGCTTAGCCTCCCCAGTAGCAGCGACTACAGGTGCACACCACCATGCCCAGCTAAATTTTTTTTGTATTTTTTGTAGAAATGGGAGTCTTACTATGTTGCCAAGCTGGTTTTGAATCCCTCTGCTCAAGAAATTCTCCTGCCTGGGCCTCCCAAAGTGCTGAGATTACAGGTGTGAGCCACCGTGTCCATCCACATTTAGGGTCTCTGGCACATACTAACAGGGAGACTCTGAACAAATCTGGGGAATATATCTGAACCTTGGTTTCCTTATCTGTCAAATGGATATATGATCTAGGGAGACCTCTCTTCCTTTTCATGGCCTGTTTGTTTGTTTGTTTTCTTTTTTTTTTTTTGAGACAGAGTCTCACTCTGTCGCTCAGGCTAGAGTGCAGTGGCACAATCTTGATTCACTGCAACCTCCACCTCCCAGGTTCAAGTGATTCTTGTGCCTCAACCGCCTGAGTAGCTAGAATTTTAGGTGCACACCACCATGCCCAGCTAATTTTTTTTTTTTTTTTTTTAGTAGAGATAGGGTTTCACCATGTTGGCCAGGCTGGTCTTGAACTCCTGACCTCAAGTGATCCTCCCACCTCAGCCTCCCAAAGTGCTGGGATTACAGATGTGAGCCACCGTTCCTGTCCTGGTTCTGTTTTGAAACTTGGAGTGGAGTGGAGAAGATACTGCCATATTGTCCTCTAAAGATACTAATTTATGGCCGGGCATGGTGGCTCATGCCTGTAATCCCAGCATTTTGGGAGGCCAAGGCAGGCAGATCACTTGAGGTAAGGAGTTTGAGACCAGCCTGGCTAACATGGTGAAGCCCCGTCCCGTCACTACTAAAAATACAAAAAAATTAGCTGGGTGTGGTGATGGCTGTCTGTAATCCCAGCTACTCAGGAGGCTGAGGCAGGAGAATCGCTTGAACCCGGGAGGCGGAGATTGCAAGGAGCCGAGGTTGCACCACTGTACTTCAGGCTGGGTGACAGATTGAGACAACGTCTCAAAAAAAAAAAATTCTAATTTACATTTTTACATTTTCCTTGTAAATGAGAGTGCCCATTTCCCCACATCCTAGCCAATACCAAGTATTGTCAATTTCTTTTTTTTTCTTTTCCTTTTCTTTTTCCTTTCCTTTTCCTTCCTTCCTTTTTTAGCAGTTTAGCTGTACAGGGATTAAAATACGCCAGGGATTTAATTTCTCTAATTACTTGGAAGACCATCTGTGCCCTGCTTTGACGCAGGAGTCCCTGTTCTGCCCAGAGAACCATGTGGTGCTCTGCCAAAGCCCCTTTTCTCCAGGCTTTCCTACTCCTCATCCCCTACCAATTGGCTATGGGATCACTTTTGTCAGAGAGTAGGACTGGGAGATGGAGCTCTAGACAGAAATCCTCCCCACACAGCTGTGCCTCTGATACTCTGGGGACTGACAATCACAGAGGCCACCAGTGGTCACCAGCCAAGTTCCAAGAGCTGCGTCTGGGCGGAAACCTACTGTGGCTGAAGGAGTAAAGTGCCCCCCACGCTCACCATGGAGACTTTTGCAGTTTTATCTCCCTTCAGCAGACTTGACTTGAGTTCAAGGCTGAGTCATCAGGGTGAGCATGGGAATATTTTTCTTATGCTTAAATACAGGTTAATGACATCATAGCAGAATTCCAGTAAAGAGGGCATGTTTATCCAGTTAAAATTTATTCTTGGCTGGGCGCAGTGGCTCACGCCTGTAATCCCAGCATTTTGGGAGGCTGAGGTGGGCGGATCACTTGAGGTCAGGCGTTTGAGACCAGCCTGGCCCACATGGTAAAACCCCATCTGTACTAAAAGAAATACAAAATTTAGCCGGGTGTGGTGGCACATGCCTGTAATCACAGCTACATGGGAGGCTGGGGCCGGAGAATCTCTTGAACCCAGGCGTCAGAGGTTGCAGTGAGCCAAGATCATGCCATTGCACTCCAGCCTTGGCAACAGAGTGAGACTCTCAAAAACAACAACAACAACAACAGCAACAAAAATTATTCTCTATAATGAAAAGCCACAAGCAAAAATTGGTTTTTCAGATTCCTATTTACTGTCTAGAATGAGACAGACTTATTACAGGCTGTTTGGGAAGAGGAGAAAGTTGATTTAAGTTATTGTATCCTATTTTTTTTTTTTTTTTTTGAGACAGAGTCTCGCTCTGTTGCCCAGGCTGGAGTGCAGTGGCACGATGTTGGCTCACTGTAACCTCCACATCCCGGGTTCATGCCATTCTCCTGCTTCAGCCTCCCAAGTAGCTGGGACTACAGGCGCCCAGTACCACGCCCGGCTAATTTTTGTATTTTTAGTGGAGACAGGGTTTCACCGTATTAGCCAGGATGGTCTCAATCTCCTGACTTCGTGATCCACCCGCCTCAGCCTCCCAAAGTATTGGGATTACAGGCGTGACCATCCTGCATCCTGTTATTTTTAGCCATTGAGCAGCAATTTCCCTTCATTTCATCTACCCCTCCCCACTCTCTGAAGAATCTGAGAGATGAATAAAAGAGAGCTAAAGATGAGGGCCAGAGGAGAAAAAGAAAAAGGTTGCCTCAAAAAGTGGCCTGCTTTTCTTATCAATATCTTTTTCTTGTCTATCATTATTGATTCTACCCAGCAATTTCTCTGCCTGATCTGCAGCCCACCTCCTTATCTGCAGACATCCAGAGTGCCCCTTCTTTGCCGGAGTAAGTCATGTACCTCAGTTGAGAGCTCCCGTTGGGACATAAAGTCCATTCATTCAGTGAGGCCTTGCTCTTCTCTGTGATCAGCACAGAACTCAGCTCTTGGCCTTGCCAGTAGCAGCAGCAGTCAGAGGTAAAGGGGCCTTGGGAGAGAAGTGATTCTGACTCCTTTATTATGTAGGTGAGGAGACTGAGACTACCCCTTCTCTCATCAAGAAGGGAAGGCATCTTCGGGCCTCAGTGGCAAAAAGGTCAGGAGAGTGGGTAGTGGGGTGCTGTTGTTTGGAGCACCCAGTTTTGGCGTCAGACCGACTTGGGTTGAAAGCCAGTGATCCTGAGTAATAACTTCCACTCTCTAAACGTGTTTCCTTCGTTGCAAATTGGGGTTAATAATGTTGTGTTCCTTACAGGACTATTAAGAGAATTGAATGCACAGAGAGATAGAAAATACTATGCTTGGAACAAAAGAAGTATTTTAAAAGTCGTTAATATTATGCATTTCATTTTTTTTCCTTTTTTTCCCCTTCTAATCAATGTCAGAAAAATTAAGGAAATAGGATGTCACTTCCAAGGGAGCTCTGGCTGCTCTGCAAACCTGTTAGTTAGCTATGATATCCAAGCTACTCAAGAGACCCAGAGCAAGTTGTTACTTCTTTCTACTGATCGGGAAACTGAAGAATAGAAGAAATGTAATTGCCTTGCGTAATGGCATGGTGTAAAATAATAAGAAATATGTGTATTGGTCTTTGACCATGGTTCCTGTCTGACACAGAGCTTCTAAGAACTGTATACTTTTCTGAGTGATTGGAGCTTCTGATATAGAGCTCCTAAATCTCTTGGAATTTCAGTTGATAGAAATGCATTTTGCTCTGAAGCAACTCTGTGAGCTCCTGGATAGGGGCTAACCACCAGAAAGACCAAGTCATAATTTGAAGCTTGGAATTTTCACCCCTACCTCCCATTTTCTGGAGAAGAGAGAGGGCTGGAAATGGCATTAATGTAATCAGTCATGGCCAGGCACAGGGGCTCACGCCTGTAATCCCAACACTTTGGGAGGCCAAGGTGGGCAGATCACTTGAGGTCAGGAGTTGTAGACTAGCCTGGCCAACATATCTCTACTAAACCCTGTTTCTACTAAAAATAGCAAAAAATAGAAAAAAAAAATTAGCTAGGTGTGGTGGCGTGAGTCTGTAGTCCCAGTTACTCAGGAGGGTGAGGCAGGAGAATCACTTGAACCCGAGAGGTGGAGGTTGCAGTGAGCCGAGATTGCACCACTGCACTCCAGCCTGGGCAACAGAGCGAGACTCCGCCTCAAAAAAACAAAAACAAACAAAAACTAGCCAGTCATGGTAGCAGGTGCCTGTAGTCCCAGCTACTCGGGTGGTTGAGGCACAAGAATCACTTGAACCTGGGAGGCAGAGGTTGCAGTGAGCCGAGATTGCGCCACTGCACTCCAGCCTGGGCGACAGAGTGAAACTTTGTCTCAAAGAAAAAAAAAATCAGTCATGCCTACATGATGGAGCCTTCATAATAATCCCAAAGGTGGCCGGGCACGGTGGCTCACGCCTGTAATCCCAGCACTTTGGGAGGCCAGGGCAGGTGGATCACCTGAGGTCAGGAGTTCGCGACCGTCCTGGCCAATATGGTGAAACCCCGTCTCTACAAAAATACAAAAAATTAGCCAAGCCTGGTGGCGGGCGCCTGTAGTACCAGCTACTCGGGAGGCTGAGGCAGGAGAATGGTGTGAACCCGGCAGGCGGAGCTTGCAGTGAGCCGAGATCGCACCACTGCACTCCAGCCTGGGCGACAGAGCGAGACTCCATCACAAAAAAAAAAAAAAAAAAAAAAAAAAAATTAGCCATCCATGGTGGCAGGTGTCTGTAATCCCAGTTACTCAGGAGGCTGAGGCAGGAGAATCACTTGAACCCGGGAGGCGGAGGTTGCAGTGAGCCGAGATCGCGCCATTGCACTCCAGCTTGTGCGACAAGAGCAAGACTCCATCTCAAAAGAAAAAAAAATCCCGGCCGGGCGCGGTGGCTCACTCATGTAATCCCAGCACTGTGGGAGGCCGAGGCTGGCGGATCATGAGGTTAGGAGATTGAGACCATCCTGGCCAACATAGTGAATCCCATCCCTACTAAAAATACAAAAATTAGCTGAGCATGGTGTTGCATGCCTGTAGTCCCAGCTACTCGGGAGGCTGAGGCAGGAGAATTGCTTGAACCCGGGAGGCGGAGGTTGCAGTGAGCCGAGATCGTGCCACTGCACTGCAGCCTGGGCGACAGAGCAAGACTACGTCTCAAAAAACAAAAACAAAAAAAACCCCAAAGGTACAGTTTTTGGGTTGGGGAACACATCCATGTGCTGGGAGGATGGTACATACCAACTCCACAGGGACAGAAGCACCCGTGCTCAGGACCTTTCAAGACCTTGTCCTATGTATCTCTTCATGTGTCTGTCCATCTGTATCCTTTGTAATATCCTTTGTAATAAACCGATAGATGTAATAAAATGTTTCCCTGAGTTCTGTGAGCCTCCCTAGCAAGTTAACTAGGAGGGAGTCATGGGAACTCCCAATTTATACCCAGAAGTTCTGGAGGCCCAAACTTGCAACTGGCATCTGAGGTGCAGGGCAGTCTGGTGGGACTGAGCCCTTAAGGTGTGGGATCTAATTCTAATTTCATGTAGTGTCAGAATTGAACTGAATTATATAACACCCAGTTGGTGTCCACTGGAGAGCTGCCTGATGTACAGGAGAAAAAAAACCCACACATCTTGTTACAGAAGTGTTCTATGTTAAGTATAGTAGGAGAAAACAGTTTGTTTAGTTTATTTTTCCTAGTACACACATGGTGTAACAGAAAAAGCATGGGTTTTGAAAGTAGGGTTTTGATCTGGGTTCAAATGCTGGCTATGCTGCCGAGTTGCTTTGTGATCTTAGATAAGTTACAGAACCTCTCTGAGCCTTTCTCCGAGATGTTAACACCTACTACATAGGGTTATTATGAAGAGTAAATGAAATGATGTATGTGTATGCCAAACACATGTGAAGTTGTGAAATCTATTTTTTTTTTTTTTTGCCTATTCTAGAATCTAATTTTTCCTTTTTCTGGTAGCATAATTTGATTTTTTCTTTAGGGAACTGCCCTTCCTCTTCTGCACACTCTAATGCTAAAACTGTCAGTCAAGATCCCCTACTTCTCCAGCCAAGTGGGTATATTACCTAAGTTAGGCTAGCCAGACCCTTGTTGCCTGTAATTTGAATCCTTTTGGGGGTGAAATGGAGATGGAAAATGGTTGGAGCTGATTCATCCCAGGTGTCATTCTGAAAAGACTATCCAATAGTTTTTGCCGTCTAGATCTCTGTAGCTACCTGGTTCTTGTCTTTTACTTTTTAAAATTAATTTATTTTAGATACAGGGTTTCACTATGTTGCCCAGGCTAGAGTGTAGTGGCTTTTCACAGGTGTGATTATGGAATACTGCAGCCTTGAATTCTTTGTCTCAAGTAGTCCTCCCACCTCAGCCTCCCAAGTAGCTGAAACTACTGACTTGTGCTGCTGCACACAGCTTAAACCAATAATTTCATTTACTTTATTTTTTATTCTTTAAAAATTTTTTAACCAATAATTCTAAAAAATTAAATTTAACATTGTAATGATTTTAGAGAAGCGGTAATTGCTTTAGGAACAAGTCAACATTTCTTTTTAATTTTAGTCAGTTCAAGTCATGTTAGTCTATGGATTTTAGTCAATGATTTTTTCCCTTTCAAGTTTTTTATGCTGAAGTGTTTTAAAATAACTGTAGACATTCTTAACTCTCTTACATTACATAGTCAAAAATATTTAATTCATAATTTCTACTCAAATTTCTCCAATTGTACCAAAAATTACTTATATACGCATTCTGTCCAAACTAGGATCCAATCACAGATGACACTTCAAATCTTAGAATCCAGGTGCTATGTTCCTTAAGCCTCTTTTAATGTAAAAGAGACGGAGTCTCACTCTGTCACCAGGCTGGAGAGCAGTGGCGCGATCTTGGCTTACTGCAAGTGATTCTCCTGCCTCAGCCTCCCAAGTAGCTGGGACTACGGGTGCACGCCACCACACCCAGCTAATTTTTGTATTTTTAGTAGAGATGGGGTTTCACCATGTTGGCCAGGATGGTCTTGATCTCTTGACCTTGTGATCTGCCCGCCTTGGCCCCCCAAAGTGCTGGGATTACAAGCGTGAGCCACTGTGCCTGGCTTTTTTTTCTTTTTGAGATGGAGTCTCATTCTTTTGCCCAGGCTGGAATGCAGTACCACAATATTGGCTCACTGCAAACTCCGCCTGCTGAGTTCAAGTGATTCTCCTGCCTCAGCCTCCTGAGTAGCTGGGATTACAGGCACGCACCACCACACCTGGCTAACATGGAGAAACCCCGTCTCTACTAAAAATACAAAATTAGCTGGACGTGGTGGCAGATGCCTGTAATCCCAGCTACTTGGGAGGCTGAGGCAGGAGAATCACTTGAACCCAGGAGGCAGAGGTTGCAGTGAGCCGAGATTGTGCCATTGCACTTCACCCTGGGCAACAAGAGCAAAACTCCGTCTTAAAAAAAAAAAAAAAAAAAAAAGGACCACAAACAAAAAAACTTCCCCCCATTTTTAAAAGACTTAAATACACACTAACATAATTTCTAATACCTGATGTCTGCATTCCTAGGATGCCCTTAGCCTAGCCCCACCTGCTGGCTTAAAGTGTCTGCCCGAGGAAGCTAAAAAAGCAGCACCTACAGATAGGTTCCTGACCACCATTTCTTAGAGCATTTACTTAAAAGGGCTTAGAATTGTGGATCCTTCCTCTGTGCCTTTGAAAGATATATGTATCTCCCATAATTTAGGAGTGTCTTTCTCAAGGACCTGAAAGCTATTCCATTGAAATGTAATCATTGGAAAGGATAGGGCCTCTGTTCCCTAGTCTCTCTGGGAGGATAGAATTCTAACTCGTTAATTGACAATTAACAGACAAAGGTGGCCTAATTGGCATTTACACCAACCAACCCTTTGTAATTTTTCCTGACTCAGCGCCCTGTTCTATCCCACAACTCAGTCTTTGTCTTTATTTTTTAATTTATTATTATTATTATTTTTGAGACAGAGTCTTCCTCTGTCGCCCAGGCTGGAGTGCAGTGGCGTGATCTTGGCTCACTGCAACCTCTGCCTCCCGGGTTCAAGTGATTCTCCTGCCTCAGCCTCCTGAGTAGCTGGGTGTACCACGCCAGGCTAATTTTTGTATTTTCAGTAGAGATGGGGTTTTGCCATGTTGGCCAGCTAGTCTTGAACTCCTGACCTCAAACGATCCACCCACCTGAGCCTCCCAAAGTGCTGGGATTACAGGCATGAGCCACCGCGCCTGACCAATTTTTTTTTTTTTTTTTTTGAGACGGAGTCTCGCACTGTCGCCCAGGCTGGAGTGCAGTGGCGCAATCTCAGCTCACTGCAACCTCCACCTCGCAGGTTCAAGCAATTCTCCTGCCTCAGTCTCCTGAGTAGCTGGGATTATAGGTGCCCATCACCATGCCCAGGTAAATTTTTGTATTTTTAGTAGAGATGGGGTTTCACTATGTTGGCCATGTGGGTCTCGATTTGCTGACCTTGTGATCCACCTGCCTCGGTCTCCCAAAGTGCTGGGATTACAGGCGTGAGCCACCATGCCCGGCAAACCGATTTTTATTTTTATTTATTTATTTATTTTTTTGAGATGGAGTTTCACTTTTGTTGCCCACGCTGGAGTGCAATGGCACGATCTCGGCTCACTGCAACCTCTGCCTCCCAGGTTCAGGCGATTCTCCTGCCTTAGTCTCCTGAGTAGCTGGGATTACAGGCACCCGCCACCATGCCTGGCTAAATTTTTGTATTTTTAGTAGAGATGGGGTTTCACCATGTTGGCAATGGTGGTCTCGAACTCCTGACCTCAGGTGATCCACCTGCCTTGGTCTCCCAAAATGCTGGGATTACAGGTGTGTGCCACCCCACCTGGCCTAAATTTTTTTTTAAGCCCACAACTAACATCATATGTCTTTCTCTCTTTATAAGGCCTAGTTACCTCTAAAAATGGAAGCTGAGTTCAGTTCATGCTGCACCCTCTTCCCTATTGCAAAGGAATATTACTGATGAATAGGTGTCCTTACCACTGTAACTAATTTATTTGTTTATCTTTGACAAGCATGTTGACCAGCGTTATGGAATTTCACTGTATTTACATGTGGCTTAGTGTTCGGCATCAGACTCAGTGGGACCACAATACATTTCTGATCCTCTTTTTCATATAGCTCTTCTCTGGCAAAATTGCCCCCAAAATCCCAGCTGCCTTAGTTTCCTCAAACTTGATCTCTGCTTCCTCACCTCATGAACACTGCTATGTTCTGCTTGGATTTCCCCACCCTGAGCAGAAGCCTAGAAACTGTCTACAGGCAGAAAGCCAAAGTGTTTTTAGGCTCATCTTATTTGCTTTTTTCTTCTCTCAGGGAACAGAGTCCTGTACTCCTTGTCCAGTGTCTGAGAATAGGTATTTCATATAAATTTGTCTACTTTTCTCATTCTTTATCACCAGAGGGCAAGTCCAGTACCAACTATTAGAGGAACTTAGGATTTCATTTTTGAAAATCTTTTAATAATTAATTTAATTGGGTTGGAGTAAAGAAAGGGGAAAAAAATGAAGATGGACACCATAAGACTTAAAAGGTAAATGGCAAGGAGAGATCTTTTTAAATACATTTAACAGAAGAATAATGTATGGAATATGCCAGCTCCTTCAAATATATAAGAAAAAAGTATACTTAATGCTAGATGACGAGTTAGTGGGTGCAGCGCACCAGCATGGCACATGTATACATATGTAACTTACCTGCACATTGCGCACATGTACCATAAAACCTAAAGTATAATAATAATAATAAAAATAAAATAAAATAAAATAAAATAATAATAATAAAAAAATAAATAAAATTATGACCACCAAAAAAAAAAAAAAAAAAAAGAAAAAAGGAAACCACCCAGTGGTAAAATGGGCAGAAGATAATAACAAGCAATTCACAAATGGTCAATAAACACAAGAAATGTACAGCATAAGGAAATACAAATTAAAATCCAATGAAAAACCATTCATTGGCTTAGCAGGATGGCTCCGGCTTGTAACCCAGTGCTTTGGGAGGTCAACATGGGAGGATCACTTGAATTCAGGAGTTTGAGGCCAGCCTGGGCAACATAACAAGATCCCTGTCTCTACAAAAAACTAAAAAATTAGCTGGGCATGGTGGTGCATGCCTATAGTCACAGATACTCTGGAGGCTGAGGCGGAAGGATCACTTAAGTCCCGGAATTTGAGGCTGCAGAAAGTTATGATTGGGCCAGTACACACCAGCCTCAGCGACAGAGCAAGACTCTGTCTCTCTCTCTCTCTTTTTTTTTTTTTGTTAGCAAAATCAAAAAAATTTTAAATGTTGGCAAGAATACAGCAAAACAGCTACCTTCATACACTTTGGTTCCAGTGTAAAGAAATCTGTTTGACACGCAATTTGGAGAAATGGGGAAGCTGTGTTGAGTGGGAATTCATGGCCCTGGACCTACAAAAAGTCTGCATTCCTGCCAGTATGGCTACTTTGTTCATGTGCGCACTGTGCCTGCTCTGGCGGGGGGTTAATGACACAGGCTATCATCAACTAGCTGAATCATTTTGTTTACTTGGCTGTTCAGTGCCTCTTATGTGGTGCATTCTCGCTAGTATGCCTTAACATGTTGTTATGAACTGAATTGTGTCCCGCCCCTCCAAGTTCCTATGTTGAAGTCCTAACCACCCCACTTACCTCAGAATGTGACTGTATTTGGAGACAGGGCCTTTAAGTCGGTGATTAAAGATCCTAATGCAATCTGACTGGTGGCCTTATAAGGAAGAAATCTGGACACACAGAGATACCAGAGACGTGAGTGCACAGAGAAAAGGCATAGAGTTGAGGATACAGTGAGAAGGCGAAAGCTAAGGAGAGAGGCCTGAGAAGAAACCAAACCTCCTGACACCTTGAGCTTGGACTTCTGGCCTCCAGAACTGTGAGAAAATAAATTTACGTTGTTTAATCCATCCAGTCTATAGTATTTTGTTATGGCAACCCTAGCAAACAAATACACTTGTGATACAAAGATCTTCATACTCATGCCCCTTCCTATATGTTCACTTGGAATTCTTTGTCCTTAGATCTTATTCCCGATTTTTCCAGTCTTTCTCATTCAAGGCCTCTAACCAACCAACCAAGTCACTCACCACTATCCATGATTCTGAATATATCCTAACCTCAGGCTACTTTTATTCACCAAAATTAGATGGTGCATCTGCCAAAGCTTCCCAGTTAGGAGGATTGCTCCTTAACACCTTGTCTTTCAGGGTCCTCACTATGTCCTATTTTCTGCTTGTGTTTTCTCACCCACCGAGCCAACCTCCTCTGTTAGCTGGCCACAAGAGCATATATGGCAACAGATATAAGCTAAGAGGTGCTAAGGTAAGAGCAGTAGATGACTGGGGGCTCGTGCCACCTGCAGCTTATGCACTTTAGCTGCATTTGTGTCTGCTCCTGAATGTACCACTTCTGCATTGTGACAGATTGCTGCTGGCCCATCCACCTTATGATGTGGTGAGTCTGAGAAACAAAACTTTTTTTTTTGAGACAGAATCTCACTCTGTTGCCCAGGCTGGAGTGCAATGGTGCAATCTTGGCTCACTGCAACCTTCACCTCCCAGGTTCAAGCAATTCTCGTGCCTCAGCCTCCTGAGTACCTGGAATTACAGGCATGTGCCACCACGCCCAGCTAATTTTTTGTATTTTTAATAGAGATGGGGTTTCACCATGTTGGCCAGGCTGGTCTTGAACTTCTGGTCTTAAGCAATCCACCTGCCTGGGTCTCCCAAAGTGCTGGGATTACAGGTTTGAGCCACCACACCGGCCTGAGAAACAGAATTTATGAAGGATTGTATTGTCCATGTGGTTGATGTCCTACGGTCAGGCACTTCATCTTTGCCATGGTCAGATGCTGATTATTTTATTTTTTGAGACAGAGCCTCACTCTGTCACTCAGGCTGGAGTGCAGGGGTGCAATCTCAGCTCACTGCAACCTCCACCTCCCAGGTTCTACCAATTCTCATGCCTCAGCCTCCTGAGTAGCTGGAATTACAGGTACATGCCACCACGCCTGGCTAATTTTTGTATTTGTAGTAGAGATGGGGTTTCACCATGTTGGTCAGGCTGGTCTTGAACTCCTGATCTCAAATGATCCACCTGCCCTGCCTCAATCTCCCAAACTGTTAGGATTACAGACGTGAGCCACCTCGCCCAGCCTGATTTTTTAAAAATTTGTAATTATCTGCTGCAGATGTCATAGCCTTACTGTGGAACCCTAGGGGTCTAGGTTGTGATTCTCTTATTGAAGCTTGTCAGAAACTCCACATGATGCCTTTTGCCACTGTCTTAATGTGTTTGTTCTGCTTTAATAAAATACCTGAGATTGGGTAATTTATAAAGAACAGAAATTTATTTCCCACAGTTCTGGAAGCTGGGAGGTCCAAGATCATGGAGCCAGCGTATTTGGTGTCTGGTGAGGGTTGCTGTCTGATTCCAAGATGATGCCTCTCAATATGTCCTCACATGGTGAAAGGAGGAAGGGCAAAAAGGACTGAACACTGTCAAGCTTCTTTTATAAGGGTCTTAATCCCATTTATGAGGGAGGAGACCTCATGACTTAATTATCTCCTAAAGGCCCCACTATTGCCCCGGAGATTAAGTTTCAATGTAAATTTTGTAGGGACACAAACATTCAGACTATAGCAGCCACCACCATAGGTTCTGCTGGGTTCTATGGTTCAAACAGTAGGACCATTTGCACCCCAGCCTGGAGCTGCTGCTGAGCACTTCACTTATCCTGGACCCACTCGAAGCTGGCAGCCTTTTGTGTCATCCAGGATATGGATTAGAGTGATATTCCCAAGTAAGGACTAATACTCTGCCTCCAGAACAAAGACACCTTAGTTGAGGGCGTGGGGAATGAGAGATGCAATATTGTAATTTGTCTTTTACTTTGAAGGGAATGTCCTAGCATTTCCCAAACTACTAGACTACCCAAAACTTAACTGTTAGCCAGGCGCGGTGGCTCACACCTGTAATCCCAGCACTTTGGGAGGCCGAGGCGGGTGGATCACCTGAGGTCAGGAGTTCAAGACCAGCCTGGCCAACATGGTGAAACTCTGTCTCTACTAAAAACACAAAAATTAGCCAGGCATGGTGCACTCTTGTAATCCCAGCTACTTGGGAGGCTGAGGCAGGAGAATCGCTTGAACCTGGGAGGCAGAGGTTGCAGTGAGCCGAGATGGCACCACTCCACTCCAGCCTGGGCGACAGAGTGAGACTCTGTCTCGAAAAAACCAAAACAGACAAAAAAAAAAAAAAAAAAACTTAACTGTTGTGGTGGACCTTTGAATCTTCATAAAGTTGATCTCCCATATTTGAAAGCACATATATCTTTAAAAGACTTCCAATGAATTTGCCATTTTTTACACATCCAGTCTGATTACTTTTCTGTCCTCCATACCAGCAACAATGTGATGTTCTGTGGTGTATCTAGATGATTAAAGTCCCTTCAGAATATATATATATATATATGTCTAGGCCAGGCACATTGGCTCGTGCCTGTAATCCCAGCATTTGGGGAGGCCGAGGTGGGAAGGAATCGCTTGAGTCCAGGAGTTCAAGACCAGCCTAGGCAAGAGAGCAAGACCCCATCTCTATTTTTTTTTTTTAAATAGAGGCCGAGGCAGGGCAGGTGGATCACTTGAGATCAGGAGTTCAAGACCAGCCAGACCAATATGGTGAAACCCTATCTATCTATCTATCTATCTATCTATCTATCTATCTATCTGTCTATCAATTTTGAGACAGGGTCTTGCTCTGTTACCCAGGCTACAGTGCAGTGGCATGATCACAGCTCACAGCAACATTGACTTCCTGGGCTCAGGTGTTTCTCCTACCTCAGCCTCCCAAGTAGCTAGCTATGGACTCCCAAGTAGCCTCCAAGTAGCTGGGCCCATACCACCACGCCTGGCTAATTTTTAATTTTTTTTTTTTTTTTTGTAGTGACAGGGTTTTGCCATGTTGTCCAGGCTGGCCTTGAATTCCTGGGCTCTAGTGATCCTCCTGCCTCGGCCTCCCAAATTGTTGAGATTACAAGCATGAGCCGCACACAGTCTCAGAATATATTATAATAGTGGGCATGAAATTAACATAGCTCTGGGCCAAGACTATAAATGTATGCTATTGTCCATTCCAAGTGACAGTTAACTGTTTCTGATCCTCCTTTAGAGATGGAAAAGAATGCCTTTACCAGATTAATGGTCACATATCATATATACCATGTATTTGAGGTAACATTAATCTGCTTAAGCAAAGATACTAAATCTGGCACTGCAATTGCAGCTACTACTTTTTTGAGTTTGTCATAGCCTACTGGACATCCTCCAGAATCTATATAGGATTCTGTTGAACCAAAAGAAATTATGATAGAGACTATTACCTCTGCATCTTTTTTTTTTTTTTTTTTTTTGAGATGGAGTCTCGCTCTGTCGCCCAGGCTGGAGTGCAGTGGCGCCAACTCGGCTCACTGCAAGCTCTGCCTCCCAGGTTCACGCCATTCTCCTGCCTCAGCCTCCAGAGTAGCTGGGACTACAGGCGCCCGCCACCACGCACAACTAATTTTTTTTTCGTATTTTTATTAGAGACGGGGTTTCACCATGTTAGCCAGGATGGTCTCAATCTCCTGACCTTGTGATCCGCCCGCCTTGGCCTTACCTCTGCATCTCTTAAATCATTAAGAGTACCATTGATCTCTTTCACTACCCATAAGATGCAATCTTGTTTTTGATTGCTATCTTGCTGGGGTAGGGAGAAGTTTCAGAGGCTTCTATTTGGTCTTTCTCATGATGTTAGCACTTACCTCACAGGTCATAGGGCCAACGTGTTAGTTCTTTTAACAACCAAGTATGTTGATTTTATTCATGTATTTGGCAACCGGGGACATAACCACTGGGTGTGTCTGTGTGCACAGTAGATTCCCTGTGAACTGAACCTGGGCCAGGACTCCTTTATTTATTTATTTATTTATTTATTTATTTATTTATTTATGAGACAGAGTCTCATTCTGTCGCCAGGCTGGAGTGCAGTGGCATGATCCCGGCTCATTGCAACCTCCGCCTCCCGGGTTCAAGCAATTCTCCTGCCTCAGCCTCCCAAGTAGCTGGGACTATAGGCACGCACCACCACGTCTAGCTAATTTTTGTATTTTTAGTAGGCACAGGGTTTCACTGTGTTGGCCAGGATGGTCTCATTCTCCTGACCTCAGGTGATCCATCTGTCTCGGCCTCCCAGAGTGCTGGGATTACAGGCGTGAGCCACTGCCCCTGGCCAGGAGTCCATTTATTACAGGGTCTCCATATGCCCCAACTCTAACAGGGGGATCCTGAGGATGCTTTGGGTCCCATACTGGTATCAATTTCATTTCAGACCTTGTGTCCAACAGTCCTTGAATTGCTTGGGTAATATTGCTCTTTCCACTGCGTTTGGCTGCCCAAACAAATGCTAGTGGACCTTTTTGAGGAAGGACTGGAGGAATCATTGCCAGATACATTTACTAGAGTGTCACGGGGTCCTCCTTCTGGAGACCTGGCTGCTGCTTCAGTCACTGGGTTGCAGGTCTGAAGACTGGTTGTGATCCAGAAGCTGAGCAATGAATCATGACTCAGCTTCTTGACCATCTAGCCTGGGTTTCTTTTAATTGTCTAGGTTGAGTAATATCCTTGTTGGCCATCTCACCTTTAAGAACATCATGAACTATTAGCCGTATCCATCGCTCTCTGCAGGTCAGGCCCCTCTGGCTGCTGTTCCAACTTCATAGATCATTATAATTGCAACTATTTGCTTCTGATGGTTACATGCTGCTATCTGGCCTCTGTTATTTTGAGATACTATTATTCCCATTGCTATCAAGGTACCGTTCTGAAACCACAAGGGCAGCTACCACTGAGCTTCTCAGTAATAGCAATGTCACTTTTCTTTTTTTGAGACAGGGGCTCACTCTGTCACCCAGGCTGGAGTGCAGTAGCATGATCTCGGCTTGCTGCAACCTCTGTCCACCCCCAGGCACAATTGATCCTCCCATCTTAGCTTCCTGAGTAGTTGAGACCACAAGCATGTACCACCATGCCTGGCTATTTTTTCTGTATTTTTAGTAGAGATGGGGTCTCACTGTATTTCTTAGGCTGGTCTTGAACTCCTGAGCTTAAGTGATCCACCCACCTTGGCTTCCCAAAGGGCTGAGATTACAGGTGTTAGCCACCGTGCCCAGCCCCTCCAATGTCACTTTCATCAGAGAATTCCTTGGAGCTCTTCTGTGGAAAAGTCATTTGGTAAGTTTCCTGGTTTTACATGGTATATCCATTCTAACTTTCCTCTTCTTTTAGTCTTTTGATCCCTACTTTCACCATCTCCTACAGCAGTTCTGATATTTCTTTTTTTTTTTTTCTGAGATGGAATTTTGCTGTTTTTGCCTAGGCTGGAGTGCAATGGCGCAATCTCGGCTCACTGCAACCTCCGCCCCCCAGGTTCAAGCGATTCTCCTGCCTTAGCCTCCTGAGTAGCTGGGATTACAAGTGCCTGCCACCACGCCTGGCTAATTTTTGTATTTTTAGTAGAGACGGGGTTTTACCTTGTTGGCCAGGCTTGAACTCCTGACCTCAGGTGGTCCACCTGCCTCAGCCTCCCAAAGTGCTAGGATTACAGGCATGAGCCACTGTACCCGGCCTCTTTTTTTTTTTTTTGAGACAGGGTCTCACTCTGTCGCCCAGGCTGCAGTGCAGTGGTGTGATCTCGGCTTACTGCAACCTCACCTTCCTGGGTTCAAGCAATTCTCCTGCCTCAGCCTCCCAAGTAGCTGGGATTACAGGTGCAAGCCACCACTCCCCATTAATTTTTTGTTTGTTTGTTGTTGTTTGTTTGAGATGGAGTCTCACTCTTGTTGCCCAGGCTGGAGTGCAATGGCGTGATCTCATCTCACAGCAAGCTCTGCCTCCTGGGTTGAGGTGATTCTCCTGCCTCAGCCTCCCCAGTAGCTGGGATTACAGGTATGCGCCACCTTGCCCGGCTAATTTTTTTGTATTTTTAGTAGAGACAAGGTTTCCCCATGTTGGCCAGGCTGGTCTCAAACTCCTGACCTCAGGTGATCCACCTACCTCAGCCTCCCAAAGTGCTGGGATAAGAGGCATAAGCCACCACGCTCGGTCTAATTTTTGTATTTTTAGTAGAGATGGGGTTTCACCATGTTGGCCAGGCTGGTCTCAAACTCCTGACCTCAAGTGATCCGCCCACCTTAGCTTCCCAAAGAGCTGGGATTACAGGTATGAGCTGCCCGGCCTGAATATTTCTATTTATTTATTACAGTCCATCACTTTCTCTAAGCTCATAAGACCCATCCTAAGAATATGTTAGCACTATTTCTCAGGGTCCTTGTCAGGGTGTTAAATCCTGTGTTCCAAGTTGATAACCTCTCCCTATTTTGGTTGAGAATTGGAATCCTCAGAATCCAGCCCCATGAATATTCTCCTGCCGTTTGTCAGTACATATTGGTTATGTTCTACAGCTCTTTTAGCTATAGTCTCTTTCCTCCTTTGGCATGTCCTGGTCATTCATGTTGTTATTTAATTTTAGTTATTGGTCTAATGATTAGGTTGGGACTTTAAAGTAGATCCAGGTGGCAAGGCACCTATCTTTTTTTTGAGACAGGATCTTGCTCTGTCACCCAGGCTGGAGTGCAGTGGCGCAATTTCAGCTAACTACAGCCTCGACCTCCCTTGTTCAAGTGATTATCCAGCTTCTGCCTCCTGAGTAGCTGGGATTACAGGTGCGCACCACCATGCCCAGGTAAAGAGGCACTTATCTTGTAAGGCAGATATTTTTACATCATCTTCAAGCAAGGAGGAATGCTAAGCTTTAACGAAGAGGAATGGGCAATGTGTTGGGTCCTTCTTGCGCTGCTCTAAAGAAATACCTGGCAGGGAGGAGGGAGAGCATCACGAAGAATAGCTAATGGATGCTGGGCTTAATACCTAGGTGATGGGATGATCTGTGCAGCAAACCACCACAGCACACGTTTATCTGTGTAACAAACCTGCATATCCAGCGCATGTACCCCTAAACTTAAAAAAAAAATAAAGAAAAGAAATACCTGACACTGAGTAATTTATAAGAAAAGATGTTTAGGCCGGGTGTGGTGGCTCACGCCTGTAATCCCAGCACTTTGGGAGGCCGAGGCGGGTGGATCACGAGGTCAGGAGATCGAGACCATCCTGGCTAACACAGTGAAAACCCGCCTCTACTAAAAATACAAAAAATTAGCCGGGCCTGGTGGCGGGAGCCTGTAGTCCCAGCTACTTGGGAGGCTGAGGCAGGAGAATGGCGTGAACCTGGGAGGCGGAGCTTGCAGTGAATCGAGATTGCACCACTGCACTCCAGCCTGGGTGACAGAGCGAGGCTCCGTCTCAAAAAAAAAAAAAAAAAAAAAAGATGTTTAATGGCTCATGGTTATGCAGGCTGTACAGGAAGCACAGCAGCATCTGTTCCGGGGAGGCCTCAGGAAGCTTCCAATCATGGCATAAGGCAAAGGGGGAGCAGGGACATCACATGGCTAGAATGGAAACAAGAGAAAGTGGCGGCGAGGTGCACACACTTTTAAATGACCAGCTCTCATGAGAATTCACTACCACGAAGACTGCACCCACCAAGCCATGAGGGATCCACCCTCATGATCCAAACACCTCCCAGCAGGCCCCTCCTCCAGCATTGGGGATTACAATTCAACATGAAATTTGGGTGGGGACAAATATCTAAACTACATCCGGCCACTTGTGAAGGCCCAGAGGTACAGGAAAGACTGGAAGTTAATGATTTTTCAAGTATGTCGACCCAGATATTGCCATCCCATGTTTCCCATCTTCTTTCTTTCTTTTGAGACAGGGTCCCACTCTGTCACCCATGCTGGAGTGCAGTGGCGTGATTGAGGCTCACTGCAGCCTTGACCTCCTGGGCTGAATCAGTCCTCCTACCTTAGTCTCCCAGGTAGCTGGAACCACACGTGCATGCCACAATGCCCTGGTAATTTTTTTGTAAAGACAAGGTTTCATCATGTTGCTCAGGCTAGTCTTGAACTCTTGGGCTCAAGTGATTCTCCAGCTTTGGCCTCCCAAAGTGCTAGGATTACAGGCATGAGCCACCATGACTGGCCTCCCATTTTTGCTCTTTCTCAATCAGGACTCTAACCTTGGTAGCTAACCTTTCAGGGCTGAGAATTCAACCTCTCTAGAGCTCTGCAAATTTTATAATTATGTTTTAGGTCTGATCCTCAGGTTTTTCTGCCCTCTGGCTGTAGGAGATGATAGTATCTTTATATACTGCCAAGAAGGCCCTTCGACTTTCACACTTAATCTTCATCGTCTTTCTTCAAAGGATCTATTATCCCCAACAACAAACATCCTATTACTTCTCAAATGCCTAATATATTGTGTTCCTCCACCCTCCCATGTATTCTTTCCTTGGGTAAAACATCTCCATTAACCACTACTGAAATTTTTAACAACTGTATTACTATCACATGCTAGGGGCTAACAGTGTTTCACCTATCACTAGTGATGATATCCTCATTGTCAACAGACTGCTGAGTGACTCCCAAATTTCATTTTTGGGTTTACTTTCTTGGATCACTCCTGGTACCAATTATTGTAAATTGGGTTCCCCAGGAAGCAGAGATTTGAATCCAGAAAGTTTACTGAAGAGTGGTTTTAGGATCACCATCCTTGGGAGAGTGAAAGAAGCAAGGTTAGGTTGCAGGGCATTCACAAAAAAGTCTCAGTCAATTCCATGCAGAGCACTGGACCTGAGATGGCCCTGTAAAATTTTCCCTCACTGGGGCCAGGGTAACGGGGTCTGTATAACCCTGTACTAATCAGTCTTTGAATGTGGGTTACCATGGGCATGACTTTAAATGAGGCAGCTCTTCTCAGCCAAGGTTGTGTTGGGTTCTTTTTTTTTTTTTTTTTTTTTTTTGAAATGGAGTCTTGCTCTTTTGCCCAGGCCGGAGTGCAGTGGTGCGATCTCGGCTCACTGCAAGCTCTGCCTCCCGGGTTCAGCCATTCTCCTGCCTCAGCCTCCCGAGTAGCTGGGACTACAGGCGCCCGCCACTGCGCCCGGCTAATTTTTTGTATTTTTAGTAGAGACGGGGTTTCACTGTGTTCGCCAGGATGGTCTTGATCTCCTGACCTCGTGATCCGCCCGCCTTGGCCTCCCAAAGTGCTGGGATTACAGGCGTGAGTCACTGTGCCCGGCCTTTTTTTTTTTTTTTTTGAGACAGAGTTTCACTCTTGTTGCCCAGGCTGGAGTGCAATGGCGCGATCTTGGCTCACTGCAACCTCTGCCTCGCAGGTTCAAGCGATTCTCCTACCTCAGCCTCCCGAGTAGCTCGGATTACAGGCGCCCACCACCATGCCCAGCTAATTTTTCTGTGTATTTTGTGGAGACGGGGTTTCACCATGTTGGCTATGCTGCTCTCCAGCTCCTGACCTCAGGTGATTGGCCCGCCTCGGCCTCCCAAAGTGCTGGGATTACAGGCATGAGCCACCGCGCCCAGCCTAATTTTGTATTTTTTGTAGAGATGAGATTTCTCCATTTTGGTCAGGCTGGTCTCAAACTCCCGACCTCAGGTGATCTGCCTGCCTCGGCCTCCCAAAGTGCTGGGATTATAGGTGTGAGCTACCGCGCCCAGTAGGGTTGTGTAGGGTGCTTAACTGCCAGCTGACAGCCCTTAACATTCCCAGCAGCTGGGAGAGTAAGGGTTTCAGCAGTTCAGAAGAGGAGAGATCTGAGAAGCACACCACACACACCACAACATCCCTAAAATACACTTTCTTTTTTTCTCTTCCTTTTTTTTTTGAGACAGAGTGTCACTCTGTTGCCCAGGTTAAAGTGCAGTAGTGTGATCCCAGCTCACTGCAGCCTCGACCTCCTGGGCTCAACTGATTCTCCCACCTCAGCTTCCTGAGTAGCTGGGACTACAGGTATGTGTAACCATGCCTGGCTAATTTTTTGTATTTTTGTAGAGTCGGGAATCTCACTATATTGCTCAGGCTGGTCTTGAACTCCTGGGTCAAGTAATCTGCCTGCCTCGGCTTCCCAAGGTGCTGGGATTACAGGTGTGAGCCACTGCACCTGGACCTAAAATACACTTTCTAGTGTCTGAATCATTTACAATGGGAAAGAATTCATGTGTTTTGTGTAAAAAAATGTTTTTAAGAAAACTCAAGTAAGGCAACATAATGAGACTTTATCTTCACAATTTTTTTTTGTTTGTTTGTTTTTAGACGGAGTTTCGCTCTTGTTGCCCAGGCTGGAGTGCAATGGCGTGATCTCGGCTCACTGCAACCTCTGCCTCCTGGGTTCAAGCGATTCTCCTGCCTCAGCCTCCCGAGTAGCTGGGATTACAGGCATGTGCCACCACGCCCAGCTAATTTTGTATTTTTAGTAGAGAAAGGGTTTCTCCACGTTGGTCAGGCTGGTCTCGAACTCCCGACATCAGGTGATCCACCCTACTCGGTTTCCCAAAGTGCTGGGATTACAGGCGTGAGCCACTGCGCCTGGCCAGAATTATTATTATTATTATTTAATTAGCTGGATGTGGCAGCACATGCCTGTAGTTCCAGCTATTTGGGATGCTAAGGCAGGAGAATCGCTTGAGGCCAGGAGGTTAAGGCTGCAGTGAGCTGTGATCATGCCACTGCACTCCAGCCCGGGTGACAGAACACGACCCTGTCTCAAAAAATAAATAAAAATAAAAAGAGAGAAATCTAGAATGGTAACTCCAAACCTTGGATTCACACAGCAGCAAATCACACTTTGCTGACCTGGCACAGGATTCACTTGTCCATGTGCCCACACTTAACTGTGTATACTGACATTTCATTATTTTTGGGTAAAGGAGCCTTTTCAATCTAACACTATCTTGGAAATGGAAGAAAACATCTGGGATTCACTCCGATAGGAGAACCAAAGCAAAAATATAAACACCATCTGTCAATTTTTCCTTCCAAAGGAGGCTTTCCAAATTTCTGGGAGTTTCCTTTGCCAACTCCTTGTCACAGCAGCTCCAGAAGCAACTGAAGCCACTGAAGTTTCCCATGATGTTCTGGGCTAGGAAGCTGGTGTCCTAGGGCTTCCTGCTGCACAGGTGCACATCCTCAAAGGATGATTCTACCCTCCTTCTACAGGCGCCAGTCTCTTCCTCCTCAAGCAAGAAAGCCAAGTATGGATGTGTCCTTTATACTCTGTACAAAAGTGCCTGGCTCAGGGACCAGGGAGGACTGAAATCCAGCTGCACTCAGCTTGCCAAGCTGTATATCCTGGCACTGCAACCTCTTAGGGAGGGTGCCTTTTCCTATCATGCACAAAGGTACAGTTTAGCCTAGTGGCAGGCCTTGTCCTTGAGCTCACTGATATGATTTAACTCTATTGTAATTGTGTGTCTTACAAGTTTGTCTTCCTCCTGAGAGTTTTGATGGCTGAAGCCTGGTCTTGTTTAACCTTTGTTCCCACTGCAGTACAGAGCTTGGTGTATAGTAGACCTAAGTACATTAATTAGCTGAATGAATTACTATGCACAGAGGTCTTCTGGCCCACTGCCATGACAGTCTACTAACCCCATTTTAAAAAGCTTAATAAAATTATCTTTTACTATTTTACAAGATAACTTTTTGCTATGTTTCCTGCTGCGTTTTTTTTTTCTCTAAATTTTCTCCTGCTTTTCATATCTGGTTCTCCATCTCTCTTATTTTATTTTATTTTTTTTGAGTCTCACTCTGTTGCCCAGGCTGGAGTGTAGTGGCATGATCTCAGCTCACTGCAACCTCTGTCTCTTGGGTTCAAGCAATTCTCCTGCCTCAGCCTCCCAAGTAGCTGGGACTACAGGCATGCGCCACCACGCCCAGCTAATTTTTTTTGTATTTTTAGTAGAGATGGGGTTTCACCATGTTGGCCAGTTTGGTCTCAAACTCCTGACCTCAGGTGATCCACCTATCTTGGCCTCCCAAAGTGCTAGGATTACAGGTGTGAGCCACCGCACCTGGCCCCTTTCATTAAGTCTTTGAACTACCAAATGATTTTTATTTTTTTATTTTCTTTGAGACAGAGTCTTGCTGTTGCCCAGGCTGGGATGCAGTGGTGTGATCTTGGCTCACTGCAAGCTCTGCCTCCTGGGTTGGCACCATTCTCCTGCCTCAGCCTCCCAAGTAGCTGGGACTACAGGCGCCCACCACCGTGCCTGGCTAATTTTTTGTATTTTTAGTAGAGACGGGGTTTCACCATGATAGCCAGGATGGTCTCGATCTCCTGACCTCGTGATCCTCCCGCCTCGGCCTCCCAAAGTGCTGGGATTACAGTCATGAGCCACCACACCCAGCCTAGCAAATCAGTTTTTAGAGGCTGGTCATTGTGTCTTTGTTCTTGGACTCATTCTCTGTTCTTCTTCTGAAAACTACATTTTCCAGCTTCTTTGACAACCACATACTAGCTATATTCAGCCAATGGGAGGCACCGGAAGAAGACTGGAGGTGAGAGGAAGAAGAAGCCAGGGTAGTTCTTCCTCTTTTGGCTATGGGGCATTTCCTAGCAGTGGCTGCATCGCTTCTGTGTGGTTTCCACTTCCCCTTCTTCTTCTTCTTTTTTTTTTTTTTTGAGACAGAGTGTCACTCTGTCGCCCAGGCTGGAGTGCAGTGGCATGATCTCAGCTTACTGCAACCTTCATCTCCCGGGTTCAAGCTTTTCTCCTGTCTCAGCCTCCTGAGTAGCTGGGATTAGAGGTGCGCGTCACCAAGCCCGGCTAATTTTTTTTTTTTTTTTTTTTTTGTATTTTTGGTAGAGACAGGTTTTGGCCAAGCTGGTCTGGAACTCCTGACCTCAATTGATCCGCCCACCTTGGCCTCCCAAAGTCAGCCTCCCAAAGTGCTGGAATTACAGGTGTGAGCCACCGCGCCTGGCCTCCCCTACTTCTTTAGTCCCAAGTTCTGCTGCCCACCCCACTCCAGCCAAATCCTATTTCCTCCACAGCCACAAATAATAATTTAGTGTGTGTCCTTTCAGTTTTTCATCCATGCTTATATATATATATATATATATACACACACACACATATATACACATATATACACATATATACACATATATATACACATATATACATACACACATACATATATATACATACACACATATATAGACTATCTCTACACACATTTTTTTTTGCAAAAATAAATACAATATGCATTATTCTGCAACTTGTTTTTTACTCCACAATATACTGCTGTAACTGCGATAGTTACTGCCAAATTGCTCCACGAAAAGATTCTACCAATTTATACTGTTGTCAGCAGTGTATGAGAATGCTTATTTTGCTAGACACGGTGGCTCATGCCTAATCCCAGCACTTTGGGAGGTCAAGGTGGGAGGACTGCTTGAGACCAGCCTGTGCACCATAGAGAGACTGTTTCTTTAAAAAAAAAAAAAAAAAAAAGTTTATTTATCCATCTACGCACCATTGGATACACTTTTTTTTTTTTTTTTTGAGACAAAGTCTTGCTCTGTCGCCCAGGCTGGAGTGCAGTGGCGCTATCTCGGCTCACTGCAACCTCTGCCTCCTGGGTTCAAGCGATTCTCCTGCCTCAGCCTCCCAAATGCTGGGATTACAGGTGCACACCACTACGCCGGCTAATTTTTGTATTTTTAGTAGACACAGGATTTTGCCATGTTGGCCAGGCTGATCTCGAACTCCCAACCTCAGGTGGTCCACCCGCCTTGGCCTCCCAAAATGCTGGGATTACAGGTGTGAGCCACTATGCCCGGCTGGATATACTTTTTTATTAAATAATTTTTTTAACTCAATTAAGATGGGGGGCTGAGCATGGTAGCTCATGCATGCAATTCCAGCACTTTGGGAGGCCACGGCAGTAGGATCACTTGAGGCCAAGAGTTTGAGACCAGCCTGGTCAATATAGCGAGATCCTGACTCTACAAAAAAGAAAAAAAATGGCTGGGTGCCATAGCTCATGCCCATAATCTTAGCACTTTGGTAAGCCGAGGCTGGCAGATTGCTTGAGCTCAGGAGTTTGAGACCAGCCTGGGCAACATGGTGAAACCCTGTCTCTACCAAAAATACACAAAATTAGTCAGGCATGGTGGTATGTGCTTGTGGTCCCAGCTACTCTGGAGGTGGAGGTAGGAGGATCTCTTGAGCCTGGGAGGCAGAGGTTGCAGTGAGCTGAGATCATGCCACTGCACTCCAGCCTGGGTGACAGAAGACTGAAATCCTGTCTCAAAAAAAAAAAAAAAAAACCCCACAAGCTGGGTGCACTGGCTCATACTTGTAATCTCAGCACTTCGGGAGGCGTGGCAGGTGGATCACTTGAGGCCAGGAGTTCGAGACCAGCCTAGCCAACATGGAGAAATCCCGTCTCTACCAAAAATATAAAAAAAAAGCGGTGCATGGTGGCGCATGCCTGTAATCCCAGCTACTTGGAAGCCTGAGGCAGGGGAATCATTTGAACTCGGGAGGCAGAGGTTGCAGTGAGCCGAGATTGTGCCACTGCACTCCAGCCTGGATGACAGAGCGAGACTACATTTCAAAAGAAAACAACACAAACAAACAGAACTTAAATAAAATAAAATAAAATAAAAAATCAGCCAGGTATGGTGGCATGTACCTGCAATCCGAGCTATTAGGGAGGCTGAGGCAGGACGATCCCTTAAGTCCAGCAGTTCGAAGCTGCAATGATCTATGATTGCACCACTGCACTCCAGCCTGGGTGACAGAACAAGGCCCTGTTACCCAGGATGGACTCAAACTCCTGGCCTCACTCCCGCCTCAGCCTCCCAAAGTGCTGAGATTATAGGCATGAGCCACTGCATCAGACGCAGCATTGGATATACTTGATCTTTTTAGCTTTTGCCAATTTGTTAGGTAAAAATTAGAGCTTTGTTTCATTTTAAAAAATTATCAGCCCGGTGAGGTGGCTCACGCCTGTAATCCCAGCACTTTAGGAGGCCGAGGTGGGGAGGATCACGAGGTTGGGAGTTCGAGACCAGCCTGAACAACATGGTGAAACCCCATCTCTACTAAAAATACAAAAATTAGCCGAGTGTTGTGGCGCATGCCTGTAATCCCAGCTATTCAGGAGGCTGAGGCAGGAGAATCACTTGAACTCAGGAGGCAGAAGTTATAGTGAGCTGAGATCACGCCTTTGCACTCCAGCCTGGGTGACAAAGTGAGACTCCGTCTCGAAAAAAAAAAAAGAAAAATTATCAGCGATATTGACCATTTTCTCATAGGTTCACTAACTATTTGTATTTCTTCTTTGGCTAATTGCCTCTTGTAAGCTATACACACTTTTTTTTTAAATTGAATCATTCCATTTTTCATACTGATTTGTAAAATTCTTTGTATACTGGGAAAATTAACTTTTTCTGTTATATAGGTTACAAATATTTTCTTCCAGTTTATCTTTTCACTTTGTGTATGGGGTCTTTTGTCATCATCAAATCTGTCAACTATTTCCTTCATGGCTTCTGCATTTGGTGTTATGATTAGACAAGTTCTTTCCATCCCATAACTCAGAAAATATTCTTCTATATTCTCTTTTAATATTTTGTTGTACCTTTTTGTGTTTGTGTATTCATCTGTTGGAATGGAAAATTATCTACATCATGGTCATCAGGATAATTGCATCTTTATATGATGGTCGTCACATCGTTCTTAGAATTGAGAGAAGCCTCAGAGGTTACCCAGATATCTGAGTCCTTCGTTGTAACTATGAGTTTCTGGGGAAGGGCAAAAGGTTTCAATCTGATCTTCAAGGTTCTAAGGATTCATCCTAACTTTTCTCTTGATTTTCCCTGGAGAAAAGATGTCTTTGCCAAGGATGCCAGTGACTTTTTCTTATAGACTTAGAACTGTTAAACCCAAGCCAAGCCTCTTCCTTCCTGGTTTCTCCAGGTTACCTCCTTCTGCTCTTCCACATATACCCTTTGCTCTACTTACTGATCCTGAACATTCCTGGAAATTTCTTGCATCCATGCCTTTGCCCAGACTACTTTAGGCACCCTTCATTCTATCTGGCCTTTAAGGCCTAACTTAAATGCTTCAATGCCATGAAATCTCCCAATTTCTCAAGTGTACCTGAATTCCCTCTCCTCTCTACTCCTCAGGCATGGATTGTGCTACTTAAGGGACTCAGTTTATTTTCTTTCTTTTTTTTTTTTTTTTTTTGAGACAGAGTGTCGCTCTATCACCCAGGCTGGAGTGCAGTGGCGTGATCTCTGCTCACTGCAACCTCCGCCTCCCGGGTTCAAGCGATTCTCCTGCCTCAGCCTCCCAAGTAGCTGGGACTACAGGCGTGTGCTACCACAACTGGCTAACTTTTTGTATTTTTAGTAGAGACGGGGGTTTCACCATGTTAGCCAGGATGGTCTCGATCTCCTGACCTCGTGATATGCCCGCCTCAGCCTCCCAAAGTGCTGGGATTACAGGCGTGATCCACCACACGTGGCCGGACTCAGTTTATTTTCTGTCAGGTGCCATCATTTTCTGGACACCTATCTGCTTGCCTCACTGGGCTGCCTTGAGAGCATCTTTGCAGACTTGTGGTGCCTGGCACATGGTAGGACTTAATTAGTACTGGATGGCTAAATGAATGAAATATTGTAGAGGTGGTTGTCTGTCTTTTCTGTCTCTGTTCTTAGACATTGCAAATGCCTGGTGTATAAAGGGAGGGAGAAAGAAGACGAAAAGAGGAAGGGTGCAGGTTGGTGCCCCTTTTTTCTGTATTGCTGTTGGCAGGCCAGCAGGTATGCTGGCCACTGTCTACGTGCACTGAGAGGGAAAGACACAGGGTAGGGGAAACAGAGGACTGGCATCCTATTCAGCCTCTTCTGGCCCCAGGTGAGTCAACACTGGGATTCACACCTAGAAACTGACAAGTATGAATCACTCCTAGGAAGGTAAAGAGCTATTTGTTTTTCTAGGGAAATGCCTCCACTTCTTTTCCATTTCTTTTTTTTTTTTTTGAATGGAGTTTTGCTCTTGTTGCCCAGGCTGGAGTGCAATGGCGTGATCTCAGCTAACTGCAATCTCTGCTTCCTGGGTTCAAGCAATTCTCCTGCCTCAGCCTCCCAAGTAGCTGGGATTACAGGCATTTGCCACCACGCCCAGCTAATTTTTTTGTATTTTTAGTAGAGACGGGGTTTTTCCATGTTGGTCAGGCTGGTCTTGAACTCCTGACCTCATGTGATCTGCCCGCCTCAGCCTCCCAAAGTGCTGGGATTACAAGCATGAGCCACCGTGCCTGGCCCTTTTTTTTTCTGAGTCAGTGTTGCTCTGTCACCTAGGCTGGAGTGCCGTGGTGCAATCTCACCTCACTGCAACCTCCACCTCCCCGGTTCAAGTGATTCTTCTGCCTCAGCCTCTTGAATAGCTAGGATTACAGCTGCCACCACCACACCCAGCTAATTTTTGAATTTTTAGTAGAGATGGGGTTTCACCATGTTGGCCAGGCTGCTCTCGAACTCCTCACTTCAGGTTATCCACCTGCCTCGGCCTCCCAAAGTGCTGGGATTATAGGCATGAGCCACTGCGCCCAGACTTTTTTTTTTTTTTTTGAGACAGGGTCTGGCTTTGTCACCCAGGCTAGAGTGCAGTGGCATGATCTCGCTCACTGTAACCTCCACCTCCTGGGTTCAAGCGATTCTCATGCCTCAGCCTCCCACATAGCTGGGATTACAGGCGCCCACCAACATATCTAGCTAATTTTTATTTTGTATTTTTAGTAGAGATGGGGTTTCACCATGTTGGGTAGGCTGGTCTTAAACTCCTGACCTCAGATGATCTGCCTGCCTCAGCCTCCCAGAGTTCTGGGATTACAGGCGTGAGCCACCACATCCGACCTTTTTTTTTTTTTTTTTTTTTTTTTGAGACAGAGTAGTCTCGCTCTGTTGCCCAGGCTAGAGTGCAATGGCATGATCATTGCTCACAGCAGCCTTAACCTCCCAGGCTGAGGCCATTTTCTCACCTCAGCCTCCTGACTAGCTGGGACCACAGATGTGTGCAACCATGTCTGGCTAATTTTTTACAATTTTATTTTATTTTTAGACAGGGTCTCATTTGCAGAACCCAATAGCTGGGACTACAGTCGTGTACCACCATGCCCAACTTTTTTTTTTTGTTGTTAGAGATGAAGATTCACCACGTTGCCCAGGCTGGTCTCGAACTCCTGAGCTCAAGAAATCTGACCATCTTGGCCTCCCAAAGTGCTGGGATTACAGGCGTTAGCCATCGTGCCTAGTCATTTTATTTTATTTTATTGAGACAAGATCTTGCTCTGTCACCCATGTTTGGAGTACACCAGCACAATCCTGGCTCACTGTAGCCTTGACCTCTCAGGCTCAAGTGATCCTCTTATCTCAGCCTCCTGAATAGTTAGGACCACAGGCACATGCCACCATGCCCAGATAATTTGAGTTTTTGTAGAGACAAGGTCTCACTATGTTGCCCAGGCTTACCTAATTTTTACCAAACTTTTTGTAGAGACGGGGGTCTCATTATGTTGCTTAAATTGGTCTCGAACTCCTGGGCTCAAGATTCATCTTATTCAATTAATAATTCTCTGTCTCCTAATTCCAGCAGACATAGAAAGACACAGAAGGCCGGCGCCATGGCTCACGCCTATAATCCCAGCAATTTGGGAGACTGAGGCTTGAGCCCAGAAGTTTACGACCAGCCTGGGCAACATGGTGAGACCCCGTCTCTCCATATATATATATAAAATAATAAAAATTATCCGGGCGTAGTGGCATGTGCCTATAGTCCAAGCTACTCAGAAGGCTGAGGTAGAAGGATCACTTGAGCCCGACAGGTGGAGGTTGCAGGGTTGCAGTGCGCCAACATCACGCCACTGCACTCCAGCCTAGGCGACAGAGCGAGACCCTGTCTCAAAAAAACAAAAAACACCCCAAACAGAAACAACAACAACAACAAAAACCCCCACAGAAGGCAGTGAAGGCTTGGGATAGGATTACCTGGTTTAAACCCATAGAATGTCAGAATTGAAGGAAGACTTAGAGGTCACCTTTGTTTTTTTTTCTTTTGATACAGAGTCGCGTTCCGTTGCCCACCTGGAGTGCAGTGGCGCGATCACGGCTACCGCAGCCTCGACCTCCCGGGCTCAAGCGATCCTCCTGCCTCCTCTCAAAGTGCTGGAGTTACAGGCGTGAGCCACTGCGCCCGGCCTAGAAGTCACCTTTCAACTTAGTCCTCTATACATGGGAAAAGTGAGGTCCAGAAAGGGTATGAGTTGTACCAGGTCGCTGACCCTGAACAGAAGCTAGACGTCTTAATTCCCAAGTAGGACTCGCTGCTAACTCTTTGGGCATACCTTCGCGATTCAAGGCTCTTTGGTTTCCCGCTTTGGCCGCCTCGCCAAACCCAAGTCTTACACTCTTAGTGACCCCCTCCTTTCCTCCTTCCCCCTTAGGTCAGCAGGGTTTACTCATTCCAATTGCAATGCTCCAGGTTGCCGGAGTAGCTCCTCGAGAGAAGAGAGATTAGTTACGTCACCGTCGGCTCCTCCCATTGGTCCGGGCGTGTGGAGCGCGGCGCCATGACGTCAGACGCCCAAAGGGGTGGGGCAGTGAAGGGAAGGAGGAGGGAAGTAGGACTTCAACATGGCGGCTGCGGCACTGGCGGTGGCTACGGTGACGGCCTGGCCCGGAGCAGGCAGAGTTGGAGGTGGTGGCGTTCACTCTCCCTAGGGGCCGTCGGGAGCTCAGCGGAGACCGAGCCTGGGAGGCCGGCCGGTGCCAGCACCTTTCGGCTTCTGAGACGGCGGTAGCAGCGGCATTCAGGTGAGGGGGGCCTCCCTCTGGGGGAGGGGGAAGAGGGGCGGAGTTGGGGGAGGGGGCTGGTACTGGGAGACTGTGAAACGGTATGGGGGGCCGAGCGAGGTGAAAGGCGCCGGAGCTAGGAGGTGGGAGGGAAAAGTGGCCGGAGATCCGCGATTCGGGGAGGATTCTGGGAGAAGGGTCGGAGTGAGGGGACCGGAGTTGAAGGGGCGGAGGGGAAATGGGATGCGGTAAAATGAGTTCGGATTAAGGAGACTAATACCCTACTGGAAGACGGGCATAGTAGACATCTATCGGGCTGGATTGAGAGCTCGGTGGGAACTAGAGGATGTCAGGGAGGGGGACCCAGATTTTAGTAAAGAAGGTGAGTGGTGGGGAGTTGAGGGTGAGCTGGGAACGTGCGGTGTAGATTTAGTTCTCCCTGAGGCAATGAGATTGGGGAGAAAGGGTGGAGACTAGACCAGAGGTGAGTGATCTTTGGGGATATCTTTGGCCTTGACTGGTCTTCTCCTGGTATGTTTATCCGCCTTTTTTGTTTCTTGGGTGGAGGCTTACCTATACAGTCCACCTGGGCCTTAGGAACCGCCCCAGTCTTTCTTGTGGAACGTCAGGTTCATTTATTTGAGCTATATCAGTGATCTTTGACTTTTGTTGCCAAATGTAATTGTTTCCAGACTAGCGTCTTAAAAGTATGGTTGGGCATAAAAATACGTTTTATGTTAAACTGAAAGAAAAATTGATACTTTTAGTCACCATGCAGTGTTGCGAAACCAGATTTGGTAATTTAGTTAAGTATTACGTATATTTTGTTCTAACTTTACTCGTTAGTGCTTTGTCTCTTCAGTTATTAGCATTTGAGAATTTGAATAGATATGATGGATGTTTTCCTTTTTAATTTTGTCAGATTTGATGGTGGGAAAAACAAGATACTTAGTCTTTAGTGATACATAGTTCTTTCTAGTTAATGTCCCAACCTAAACTAAAAGTTTCCGTATTGGCCGGGCGCTGTGGCTCACGTCTGAAATCCCAGCACTTTGGGAGGCCGAGGCGGGCGGATCACGAGGTCAGGAGTTCAAGACCAGCCTGACCAACATGATGAAACCCCTTCTCTGCTAAAAAGCCAGCCGGGCGTGGTGGCAGGCGCCTGTAATCCCAGCTACTCGGGTGGCCGAGGCAGGAGAATGGCTTGAACCTGGGAGGCGGAGGTTGCAGTGAGCCTAGATCGCTGCATTGCACTCCAGCCTCGGCAACAGAGCGAGACTCCGACTCAAAAAAAAAAAAAAAGTTTACGTATTATGGCAAAGAATGTGAAATGTCTCAAGTCTTAAAAGAATTACATTGTCCGCATTAACTTACTCTAAGTGAAATTTTATTAGTGAAATTTTTGTTTCTAGTTTGTTCTATTAATTCATTGTGTTTATTAAATACCTACTGTGTGTTGCAATAATAAGAGTCATTATAATTACGGAAATGCGAAACTTAATGTTTCTTTAGTGAGTGACCATCGCTGTCATTGCACAGCAGATAACTTTACTAACCTGCTAGAACCTCATTGGAAAAAAACTTTTTTTGTTGTTTCTTTTTATTTTTTTCTAGAGGGAGTCTCGGTCTGTTGCCCAGGCTGGAGTGCAGTGGCGCGATCTTGGCTCACTGCAACCTCCGCCTCCTGGGTTCAAGTGACTGTCCTGCCTCAGCCTCCCGAGTAACTGAGATTATAGACACCCGCCACTACGGCTGGCTAATTTTTGTATTTTAGTAGAGACGGGGTTTCACCATGTTGGTCAGGCTGGTCTCGAACTTCTGACCTCAAATAATCCTCCGGCCTTGGCCTCCCAGAGTGCTGGGATTACAGGCGTGAGCCACCGCGCCCCGCCTTTTTTATTTTTATTTGTATTTTATTTTATTTTTTGAGACGGAGTCTCCCTCTGTCTCCCAGGCTGGAGTGCAGTGGCGCGATCTCGGCTCACTGCAAGCTCTGCCTCTCGGGTTCACGCCATTTTCCTGCCTCAGCCTCCTGAGTAGCTGGGACTACGGGCGCCTGCCACCACGCCCGGCTAATTTTTTGTATTTTTAGGAGAGACGGGGTTTCACTGTGTTAGCAGGATGGTCTAGATCTCCTGACCTCGTGATCCGCCCGCCTTGGCCTCCCAAAGTGCTGGGATTACAGGCGTGAGCCACTGCGCCAGGCCTTTTTTTTTTTTTTTTTTTTTTTTTTTTAAATGAAGGCAAAGGAAAAAAATTAAACTCTATAAATATAAAAACTTCTTCAGTTTCTCTTTCGTTTAGTATTTAAGACTGATTTCCTAATCATGGCATTTCTTCTGTGTATTCTTCTGAAATATTTTTTCATTTTGATTTTGAAGAAGACAGTAACAGTATTCTGAAAAGATAATAATAGATGTGTAGACGAGTCTCATCAATGATTGTTAGTGCATTTTTTAATTTTTTTTTTTTTTTTTGTAGAGAAGGGGTCTTCTTATGTTGCCCAGTCTGATTCTGAACTCCTGAGCTCAAGTGATCCTCCCACCACAGCCTCCCAAACTGCTGGGAGGCATGAGCTGCTAGTGCACGTATTTTTGACTGGCAAATGTCACATTATCTTGTGTATCTTTTAACTATGATATTTAAGGATCCCTGACGTTTATTTATTTATTTATTTTTTGAGACTGAGTCTTGCACTGTTGCCCAGGCTGGAGTGCTGTGGTGTGATCTCAGCTCACTGCAACCTCCATTTCCCAGGTTCAAGCGATTCTCCTGCCTCAGCCTCCCAAGTAGCTGGGATTACAGGCACCCACCACCACGCCCGGCTAATTTTTATAGTTTTAGTAGCGACGGGGTTTCACAACGTTGGCGAGGCTGGTCTTGAACTCCTGACCTCAAATGACCTACCCGCCTCAGCCCCCCAAAGTGCTGGGATTACAGACGTGAGCCACGGCGCCCAGCTGGATCCCTGATGTTTAATTCAGTGACTAAAATTCTTATTATTTTCAGCGTTATAGTTGAAATATCATTAGCCTTGAGTGTAAATGCCAATATTACAAGCTTTTCCTGTTCGTTCGTTCTTTTCTTTCTTCCTTTCTTTCCTTCCTTCCTTCCTTCGTTCCTTCCTTTCTTTCTTTCTTTCTCTCTCTCTTTTCTTTCTTTCTTTCTCTCTTTTCTTTTCTCTCTCTCCTTTCTTTCTTTCTGTCTCTTTCTCTCTCTCTTTCTGTCTTTCTTTCTTTTCGCTCAGTCGCCCAGGCTGGGGTGCAGTGGCTCGATCTCTGCTCACTGCAAGCTCCGCCTCCCAGGTTCACGCCATTCTCCTGCCTCAGCCTCCCGAGTAGTTGGGACTACAGGCGCCCGCCACCATGCCTGGCTAATTTTTGTAGTTTTAGTAGGGATGGAGTTTCACCATGTTAGCCAGGATGGTCTCGATCTCCTGGCTAATTTTTTGTAGTTTTGGTAGAGATGGGGTTTTACCGTGTTAGCCAGGATGGTCTCGATCTCCTGACCTCGTGATCCGCCTGTCTCGGCCTTCCAAAGTGCTGGGATTACAGGCGTCAGCCACTGTGCCTGGCCCCTGTTCTTTAATTATGTTATTGAATGTATTGAGATTTTTCAAATGTAGATCATTTTAAGAGTAATCTTTTTTCCTACAGACTCATTAAAAATATTTATTCCTCATTTATCAGGTGGTTTTCTTTAGACAGTCTTTCTCAAGAAATGCAAAAAGGTAATACAGAGTGCCTTAAAACATTAAATAGGCCGGGCGCAGTGGCTCACGCCTGTAATCCCAGCACTTTGGGAGGCCGAGGCGGGCGGATCATGAGGTCAGGAGATTGAGACCATTCTGGCTAACACGGTGATATCCCGTCTGTACTAAAAAATACAAAAAAATTAGCCGGGCATGGTGGTGTGTGCCTGTAGTCCCAGCTACTTGGGAGGCTGAGGCAGGAGAATGGCGTGAACCCAGCCACTCCGGAGGCAGAGCTTGCAGTGAGCTGAGATGGTGCCACTGCACTCCAGCCTGGGCGACAGAGCGAGACTCCGTCTCAAAAAAAAAAAAAAACATTAAATAAACCTTTTTTCTAACAATTAAAAAAAAAGAAAAAAAAAACTCTAGCTGAAAAGAAGCTTAGAAATCACCTGGGTTTAGTTTCCCACACAGAATGGGAATCCCTGCTTCTATACCAAAACAAATGAAAATCTATCCTCTTTTCCAGATTTCTAAGGAAGTAATAGGATTTTTCAGAATTTCTTTTTTTTTTGTTTTTGTTTTTTTTTTTTTTGAAACAGAGCTTCGCTCTTGTTGCCCAGGCTGGAGTGCAATGGTGCCATCTCAGCTCACCACAACTGCCGCCTCCCAGGTTCAAGTGATTCTCCTGCCCCAGCCTCCCGAGAAGCTGGAATTACAGGCATGTGCCACCATGCCCGGCTAATTTTGTGTTTTTAGTAGAGACGGGGTTTCTCCATGTTGGTCAGGCTGGTCTCGAACTCTTCAACTCAGGTGATCCATCCGCTTCGGCCTCCCAAAGTGCTGGGATTACAGGTGTGAGATACCGCTCCCGGCCCAGAATTTCTTATAGGAAAAGTATGTTCAATTAGAAAAAAGAAGCAAGCAGAGTAGTGCTCTTCCAACCTGTAACATACAGTGTCCTGTAACATTAGAAAATAACTTGAAGGTAACAGTAATATCTTCCTATGAATCAAGAGTTATAATTTCAGGTTTTAGAAATTTTAGGTGAAAGTAGCAAGATTCACAAAGGAAAGGGTGCTAACACTGGGTATATACTAATGAGCCAGGATTGTTAAACACTTTCTTTCCTTTTTTTTTTTAGATAGTCTCACTCTGGGCCGGGGCGCGGTGGCTCAAGTCTGTAATCCCAGCACTTTGGGAGGCCGAGGCGGGCAGATCACCAGGTCAGGAGATCGAGACCATTCTGGCTAACACAGTGAAACCCCATCTCTACTAAAAATACAAAAAATTAGCCGGGCCTGGTGGCAGGCGCCTGTAGTCCCAGCTACTCGGGAGGCTGAGGCAGAAGAATGGCATGAACCCGGGAGGCGGAGCTTGCAGTGAGCTAAGATGGTGCCACTGCACTCTAGCCTGGGCAACACAGCGAGACTCTGTCTCAAAAAAAAAAAAAAAAAAAAAGTCTCGCTCTGTTGCCAGGCTGGAGTGCAGTGGCACAATCTCGGCTCACTGCAACCTCCACCTCCCAGGTTCAAGAGATTCTCCTGCCTCAGTCTCCCGAGTAGCTGGGACTACAGATGGCGCGCCACCACATCCGGCTAATTTTTGTATTTTTAGTAGAGACAGGGTTTCACCATGTTGGTCTGGATGGTCTCGATCTCTTGACCTTGTGATCCGCCCCCCTCGGCCTCCCAAAGTGCTGGGATTACAGGCGTGAGCCACTGCACTCGGTCCTGTTAAAACACTTTACATAATCTCAGTTCTTGGCCAGGCACAGTGGCTCACGCCTGTAGTCCCAGCACTTTGGGAATCCCAGGCGGGCAGATTGCTTGAGCCCAGAAGTTCAAGACCAGCCTGGACAACACAATGAGACCCGTCTCTACAAAAATTACAGAAAGATTAGCTGGGATTGGTGCTTCATGCCTGTAGTCCCAGGTACACAGGAGGCTGAGGTAGGAGGATCACCTAAGCTCAGGAAGTCGAGGCTGCAGTGAGCTGAGATCATGCCCCTGTACTCCAGCCTGGGCAACAGAGCAAGATCCTACCTCAAAAGAAATAATCTCAGGCGGGCGCTGTGGGTCATGCCTGTGATCCTGGCACTTTGGGAGGCCCACGTGGGTGGATCACCTGAGGTCAGGATTTCAAGACCAGTCTGGCCAACACGGTGAAACCCCGTCTCTACTAAAAAGACAAAAATTAGCTGGGCGTGGTGGCAGGTGCCTGTATTCCCAGCTACTCGGGAGGCTGAGGCAGGAGAATCACTTGAACCTGGGAGGCGGTGGTTGCAGTGAGCCTAGATCATGCCACTGCACTCCAGCCTGGCCGACAGAACGAGTCTCTGTCTCAAAAAAAGAAAAAAAAAAAAACCACACTCAGTTCTCACACTTGAATTAGGTAGGTAGGTTGTGTTATGCGTGCTTTTTATGTATTGAGGAAACAGGATCACAGAGGTTGTGTAACTTAACTAAGGTTACAGCTAGGTAGAGTGAATTTGAGCTGAAATCTGTCCAATCTCAATGCCTATGCTGCATTCTTTTATGCCATTTTGCCCCTCTTAGGCGGTCACAGGACCATTCCAATTCCTATAAGGTATAAGCACTAGTTTTAAAGTAATACCATTGTGAACTGCTTGTTCTCATTGAAATAATAGTGTAACTGGAATGATAAATAGTTCGTTAAGATTTTAGTCACATTATGTTATCAGAATTCTAGGAGGAAATGAATACCTGATTATTTTGTACTTCACAAAATAAACTGGATAAACTGGATAAATGGCTGAAAGCTTCTTTTTTATATTGCTGAGTCAGATTGGATCTGGTTCATTAAGGGCCAAAATTTGTATTTGGCAGTAATCCTCATGTGTTCTCAGAATGCTTGATTGGTCATTATCAGTTGCTTAATGCTTACCAAACACTTCCAGTGTTTGAGTCACTGAATTGGCTCATGGTAATTGTTAATCTTGTGGTTACTGAGTCAAGAGCCAGCAGTGTGTGTTTTGGCTGCTTCACTTCGTCCCCAACACTTGATATTGTCAGATTTTAAATTAATTTTTTTTTTTCTAATCTGGTGGGTTTGAAATTGTATCTATAGTGTTTTTTATCAGCATTTCCTGAAGCTGGGCATCTTTTCATGTATATTCATTGGTCATTTGTGCTTCTGCGAAGTGTATATTCAATTTCATTGCCTATTTTTTTTGGTCTTTTTTTCTGATTCATTTTTAAGAGTTCTTTATATATTCTGGATACTAATTATTTGTTAATTTATAGGTTGCAAATTTCCTTTCCCAATTTGTGACTTGTCTTTTCATCTTTTCATAGTCTTCTGGTGAGAAAAGCTCCTAATTGTAATGAACTGAATTTTTCAGTCTTTCATGGTTTGTGTTTTTGTTGTTGTTTTTTTTTTTTTTTTTTTGAGGCGGAGTTTCGCTCTTGTTGCCCATGCGGGAGTGCAATGGCGTGATCTTGGCTCACTGCAGCCTCCGCCTCCTGGGTTCAAGCAATTCTCCTGTCTCAGCTTCCCGTGTGGCTGGGATTATAGGTGCCTGCCACCACGCCCAGCTAATTTCTATATTTTTAGTAGAGACAGGGTTTCATCATATTGGTCAGGCTGGTCTTGAACTCCTGACCTCAGGTGATCCACCCGCCTGGGCCTCCCAAAGTGCTGGGATTACAGGCGTGAGCCACTGCGCCCGGCTGGTTTGTGCTCGTTGTATCAAATTTGGGAAATCCTTAGCTGCCAGGCATGCTGTTTTAATAAATACAGTAGTATACCTATCTATAATGTGGTATATCTCATCTGACATTTAGTTCCAGTATCTGCTGGATTACAAAGGCAGACTTCTTAGAAGTTGCTTTCTTATTATCTTGGAGTTATAGGGCCACAGGGTTTTAAAAGGAGGTTGGATTGTGCCTTACATGTGGGTTTCATACATTGTCCAAAACTGAGACACCAACAGATTTGTGAATGAGATGTGCATCTTATTAAATGTTAATGTGATTTGACAATGAGACCTTTGTTGTGTGGACAGTATTATATACAATTGATAGTGTGTCACTCAGTCTAAGCTGTTAGCACTTTCACTAAAATATATTCAAATTTTTTTTGATGTCTAGTTTTTACAGTGTTGGGCTTTATCAGGAATAGTTGTGGATTGTGGAAGAGCTGATATGGAAACATCTTAGAGGAACGTATTTTGCTTTTCTTTTTTTTTAAACTCTGTCCAGTTCCTTGGACTTGTGTGTCTCCTATCTTATCAAGAATAATTGTAGATTGTGGAAGAGTTGATATGGAAGTATCTTAGAAGTATGTTTTTTGCTTTCTTTTTTAAAAAAAAAAACTGTCCAGTTCCTTGGACTTGTGTGTCTCCTAGCTACCATTAAACCCTTATGACTTAAGGTATATGTATAAATACATATATATATCTTGGTGGCATTGATTTTTCTATGTTGTGTATTAAAGCTGCTAAAAAACATTTTTTCTTTTTTTCAATGAGAAGACTAGTGATTACTTTGACTTTAGGAATTATTCTTCTAAGGAGTCGAGTATTTGATCTGGGCAAGGATCACACTGAAATATAAAACATCTGAGTAATTTGGGTTCACTAAAAAAAAAAAGTATAAAACAACCATCAGATTAAAAATACAACACAAATACTGTTTATTTATACAAATAGTATACCTTTGACATTTATGAAAGGCATACTCTTAGATCATTGGGAATCCTTACTTAATGTAACTACCATAGTTTATAGTGTCCTTCATGAAATACAGAAAAGTGTAACGGGAAATTTTTAGTTACCAGCAGATTTGATGGGTAAATAGAAGCGAGCAACAAAGTTAAGCGATTTGAATGCTAAACTTAGTCTTCAGCTTTTTTTTTTTTTTTTTTTTTTTTTTTAAAAGAGATGGGATCTTGCCCTGGTACCCAGGTTGGTCTTAAATGCCTGGCCTCAAGTAATTCACCTGCTTTGGCCTCCCCAAGTGCTGGGATTACAGACGTGAGCCACCATGCCTGGCGCTTTCAGCTACCTTTAACTCCCTGCCTTTTTCTGTTGTTTGTTACTACCACTGGCCTATTCCAACCTCCTTTAGTAACCTATTGGAAACTCAAGATTAGGCTGTCTTGGGCCGGGTGCGGTGGCTCACGCCTGTAATCCCAGCACTTTGGGAGGCTGAGGCGTGTGGATCACCTGAGGTCAGGAGTTCGAGACCAGCCTGGCCAACATGGTGAAACCCTGTCTCTACTAAAAATAGAAAAATTAGCTGGGCATGGTGGTGGATTCCTGTAATCCCAGCTACTCAGGAAGCTGAGGCAGGAGAATTGCTTGAAGACGGGAGGCAGAGGTTTCGGTGAGCCGAGATTGTACCATTGTACTCCAGCCTGGCCGACAAGAGTGAAACTCCATCTCCAAAAAATAAAAAATAAAAAAGATTAGGCTGGCTTTGCCTGTCTTTTGCTTCATCTCATCATCATGGTCTTGGTCCCAGGTGGGGTTTGCATCCTTATTGGTAAGAATGGAATCTTCCTAATCCTAAAATCTTTCTATAGTTTGGGAGTGTTAACATTTCCTTCAGTAGTTTCGTGGGGAAGGATATGGGCAGTAACTTCCCCATTTCTTTCTTCTAGTAGATCGTTATATCTTTTTTTTTTTTTTTAAAGACAGAGTCTTGCTGTGTCACCTAGCTTGGAGTGCAGTGGTGCGATCTTGACTCATTGCAACCTCCTCCTCCAGGGTTCAAGTGATTCTTTCACCTCAGCCTCCCGAGTAGCTGGGATTACAGGCACGTGCCACCATGCCTGGCTAATTTTTATATTTTTAGTAGAAACGGGGTTTCACCATGTTGGCTAGGCTGGTCTCAAACTCCTGAACTCAAGTGATCCACCTGCCTCATCCTCCCAAAGTGCTGGGATTACAGGCATGAGCCACCGCACCCGGCTGATCATTATGTCTTATAGCATACCTCATGAGAGAAGTGATCTGGCTGCATGGGTGGAATTCAAGGTCAAATAGTCAGCCAAATTAAAAATCACTGCTGGAGCAGACTTTAGGGGTAGTTTGTGAACTTTCAAATTTGGAAATACTTAATTATTATTATTATTATTTTTTGAGATGGAGTTTTGCTCTTGTTGCCCAGGCTGGAGTGCAATGGTACAATTTTGGGCTTATTGCAACCTCCGCCTCCTGGGTTCAAGCAGTTCTCCTGCCTCAGTCTCCCGAGTAGCTGGGATTACGGGCATGCTCCACCATGCTCGGCTAATTTTGTATTTTTAGTAGAGACGGTGTTTCTCTGTGTTGGTCTGGCTAGACTTGAACTCCCGACCTCAGGTGATCTACCCGCCTCAGCCTCCCAAAGTGCTGGGATTACAGGTGTGAGCCACTGCTCCTGGCCAGACATATTTAATTCTTTCATCAAAGGTTTACTATATTTCCGAGATATTCTAGCCAAAGGAAACAAACTTAACAACTTTTGTTTTCTGAAAATACTTTAGCAAAAATAGGAGGGAGAGGATCAGGAAAAATAACTAATGGGTACCAGGCTTAATACCTGGGTGATGAAATAATCTGTACAACAACCCCCATGACACAAGTTTACCTATGTAACAAACATTCACATGTACCCTTGAACTTAAAAGTTAAAAAAATTTAATGTTAATAAAATCTTAAAAATCATGGAAGGTCTTTAATTGTTTATGTCCTGTCCTATCCGTTTTCTTGAAGAAGAAATATTAGCTAGTTCTTGTAATTTATTTATTTATTTATTTTTTGGGGCAGAGTCCCACTCTCTCACCCAGACTGGAGTACAGTGGTGCGGTCTTGGCTCACTGCAACCTCTGCCTCCTGGGTCCAAGCGATTCTCCTGCCTCAGCCTCCTGAGTAGCTGGGATTACAGTAGGCCCTCGCCACCATGCCTGGCTAAATTTTTGTATTTTTAGTGGAGATGGGGTTTCACCATGTTGGCCAGGCTCGTCTTGAACTCCTGATCTCAGGGGATCCACCTTCCTCAGCTTCCCAAAGTGCTGGGATTAGAGACTTGAGCCACCATCCATGCCTGGCAGTTCTTGTAATTTAATAGGGAATCTTTTTTCCTTTTCTTTTTTTTGGAGACAGGGTCTCGCTCTGTTGCCCAGGCTGGAGTGCAGTGATGCAGTCACAGCTCACTGCTGCAGCCTTGACTTCCTGGGTTCAGGTGATTCTCCTACCTCAGCCTCCCGAGTAGCTGGGACTGCAGGCTCATGCCACCATGCCTGGCTCTTTTTTTTTTTTTTTTGTATTTTTTTTTTGTATTTTTTTGTAGAGATAGGGTTTCATCATGTTGCACAGGCTGGTCTCAAACTCCTAAGTTCAAGTGATCCACCTGCCTCGGCCTCCCAAAATGTCGGGATTACAGGTGTGAGTCACAGTGCCCAGCCTGCTCTGGATATATTACTGGCATTATATTTAGTGGAAGAGCATATATATTAGAGTAATGGAGATTTATTTCATTTAGTAGTATAAGAAGTTATGTTTAGGTGCAGTTCTAATTTGAGACATTCTGTGTCTGTCCTGTCTGATATGTCTCCAACATTGACGGTGGAGATATAAAACATTTCCATCAGTTTAGAAAGTTCTGTTGGACAGCACTGTTCTAGATCAGTGATTCTCAAAGTTTTAGTGTGTGTATGGACAACTTGGATGTATTATTAAAATGTAGATTCTGAGTCAGTAGCTCGGTGTGGGCTTGAGAATTTGTGTTTATTTATTTGTAGAGATGGGGTCTTGCTATGTTCCCTGGTCTGAAACTTCTGGCCTCAAGCAGTCTTCCCACCTTGGCCTCCTAAAGCACCAGGATTGTGGGTGTGATCCACTGTGCCTGGCCTGTGTAAACTTTAAAATAGTGTCTTTAGCCATGAGAGATTATATTGTAATGGCAGAACTCTGGACAGTGAGTTGAAAGATCGAAAGTTGTAGTTCACTTTTTCCACCATCTTGAAGCTTTTAGAGGCCTGCTGGGAATAGGACTTCTAAAAGGCAAATATGTCTGGAAGGCTGTGGTCCAAGGCCATTTTTTTTGGCTATAAGTGGGGTCTCCAGAATCAAAGAGAGCACACAGCTGTTTTTAAATCGAAGGTGTTTATGCCTGAGATGAAACTGAATTCTGTTTGGGCAAGAGATTTGTGCTTATGTATACAAAGCAAAGAACAACACAGTGACTCCTGGTGGCAAACCAAACAAAACCAGAGTAATCTGTGGAAAGGTAATTTGCGCCCATGGAAACAGACATGCCAAATTCCAAAGGAATCTTCCTGCTAAGGCCATTGGACACAGAATTCGCGTGATGTTGTACCCCTCAAGGATTTAAACTAATGAAAAGTAAAAGTGGATTTGTGAACAAAAAAAGTCCTAGTTCAGCTTTCCTGTTTAAAAACCAACCTCTCTCAGCCTTGGATTTTTTTTTTAATTTTAATTTTTTTAATTAAATTTTTTTTTTAGTGATGGGGTTTTGCTGTGTTGCCCAGGTTAGTCTCTAATTCCTGACCTCAAGTGATCCTCCCACCATGGCCTCCTGAAGTGCTGGGATTACAGGCATGAGCCACGGTCCCCAGCCTGTATACACTTTTTAAATAGTGTCTTTTGCTATGAGAGCTTGTATTGTGATGGCAGAACTGTGGACAGTGAGATGAAAGATCTAAAGTTCAGGCCAGTCGCGGTGGCTCACACCTGTAATCCCAGCACTTTGGGAGGCTGAGGCGGGTGGATCATGAGATCAGGAGTGTGAGACCAGCCTGACCAACATGGTGAAACCCCGTCTCTACTAAAAATACAAAAATTAGCCAGGTCTGGTGGCGCACGCCTGTGATCCCAGCTACTCAGGAGGCTGAGACAGGAGAATCGCTTGAACTCGGGAGGTGGAGGTTGCAGTGAGCCGAGGTCACGCCACTGCACTCAAGCCTGGGTGATGGAATGAGACTCCATCTCAAAAAAAAAAAAAAAAAGATCTAAAGTTCTAGTTCATCTTACCAATTTAAAAACCAACCTCTCTCAGCTTTGAACTCTTTTTTTATTTTTCAATTTTCTTTAGAGATGGGGGTCTTGCTATGTTGCCCAGTTTGGTCTCAAATTCCTGGACTCGAGCATACCTCCCACCTTGGCGTCCCAAAGTGCTGGGATTGTAGGCATGAGCCACCAAGCCTGGCTAATGTATTTTTTTAAAATCACAAGTTCATAATGATATTTATTATTTGCTTAACTTTTAGCCCCTGCAAAGAAATATATTTATAATTTAGATTTTAGAATTATAGGACTTTAAATATTTTGCCTTTCCTCTTTTATATAAAAATATTAGTTCTTTATAACTATAATTACTTATTTTGTGTATTGGACTCATATAAAAAGGGTTTTAAAATAGTAATACTGCTATTATAGCTGATAAGTACAATCTAAAATCTTTGCTATTATGTTCTTAAAATACTGTGTAAGGGAGGGCCAGGCGCAGTGGCCCACGTCTGTAATTCCCAGAACTTTGGGAGGCGAGGCAGGCAGATCACTTGAGGTCAGGAGTTTGAGAACAGCCTGGCCAGTACGGCGAAACCCCATCTCTCTACTAAAAATACAAAAAATTAGCCAGGCGTGGTGGTATGCACCTAGAATCCCAGTTACTCAGGGGGGCAGGAGGATCGCTTGAACCCAGGAGGTGGAGGTTGCAGTGAGCTGAGATCACGCCACTGCGCTCCAGCCTGGGTGACAGAGTGAGACTGTCTCAAAAAAATAAAAATAATAAAAATATTGTGTAGGGGAAGCTCTCAAACCACGTTCTTCCTCTACTCTCACACCACCACAACAAACATCAAAATAGAACACATCTGTGACCAAAAGTGTGGGGGTTTTTCACCTCTGCACCAAGCAGTGGACACCAGCTGGGTGTTCTCCAATTCAATTCAGGTTGGGGGCTCAGTCTTTAAGACTGCCTGCGCACCCCTGGACACCAGTTGCATGTCTGGGGCCCTGGATCTTATGACCCACTGTCTTCATGTCGGTGTTCCCACGATCCCCTCTTTGGGTTTGGTTAATTTGCTGGAGCATCTCACAGAACTCAGGGAAACACTGAAATTTATTGGTTTATTCTAAAGGATCTTACAAAGGATATAGATGAAGGGATGCATAGAGCAAGGTATGGGGGAAGAGGTGTGGAGCTTCTATACCCTTCTTGGGGCACCACCATCCAGGAACCTCCAGGTGTTCAGCTATCCAGAAGCTCTCTGAACCCAGTCCTCTTGGGCTTTTGTGGAAGCTTCATGATGTCAGCATGCCTTCTCTCAGGGTATAGGGCAGTCCCCTCTCTGGGGAGGGTGTTAAGACCCACAATCAGAAAGGTGGGGAAAGATTATAGTCCTTTCTTGGGGCAGGTGAAAGTAGGGCAGAGGAAGAGATTTTGTTTCCTGAGACCTGCCCCTGAGACCTAACACACCCAATATTGTATCAGAAGACTGTAACTAGGGCTGTGGGAATTATGAACCAGGAACAGTGGATGAAAACCAATATATCTCATAACACTACAAATATATTTTACTGATGTATACAATCAGAATACTGAGTTCTAAAGTAACTTCAAATAATTATATTCTCTGGTCATTTTACTAATTTTCTGTACAGTTAGGTTTATTTGTTTCATTTTGTATTCATTTTGAGGGCTAAAAATTATATTGCTAAGAATGTGTAATAGCTGTTTTGAAAAGTTAGAATACAGAGATGTATAAGAAGAAAAATTCTCTCTTTTTTTTTTTGTTTTTGAGACGGAGTCTTGCTCTGTCTCCCAGGCTGGAGTGCAGTGGCACAATCTCGGCTCACTGCAAACTCCGCCTCCCAGGTTCACGCCATTCTCCTGCCTCAGCCTCCTCAGCAGCTGGGACCACAGGCACCTGCCACCACGCCAGGCTAATTTTTTGTATTTTTAGTAGAGATGGGGTTTCACCGTTTTAGCTAGGATGGTCTCGATCTCCCGACCTCGTGATCCTCCCACCTCGGCCTCCCAAAGTGCTGGGATTATAGGCGTGAGCCACCGCGCCCGGCCAATAAAAATTTTCTTTAAGCCACCATTGGAAATATCCACTATTAGAATATTTGTATAAAATATTTGTGGAGCTCACATTTATTGAAAACATTATGCCATGTGTTCAGATTGTTCTAAGCACTTTGTATGCATTATCTCATTTGATCCTTACAATAACTTTATGAGGTAGTTATTATTATCTCTATTTTATTTTTCTTTTTTCAGCCAGTCAAATTTAGCAGTGGGGGGTTGTATACCAACTTTAGTAACACTGCTGTGAATAAGTTCTGATGAGCCACTACCATTGGACCAGCCTGTTATTCCCATTTGATTGATTAAAACTCAAATGTTAACTTGTACAAAGGATACGTAACCTAGTAAGTTGCAGAACTGAGACTTGACCCCTGACAATTCTTACTCAAACTGACTTTATTCATCCCTGTATATTTTTTTAATCTTTTTTTCTGTGCTTATACATACACAGATTTTTTTCTTTTGTCTTTTGAGAACAGAGATATTTTTAAATGTATTTCATACATTCAGGTAAGTTTTTTTTTTTTCCTCTAACAGTGTCTTATAAGAAGTTTTTGATTTCGTTGAAGTCCCCTTTAGTTTTTCCTTTATGGTTTGTGCTTTTGGTGTTATATCTAAGAATTTTTGCTTAATCTAAGGTCCGAAAGATGTTCTCTTCTTGAAGTTCTGTACTTTCAGGTTTGACTTTTTTGTCTATGATTCGTTTTGAATTAATTATGTATGATGTCATATGGATGGAAGATTTTTTTTGTTCCACATAGATATCTATTTTAGCACTTTTTGTTGAAAAGATTACCCTTTCTAAAATATTTTGTCCATGTCTATATTTGGACCTGTTCTGTTCTATTGATCTGTTTGTCTATCTTTATGCCAGTATCACACTATCTTGATAATTGTAGCTTTATAATAAATTTTGAAACCAGAAAAGAAAGTTTCCCAAAGTTGTTACGACTGTAGGTCCTTTGGATTTTTCTTTTTTTTTTTTTCTGAGACGGAGTTTCACTCTTGTTGCCCAGGCTGGAGTGCAATGGCGCGATCTCGGCTCACCGCAACCTCCGCCTCCCAGGTTCAAGCGATTCTCCTGCCTCAGCCTCCCTAGTAGCTGGGATCACAGACATGTGCCACTACGCCCGGCTAATTTTGTATTTTTAGTAGAGATGGGGTTTCTCCATGTTGGTCAAGCTGGTCTTGAACTCCTGACCTCAGGTGATCTGCCTGCCTCAGCCTCCCAAAGTGCTGGGATTACAGGCATGAGCCACCACGCCCGGCCAGTCCTTTGGATTTCTATGCAAATTTTTTGGTGTTTTTTTTTTTTTTTTGAGACAGAGTCTCACTATGTTGCCTAGGCTGGCCTCCAACTTTTGGGCTCAAGTGATCCTCCTACCTCAGTCTCCTGAGTAGCTACAACTACACAAACATGCTACCATGTCTGGCTCCATATGATTTTTAAAATTAGCTTGCCAAGTTTCTATAAAAAGCTACTGGCTTGCTATTTATTTATTTATTTATTTGAGACCACGTTTTGCTCTGACTCCTAGGCTGGAGTGCAGTGGTGTGGTCATGGCTCACTGCAGCCTCGACCTTTCGGGCTGAAGTTTATCCTCCTACCTCAGCCTCTTGAGTAGCTGGGACCACAGGTGTGTGCCACTAAACTTCGCTAATTAAAAACAATTTTTTTTTTTTGGAGACGGAATTTCACTCTTATTGCCCAGGCTGGAGTGCAATGGTGCGATCTCGGCTCACTGTAACCTCCGCCTCCTGGGTTCAAGCGATTCTCCTGCCTCAGCCTCCCGAGTAGCTGGGATTACAGGTGTGCATCACCACGCCTGGCTAATTTTTTGTATTTTTAGTAGAGATGGGGTTTCGCTGTGTTGACCAGGCTGGTCTCGAACTCCTGACCTCAGGTGATCTGCCCTACTCGGCCTCCCAAAGTGCTGGGATTACAGCCGTGGTGCCCGCCCTAAATAATTTTTTTAATATAGACAGGGTCTCACTATGTTGCCCTGGCTGATCCTGAACTTTTGGCCTCAAGTGATCCTCCTGTCTGAGCCTCCCAAAGCACTGGGATTACAAGTGTGAGCCACCATGCCCAGCTTCACTGATTCTTCAGCTTGATTGAGTCTGCTGTTGAAATTCTCTATTGAATTATTTGGTTCAGTCATTATATTCTCCCGCTCTAAGATTTGCTTTTTATTATTTGTTTCATTGTTTTCATTTTGTTCATGTGTTGTCTTTCTAATATTGTTATTTGTGTGTGTGTGTTTGTGTGTGTTTTTTTTAATTGAGACGGAGTCTTACTCTGTAACCCAGGCTGGAGTGTAGTGACACAATCTTGGCTCACTGCAACCTCCACCTCCTGGGTTCAAGTGATTCTCCCGCCTCAGCCTCCCGAATAGCTGAGACTACAGGCGTGTGCCACCACACCCGGCTAATTTTTGTATTTTTAGTAGAGACGGGGTTTCACTATGTTGGCCAGGCTGGTGTTGAACTCTTGACCTTGTGATTCGCTTGCCTTGGCCTCCCAAAGTGCTGGAATTATAGATGTGAGCCACCATGCCCGGCCAGTTTTTTGTGTTTTATTATAGTTCACGGACCTTCTTTAATAGGATTATTTATTTATTTATTATTTTGTAAAAATTTTTATTAACTTTTTTTTTTCTTTTATAGAGATGGGTTTCACTATGTTGTGCTGGTCTCGAACTGCTGGGGCTCAAGCAGTCTGCCCGCCTTGGCCTCCCAAAGTGCTGGGATTACAAGTGAGAGCCACTGCACCTGGCCAAGAGGATTATTCTGAATTCTTTGTCAGTCAGTTCTATAGATCTCCATTTCTTTAGGGTTGTTTTTTGGCATTTTATTAGTTTTCTTTTGTGGTATCATGTTTCCTTGGTTCTTTTTTTTTCTTTTGAGACAGATTTTTGCTCTGTCATCTAGGCTGGAGTGCACTCTAGATGCTCACTGTAGCCTCTGCCTCCTGGGTTCAAGCGATTGTCCTGCCTCAGCCTCCCCAGTAGCTGGGGTTACAAGCATGTGCTACCATGTCTGGCTAATTTTTGTAGTTTTAGTAGAGATGGGGTTTCACCATGTTGGCCAGGCTGGTCTTGAACTCGTGACCTCAGGTGATCCACCTGCCTCAGCCTCCTGAAGTGCTGGGATTATAGGCGTGAGCCACTACACCTGGCCTTCTTGATTCTTAGTGATCTTTTTGTCCTTGTGTTGGTTTCTGTGCATTTGAGGAAGTAGTCACCTCTTTTAGTCTTTACCAATTCATTTCTGTGAGGAAAGACCTTCACCAGTCAGCCTAACCTGGGGTTCTGGATGGGTCAGCTGGTAGTATCTGTGGGCAAGCAGGGCTTGCTGCTGGAATCTCTGGTTGAACTTGGTAGCTGCCCATACTCTGAGGTTAGGTGGGGCTTGTTCTCTGGGGTCTGAGGCCAATGCAGGTCTGTTGGTTGGGCTCCGAGGTTAGGAGGGGCAGCTGGCTGGGCTCCATGTTTAGGCCAGGCTGCTCTGTGACTGGGGAGGGCTGCTGGCTGGGCTCCATGTTTAGGCCAGGCTGCTCTGTGACTGGGGAGGGCTGCAGGCTGCACTCTGGAATTTCCCCGGTCCGGTGAGGCTACAGGGTATGCACCATAGATGGGTAGGACTATAGGCTGCATTCTGCAATCAGGTGGGGTTGTATGTTATGTTTTGCTGTTGAATGGGGGCATTGGCTGAATTTTTTGCTTGGGTGGGGCTGCTGGCCCTGCTCCAAGGTTGGACGGGTTCTGTGGCCGGGCTGCCTGGTTGGTCCTGTGGAGTTGGAGTTTCAGCTATACGATTAGGTGAGGCCATAGGCTGTGCTCAGCTGAGGTCAGACTGGACCACTGGCACAGGACCCAAGCCAGGCAGAATGTTGACCGTGCTTGTTGGATAGACATGCCGCAGATGGGCAGAGCTGGTGGTTGGGCTCTCTGGTTGGGTGAGGCCACTGGCAGGGATGTGGTCTCATTGTCATGATTTGCATACTGGTTGCTGTGAGCCCCACCCCCTTCTTTGTTCCTAACTGACTCCAGTGGTCTAGCCCTCCCATTTCTTCCCTATGAGGCAAGACAGACATGGATCTCCTGGAAAGCACCCTGGAAAGCTGGGAAAGTTGGGGAAGCCGAATGTCTGCCTTGGGCTCTCTTTTTCCCACTGCAGAAACTATAGGCCCAGGGGATCACTCTCTGGCCCCATGTGGGCCTGGTGAGGGGCGATGCAGTCAAAAAGTCAAGCCACTCTTACCCTTCTAATGTGGCTTTTGGTATTTGTGCTCCAAGGGCGTGCTTAAGCCCTAGGCTCTGGAATTTTCACAAAGGTGTTCTTGTCGGTGGATAATTACTAATTGGCATTTCTGTGATAGTGACTAGAACCTGGACCTCCTATTCCACCATCATGTTCTTGGACTCGTTTTTATTATTTATTTATTTATTTGAGACGGAGCCTCTCTCTGTCGTGCAGGCTGGAGTGCAGTGATGCGATTTCGGCTCACTGCAACCTCTGCCTCCCGGGTTCAAGCAATTCTCCTGCCTCAGCCTCCTGAGTAGCTGGGACTACAGGGGCACACCACCACGCCCAGCTAATATTTTGTATTTTTAGTAGAGATGGGGTTTCACCATATTAGCCAGGATGGTCTCAAACTCCTGACCTTGTGATCCCCCTGCCTTGGCCTCCCAAAGTGCTGGGATTACAGGCGTGAGCCACCGTGCCCAGCCTATTATTTATTTTTAATTTTAATTTTTTTGAGACACTATTTCTATTTTGGAATAATTTTAGATTTACAGAACATTTGTAGAGATAGTACAGAGAGTTCCTGGCTATCCCTAACTCAGTTTTCCCTAATGTTAACCATCTTACATTACCATGATATATTTGTCAAAACTGAAAAACCTACCTTGGTACGTTAATATCAACTAAACTCTGGACTGTATTTAGATTTCCCCTGTTTTTCTTTCTTCTTCTTTTTTTTTTTTTTTCTCTCTCTCTCTTTTTGAGACAGGGTCTCACTGTGTCTCCCCAGGCTGGAGTACAGTGGCATGATCATGTGCTACTGCAACCTCGACTACCCCTGGCTCAGGTGATCCTCCTGCCTCAGCCTCTCTACTAGCTGGGACTACAGGCACGTGCCACCATGCCTGGCTGATTTTTTTTTTTTTTTGTAGAGACTGGGTTTCACCATGTTGCCCAGGTTGGTCTGGAACTCCTGGGCTCAAGAGATCTGATCCTTCTGCCTCGGCCTTGCAAAGTACTGAGATTACAGGTGTGAACCACCGCACCCAACCCAGGTTTTCTACAATTTTTTTTTTTTTCTATTTCAGGATCCAATCTAGGATAACTAAATTGTGTTTAGTTGTCATACTTTCTTAGTTTCTTCTGGTCTGTGATAGTTTCTTAGTCCTTCCCCCCCCCCCCCCCCCCCCCAGTAATTTGACAGCTTTGGGGAAAACTGGTCAGGTCCTCAATTTGGTTTTGTTTGCTGTTTTCCTTGTAATTAGACTAGGCTTGTGGATTTTTGGAAAAATACCTGAGGTAAAGTACCTGTCTCAGTTATATGAAATCAGTATGGACTTGAGTATTTAGTTTATATTTTGGATTAAAGTCCCACATTGATATATTTTGTTGCTCAAGTTGTTTTATCTTTGGCCATTGAGAGCTCTTTCAGATTGGCCTTGGCCTTAGAATCTGTTATTTCTCCAGAGAATAGGGCTTGTTTCTCTGTCAGTCTGATCTTCATTCCTTTGTAAAGACTTCATTTGTGGTATCTTGATAACTTTTAGGAACCACCCTTTTAGGAGGGTGTTAGTGCTATTACGGTTTTATTTTTTAAGAGATTATGATTAGGATGGATAGATGTTTAGTTTGCCAACGTGATCTAATACTATTAATTTTTGCTAAACAGAATTTGTAGCATCTAGAGCTATATGCTTTACAATTTTTCATTGTATGATGTTTAACATACAGAAAAAATATGAATGTAAAACATCTAAGTTATGAGGCATAATAATAAACATTTGCAAGCTTATTAGTTGTCTTGAAAACTAGAGCATTACCAATACATTACTATTTATTTATTTGTCTGTTTCTGTCCTATCCTATCCTTTTACTACTCCACAGAGTTAGCTGTTCTCCCGAATTTTGGGTTTATCATTTCCTTTTATAAACCACATGCTATATATTCCTAAATAATATATTGTTTATTTTTGCTTAAGTGTGAGCTTTATAAAAATGTTAAACTGTGTATAGGCTTAAGTGATTTTATTTTTTTTTTGAGACGGAGTTTCGCTCTTGTTGCCCAGGCTGGAGTGTGATGGCGTGATCTTGGCTCACCGCAATCTCCGCCTCCCGGGTTCAAGTGATTCTCCTGCCTCAGCCTCCCGAGTGAGTAGCTGGGATTACAGGCATGCGCCACCATACCTGCCTAATTTTTTGTAGTTTTAGTAGAGACATGGTTTCTCCATGTTGGTCAGGCTGGTCTGGAACTCCCGACCTCAGGTGATCCACCAGCCTTGGCGTCTCAAAGTGCTGGGATTACAGGTGTGAGCCACGGCACCCAGCCTTGTTTTAGTTCTTTATTTTAGAAAGTTCCAAACTCATAAAAGTAGATTCGGCTGGGCATGGCTCATGCCTGTAATCCCAGCACTTTGGGAGGGCAAGGTGGCCAGATCACCTGAAGTCAGGAAGTTCGGGACCAGTCTGGCCAACATGGTGAAACCCCAACTCTACTAAAAATACAAAAATTAATGGGTGTGGTGGTGTGTGCCTATAATCCCAGCTACTTGGGATACGGAGGCAGGAGAATCACTTGAACCCCGGAGGCAGAGGTTGCAGTGAGCTGAGATCGTGCCACTGCAGTCCAGCCTGGGTAGCAGACTGAGACTCTGTCACAACAACAACAGCAACAACAAAAATGTAGATTAATCCTGCTTTGTAAAAACTCTTATTTTTTTCTACTCACACACCACCACAGCAATTATCAACGCAGAAAAAGAATTCTGTGGCCAAATGTGTGGGCAGTTTTCCCCACACACCAAGCAGCTGACACCAGTTGGGTGTTCTCCAGTTCAATGCTGACACTATCTACCTGGAGATAGTGTCAGATCCTACTGGTTGAACGCGCAGTCTCCAAGATTGCCCCCTAGCACTCATCAGTCACAAGTCTGGGCCTCAAGTGCTTCTGACCACCAGCTTCACTCATGTCGGGGTTCCCTCGGTCCTCTCTTTGGGTTTAATTTGCCAGAGTGTTTCACAGAATTCAGAGAAACTCTGTTATGTTTACTGGTTTATTCTAAAGGCTATTGCAAAGTATACAGATGAAGAGATTTGTCTGGCAAGGTATGGGGGAAGGTGCACTGACTCCCATGTCCTCCCTGGGGCGTCACCATCCACGAACCTCCATCCAGGTGTTCAGCTAGCCAGAAGCTCTCCAAATCCAGTCCTCTTGAGTTTTTATGGAAGCTTCATGATGTTAGCATTCCTTTTTCCAGAGTACAGAGTGGGACTCTCCCTCTGTCTTTTTCTTTTGAGACACGCTTTCACTCTGTTGCCCAGCTGGAGTGCAGTGGCACCATCTTGGGTCACTGCAACCTCCACCTCCGAGTAGCTGGGATTACAGGCATGCACCACCACGCCCGGCTAATTTTTGTATTTTTAGTAGAGATGGGGTTTCACCATGTTGGTAAGGCTGGTCTCAAACTCCTGACCTCAAGTGATCCTCCCGCCTCAGCCTCCCAAAATGCTGGGATTGTAGGAGTGAGCCACCCTGCCCTGCCTGTGAGGGGCTTAAGACTCACAATGAGAAAGGGGTATTGGGAGAGATAGAGTTCTACCTTAGGACAGTTGAAGGGAGAGTGGGAAAAGGTTTGAGAGATTCTGTTTTCTGAGGGCTGCCCTTGAGGCCTGACATACCTAACATTATAACAGAAGACTCCAGCAAGGGCTATGGGAGTTATGGGCCAGAAGCTGTAGACAAAAACGTGTGTGTGTGTGTGTGTGTGTGTGTGTGTGTGTGTGTGTGTGTGTGTGTGTGTGTGTGTGTGTGTGTGTGTGTGTGTGTGTGTGTGTGTGTGTGTGTGTGTCCGTGTGTGTGTGTGTGTGTGTGTGTGTGTCCGTGTGTGTGTGTGTGTCCGTCCGTATATGTATGTATCATAACACCATACAGCCCCAATAACTGTCAATCTTATTTTATATACATACCCTCTGCCCAGTTATTTTAGAGCAAATCCCAGTCATATCATTTAATCTGTCAAGTTATTTTTGTATATCTCTGAAAGATCACATAAATTACTATAATAGCATTATCCTACCTATAGAAAATGAACTTATTCTTTAACATTATCAAATATTCATGTTTTCTCAGTTTTTTAATTGTGTTTTCCTCATGTGTTTGGATTGGGACTCAAATAAGGTCTGTAAGTTAGTGATTGCTTGAGATGTATTCCTTAAGATCTTTTTCAGTCCGTAGGTTCTCTTTTCATCTTGCTTTTTTTGTGTTGAAGGAAACTGAATCACTTTTTCTAAAAGTTTGCTACAGTCAGGATTTTGCAGTTTAATTCACTACTTTTTTTTTTTTTTTGGGCTTCAATGTAGTCTTTGTATTTGCGTGCTAGGACACCTTAACAAAGTATCACAGACTGTGTGGCTTAAACAACAGAAATTTACTTTCTCAGAGTTCTGGAGGCTGGAAGTCCCAAGACGACGGTGTTGGCAGATTTGGTTTCTTCTGAGGCCTCTGTCCTCGGCTTGCAGGCGGCCGCCTTCTCACTGTGTCCTCACATAGCCTGTTCTCTTTGGACACACATTCCTGGTGTCTTTCTATGTGTCCAAATTTCCATGAGTCAACTCTGTTGCACAGCTTCCATGAAACCTCTTTTAGTGACTTGGAGACTTTGCTTGCCATCTTCTACCCCCAGCTGCATTTGAATTGTTTAGGGTGACCCAGCAGACTCAAGTTTCAGGTACACGAGATGTCATCTTGTAGAACTTTGGCAAGGGAAAATCTGTTACCTCTCCATAGAAGAAAACTTTGACATTGGCAAGCAAAACTCTAGGACATATTTAAATCCCCAGGTTCATGAACACCACATTGTTATACAGAGTGGGATAATATAACCCAACATGTTCTCCCCCTGGACACTACTATCTCCCACAATTCATTGTATCCCTTGACCAGTCTCCATTTGACCTAGACCTAAGTTGTCATTACCTCAGAATAGGTTTGTTACAACAAAATATGGGTATCAAAGAAGTCAGCCCTTTGAGTTTGGGTTCTAAAATAGACTTTGCAAGAGAAAAGCATTTTGAAATCCCAAAACTGTACTTTTAGATATCAAAAGCTAATTCCCCAAAAGACTCATGGCATAAAATTATACCATACATCAGTAAATTATGAATCCCATGTTTCTAAAGGGGCAATATAGAAAGTCTCTCTGGTTAGTTCTAGTCATTAATATTTTGAAAGTAAACAATAAAATATGCTATTTCTGTGCAGGTATTCTAATAAAAATAAAAAACTAAGTTTTGGCCAGGTGCAATGGCTCACACCTGTAATCTCAGCACTTTGGGAGGCCGAGGGAAGCTGAACACTTGAGGCCAGGAGTTGGAGACCAGCCTGGCCAACATCGCAAAACCCTGACTCTACTAAAAATACAAGCATTAGCCTGGTGTGATGGCACAGCCTATAGTCTCAGCTACTCAGGAGGCTGAGGAGAAGAGTCGCTTGAACCTGGGAGGTGAAGATTGCAGTGAGCCAAGATCATGCCACTAATTCACTACTATTTTAATTAGAATTTGGGTATGTATGGATAAAACATAAATAATCAGCTGGGTGTGGTGGTACATTCCTGTAGTCCCAGATACTTGGGAGGCTGAGGCAGGAGGATCTTTTGGGCTCAGGAGTTTGAGGCTGCAGTGAGCAATGTTCATGCCACTTCACTCCAACCTGGGTTGTTGAGAGCAAGACCCTGTCTCTAAAAACAAGGATTAACAAAAATTAAATATGCTTTTATTTCTGGTTCTTTTTTCTCTTTTCTCTGTCAGTTTTTGGTATCAGTATTATGCTGATCTCATATGAGAACTTGGAATTCAGCAACATTCATTCAGCAGGACTTACTGAGCACTACTGTGGCCGGGCACTATGCTTGGTGTAATGGTGAATGAGACAGAAGTGGTATTTGTCCTCGTAGTGCATAAAGGCAAGTGGGGAAGACAGACAATAAACAAATCCTGAATAAATTGATAAGCTGCAAGTATATATTTGTTTCCATTTTATGTGTTGGAGTAGATTAAATAAAATGGGAATAATCTGTTTCTTAAATATTTAATAGAACTTTAAAGACATCTGTTCTGACATTTATTTTAGCATACACATATTTCATAAGCATGTGAAATTACTTAAGAACCCTTTTTCTCTCCCCATTAATCTTTGACACCGTGTGGAGTTGTTCCATCCTTATATTGTTTTTCCTTTAGTCCTACAGTGTTCCCTTGGGGATTTGAGTTTTCAAGTTTTGTGAACAAGGCTCTATTATTTCTGTGGGAAAAATCATTCAGGTTTCACGTGATGGAAACAGAATGATACAATCCACTGAGTTTGAAGACTTCAGGAAGAACAAAAAATTATGTTTGCGATTACTTATTTCAGGTCAAATTAATAGCTTCTAGTATGATAACTTCTTTTTGTTTTAAAATTAACCAGTTAAGAGACTGGGTGTGGTGGTTCATGCCTGCAATCCCAGTGCTTTAGGAGGCCACAGTGGGTGGATCACTTGAGGTCAGGAGTTTGAGACCAGCCTAGGCAACATGGTGAAATCTTTTCTCTACTAAAAATACAAAAATTAGCTGGGTGTGATGGCCCACACCTGTAATCCCAGCTACTTTGGAGGCTGAGGCACAAGAATCTCGCTGCTGTACTCCAGAGTGCAGACGACAGAGCAAGACACTGTCTCAAGACAACAACAAAAAACTAACCAGTCAGTATTGTATTAGTTACTTGTAGAGGAAAATAGTGTCAAATAGTAAGGATTTTCTTCAAAAAAAAAAAAAAAAAAAGGGTGTGGATTGTGTATACTTGCTGAGTCAAGTATACTTGTCTTTCTGAGTCAAGTAAGTATACACAGTCCACACCCATTTTTTTTTTTTTAGAAAACATCCGTTTGTTTTTATGTGCCCTCAGAAGTAAGATGAAGTCTTGTGCTGTCTTTTTTATATGTATAAGACTAGAAAAACCAGTGAAATGCATAGTTAGAAAATAATCTATCTCTAGTCCTTTAATTCTGGAAAGAATTCCAGAGATCATTTACTCCAGTAGTAGTCTTGTTTTATGGAAGAAGCCCTAAAAGTTCTTTTTTTTTTTTTATTTCAGAGGTTTTTACCCATTCTACAAGTCTTTTAATTGTCTAGGGTCCTCTTGTCTTTCTTGCCTTCTGGTATGAATTGTGATATGATTTTTGGAGTTGGGAAGGAAATTATATTTTTGGTTCAATAACTTGTTGACATTATTTTTTTGCCAACCAGTCTTTATTCAGTTGCAAGAATTAAATTGATAGGTTCGTGGTCAGATTTCCTCTTGAGGACACTGCACTGAACTCTCCAAAGAAAATAGTTTAAATAAATTGTAATGAATTGGTTAAGATGCTGACTTGAAATTTCTGATTGGCTAATGCTTTTTTATTTTTTTTGAGACAAGGTCTCACTCTGTTACCCAGAGTGAGAGTGCAGGCTGGAGTGCAGTGGCGCCATCACTGTTCACTGCAGCTTCGACCTCCCCAGGCTCAGGTGGTCCCCCGCCTCAACCTCTTGAGTAGCTGGGACTACAGGCGTGTGCCACCACACCTGGCCAGTTTTTGTATTTTTTGTAGAGACAGGTTGTCACTATGTTGCTCAGGCTAGTCTTGAACTCCTGGGCTCAAGTGCTCTTCCAGTCTCCCAAAGTGCTGGGATTACAGGCCTGAGCAGTCACACCCAGCCCTGGCTAATGCTTTGATGTCATGACTCCCATTCTGATTTTTAACTAGTCATTACTTTCCTGTTCTTCCATTATGGTAGTCTCACAAGACTTATAATTTCAGACTTTTTATTGGTAACTACAAGAGATTATTGTTTTAGCTTTTTCATTTTAAAGATATTGTTTTGTCTAGTTGTATTCTGAAATTACATATTAGGTAGAATTATTAGTTATACAGTTAGCTATTAAATTTTCAGAAAGTTTGAAGGGAGAGAGTAAGTGAAAAGCCACCCCTGCTAAAGATTAGACACTGTACTAGATGCTTGGAGGATTAAGAGGAGACCAGAGCTAAGGGAAATCTTTGTCTGGATTTTATTGACCCATTTTGGAATTAGGTGCAGATCTTAAGAAATCAGATTGGGTGGGCAGGATGTGGTGGCTCATGTCTGTAATCTCAGCACTTTGGGAGGCTGAGGCGGGAGGATCACGAGGTTAAGAGATTGAGACCAGCCTGGCCAACGTGGTGAAACCCCGTCTCTACTAAGAATACAAAAATTAGCCAGGCATGGTGGCGGGCACCTGTAGTCCCAGCTACTCAGGAGGCTGAGACAGGAGAATGGCATGAACCTGGGAGGCAGAGGTTGCAGTGAGCCAAGATCGCGCCACTGCACCCCAGCCTGGTGACAGAGCGAGACTCTGTCTCAAAAAAAAAAAACAGTTTGGGTCTATAATTTGTGTTTACAGTACTAGTTTATCTCTTTATGTACTTATTTGTCACTTTGTAATTTTTAGGGAGTTGCTTTTCAACTGTAATTTGTTTTTATTAAACTATTTGAAATGAGCTTTGTATTCAGTCACTAGTTGTGTTTCTCCCTTCCAAGTACTAACCAGGCTCAACCCTGCTTCTGAGATCAGACAAGATCAGGAGCGTTCAGGGCGGTTTGGTTGTAGACACTAATTGCTTTGCTTATAAGCCTTAAGTATACCTTACAATTAATAACTTTGGTAAAACCTCATTTGAAAAGTAAGACTAAGCCTGAGCCAAACGGCAAAATCCCATCTCTACAAAAAATTAGCCGAGCATGGTGTTGGGTGCCTGTGGTCCCAGCTACTCAGGAGGCTGAGGTGGGAGGATCGCTTGAGCTCGGGAGGTTGAGGCTGCAGTGAGTCAAGATTGTGCCACTGCATTCCAGCATGGGTGACAGAGTGAGACCCTGTCTCAAAAAAAGAAAAGAAAAAAGTAAGACTAAATTCAGTTAGTGACAAAACTTAGGTATTACAGCATCTTGACTTAAAAAAAACAAAACAAAACCCTTCATTTTCCTAGTTTTTCATAAGCCAGGTATTTTCTTAAATTTGAAGTCTTAGAAACTTAGGTTATTTTGGCTCACTAGCTGTATGTGTAGAGTGAAAATAGTATTTCTACATTTGGTCAGTTGCATAATGTTACTATACCTTTGATCCATCTGGAATTTATCTTGGTATGCGGTGTGAAGCAAGCATCGGATTTTGCTTTTTTCTAGGTGACTACCCGGTTGTCCCATGACTTGATTTTAAAAAGCAGCTTTATTATATACCAAATGTTTATATTTTGGGTATTTTTAGGGATTTCTACTTTGTTCCACTAATCTGTATTTGTACCAGTACAACACAGCTTTCAGTATTGTATCTTCTAATATTTTAATATCTGATAGGCTAGTCTCCATTTTCTTCGGATATTTTTTCTTTTTTTTTTTTTTCTGCATTTGCTTAATTGTTATTTCTTTTTTTTTTTTTTGAGATGGAATTTTGCTCTTGTCGCCCAGGCTGGAGTGCAATGGTGTGAGCTCAGCTCACTGCAACCTCTGCGTCCCAGGTTCAAGTGAGTCTCCTGCCTCAGCCTCTGGAGTGGGTTGGGATTACAGGCTCCCGCCACAGCTGATTTTTGTATTTTTAGTAGAGACGGGGTTTCACCATGTTGGCCAGGCTGGTCTCAAACTCCTGACCTTAGGTGATCTACCCACCTCGGCCTCCCAAAGTGCTGGGATTACAGGCGTGGGTCACCGCGCCTGGCCGCTTAATTGTTATTTCTACATGAACTTTAGAATCAGCTTGTCTAGTTAAAAAAAAAAAAAAAAAGAAAGAGAAACACGGTACTTCAGTTTTCATTTGGATCATGGCAAATTTGTATAGCAACTTAGAATTGATCTTAATAATGTTGAATATCCCACTCAAGAGTATTGTATGTTTTTCTAATTGTCTAAGTTTTCTTTTGTGTCTTTCAGTACAGGTTTAGTTTCCTCCCTTTATGTCTTCAGTTTATTCCCAGTTCTTAACTGCTGTGGTATATTGGTATGTTGTGTGTTTCTCTTATATTTCTTTTTCTTTCTTTCTTTTTTTTTTTTTTTTTTTAAAGAGATGGGATCTTGCAATGTTGCCCAGGCTGGACTCAAACTCTTGGGCTTAAGCAGTTCTCTTGTTTCAGCACATTATATTTATTATCTGGCCATGTATATATGAAGGCTGTTTCAGAGTATTAATTTGTTTCAGAATATTAATTTTGTATCCAGAAATACTTTATCATATTCTCTTGTCAGTTTTTGGGTTTTCCTGGGAAAGTTTCTTATCTGAGTTTTTATACTTTTTATTTCTCCCATCTAATATGAAATAACAATGCTAAGCAATTGTGATAATAATGGATATCTTTGTCTTGTTGCTGTCCTTCGTGGGAATACTTCTGTAGTCTCCCCACTAGTCAGCATAATCTGGTATTTGGTATTAGTTTTTTGTTTTTTAAAACTCATGTAAAGGAGATAGCCATATGATTTTTCTTCTTTGAGCATTAATGCTGAATTATATCAACAGAATTGTTAATGTTGGTGTTGGACTGTATTTATGCAAAAAATCTCACTTGGGCATGGTTTATTCCTAAAATGTACTGGTAATTTTGGTTGTTACTTTTTTTTTTAATCAAGGATTTTCATATCTGTATTTATATATTCGATTTTTCTGAAGTTTTTTGGCACCAATATTATACTCATTTTGTAAATACAAATTAGACACTTTCTATATTTTGGATCCATTAAAATCCCATTGGAGGCCAGGCACAGTGGCTCATGCCTGCAATCCCAGCACTTTGGGAGGCTGAGGCAGGCAGATCACCTGAGGTCAGGAGTTCGAGACCAGCCTAGCCACCATGGTGAAACCCTGTCTCTACTAAAAATAAAAAAATTAGCCGGGCGCGGTGGCTCACGCCTGTAATCCCAGCACTTTGGGAGGCCGAGGCGGGCAGATCATGAGGTCAGGAGATTGAGACCATCCTGGTTAACACGGTGAAATCCCGTCTCTACTAAAAATACAAAAAAATTAGCCGGACGTGGTGGCGGGTGCCTGTAGTCCCAGCTACTCGGGAGGCTGAGGCAGGAGAGTGGCGTGAACCTGGAAGGCGGAGTTTGCAGTGAGCCGAGGTGGCGCCACTGCACTCCAGCCTGGGCGACAGAGTGAGACTCTGTCTCAAAAAAAAAAAAAAAAAAAAAATTAGCTGGGTGTGGTGGTGGGTACCTGTAATCCCAGCTACTCGGGAGGCTGTGGCGGGAGAATTGCTTGAGACTGGATGGTGGAGGCTCAAGCCTGGATGGAGTGAGCCGAGATCGAGCTGGTTATTAACTCAGCTACTTATTTTAGTTTTATTTTTTGAGGTGGAGTCTCACTCTGTTGCTCAGGCTGGAGTGCAGTGGCGTGATCTTGGCTCACTGCAACCTCTGCTTCCTGGGTTCAGGCCATTCTCCTGCCTCAGCCTCCCGTGTAGCTGGGATTACAGGCATATGCCAGGAGACTCGGCTAGTATTTTTTGTATTTTTAGTAGAGACGGAGTTTCACCATGTTGGCCAGGCTGGTCTCAAACTCCTGACATCAAGTGATCTGCCTGCCTTGGCCTCCCAAAGTGTTGGGATTACAGGCGTGAGCCACCACGCCTGGCCTGACTCAGCTACTCCGGATTTTGGAAATTTATCATGATTTTCTTTGTGTCCTAATATTTACACAAGTTTTGTAAGATGTTCTTTGGGTATTTAAAAAAGTGTGTCCTGCTTTCAAGATGCTTTTGATCTAGCAATATAAATTAAATCTAGATTAGAGCTAAATTAGATTTGTTATCTATTTCTGCCTAGTTTTTGTTTCCTATCATTTTTGCCTTATGAGTGGTAATGCTATGTTATTTGGGGCAATTCAGTATTGTTATTCAGTGGTTTGCACTCTTTATTGTTAATAAAGTAAAACACAATGGTTTGCACCCTTTATTGTTAATAAAGTAAAACACCTGTTACACCTCCATGAAGTCTATAACCTAGAGTCATTTGTATGCTTACTGGTCTAGAAACCACTGATTTATTCTTTGTTCTTTTCTCTCTCTCTGTTGTTATCTTTCATTAGTTACCTATTATTTTTTTGTTTGTGTTTTTTCCAACGCTCTGTTGAATTACATATTATTGTGTTTCTTTTTAGTCCTCTTATAGGTACTTGTTGCATACCAGTTTTTTTCCCCCAATTACAAAGTATGTGTGTGTTGATCATAGATAAATGTATTCATATATGCTCAGTACAGGAAACCTGGAAAACAAATAGCACAAAAGGAAAAACCAAAAGGCTAAATTTGTGATCCCACCATTATAAAAATATCTTATCTTTATTTGTTTCCATATCCACATAAACACACTTCCTTCTTTTCCACAATGTCAGGGCCTATTAAATCTTGTTTCTATAGGCTAGTGACTCCAATTTTCTTTTTTAGTTTGCGATAAAACGGGTGCTTAGGAAAAATCTGAACCAGTATTTTATTCCAGCTAAATTAAAAGAAATTGATGCATAAAGAAAAGCTTACTGGAGCTATTGAAATGTTCCTCAGTATGAATCAGGGTACTGTGACCTCTTTTGTTGGCCTTCCATTTTCAGCCAAGTACGCCGATGTGCAGCAGACAGTAATAAGGGGGCTAAGTTTTGCAAACACAGAGCTTGTGGACAGTGATAGATCCTGAAAGTAGTGTCTCTGGCTAATTCTCAGACTTAATCTGATTGAAAGTAAGGCCTCACAAATTGAATTCAGTCTTCACAGTTATGTTCTTAACTCACACAAAAAAAGATTCTAATACTATTCTGTTCAAATAAAAATTTACATGTTTTCTGGCCAGGTGCAGTGGCTCACACCTGTAATCTCAGCACTTTGGAAGGCCAAGATGGGTGGATCACCTGAGGTCAGGAGTTTGAGACCAGCCTGGCCAACATGGCAAAAACCCATCTCTACTAAATACAAAAAAATTAGCCCGGCATGGTGGTGTGTGCCTGTAGTACCAGCTACCCGGGAGGCTGAGGCAGGAGGATTGCTTGAACCTGGGAGGCAGAGGGTTGCAGTGAGCCGAGATTGCGTCACCACACTCCAGCCTGAGCGACAGAGGGAGACTCCCTCTAAAAAAAAAAAAATTTTTTTTTTTTTTTTTACATGTTTTCTATAGGTATACTAGTTTACTGGTAGAGTGGTTGGAAATGTTTTGCCTTCTTGAAAGTTAAATTTAATTCACCAACCTTTTTTTTCTTTAAACACATCGTTCCTGGTTTGAATAATTCATCAACCTTTGTGGAGCTCTTTCTGCATGTCAGGCAGTATATAAAAGGATATTTTTTAAATTTTTATAATAAGAATCATTTGAGGTTACTTTATATGTGGTATAGGGGAATGGTTTCCAGGCTTGGGTTTTATGGATCAGTAAGAAAAAAAATGGCACGGTGAACATATGATTGCTAGCTTTTAATTTTGTCAATATAGACATTGGTATTATTTATCTTGAATACTCAGTATTTAATTTGGAAACATGAATATTTTTCCTTCATTTTATTCTCATTATAGATTTATGGTCTATCTAGAGTTGGCTGGTTATTCAGTCTACTACCTTTGTTTTACTGTTGAGGGAGCTGAGGCTCCAAAATGCCTTTGAGACCCCAGAGAGAAGACAGAAAACTTCTTTCTCATGAATATAATATAGCCTAATATTGACATGTTACCAGCAGTTACACACATAAATGTTGCTATGACTTGTATGGGAGTTAATTTTTCTTCAGGCTTGAAATGTGATGATTCCCAAAGCCATCTTTTAATGTAAATTAGATAATTTCCTGGATTAATTTGTATCTTGAGAAATTACTGATTGCAGTTATTATTTTAGAAGTGTGACTGATAGCTTACTGAGATTCTGAGTTGCTGTTTTGTTTTGGGAAGCGTTTTTAGAGAGTATTATAATAATTTGACAGATATGCACAAGGAAAGGAAGTGAAAATGAGAGAACATTAATACAGTTGCCCTTGGGCTTTCTCCTCCCCTTAGAGGGCCTGGTCCTTTGCAAGGTGTTTTTTATTATTACTTTTTAAAAATTTCCTGGTCTCCTATCCCTGCCTCCTTCAACTTTTCCTTTTCCCATTTCTTCCCATTCCTTAACCCATCTACTCTTCTTTCATTCTGGCTCCTCCTTCTCTCCCTGCATTCTCTTGTTACCTGTTTCCCCATCTCTTTTTATTTCTAGATTTATTCTTTGTTCTTTTTTCTGATGTCTTTAATCAGTAATTCAGATTTTAAGTTACCGGGTTTTCTTCCTGTAGCATTTGAACTGAAGTGATACTGAGCTGGAAAAATAGAACATCACTGATAAGTTGTTGGTTTTGGGATTTCTAAGTTTTATTAGTGTAAAAGTTCTTGAATTATGAATGTGTGTTCCAATCCATACCACCAACTAAAAAAGAAAAAGAATATGTTTTATTGTTATTTTTGATTGATACTTTCCCTTTAATAGAAGCATATGCTTATTTTAGTGGAAATTTATGATTGCTTATAAAATTTTTTTCCCTGTGATTAATTATAGCTTTACATTAGTGGCAAACATTTCTTTCAGTTTTGTTTTGTGCACATTTTTTACATAAGGCAATTTAATTTAATTTATTAAAACATTTTAAAATTTATAATTATTGGCCAGGAATTGGTGGCTCATGCCTGTAATCCTAGCACTTTGGGAGGCCAAGGCAGGAGGATAGCTTGAGTTCAGAAGTTCAAAACCAGCCTCGTCAACATAGTGAGACCTCATTTCTATTAAAACACATACACACACACACACACACACACACACACACACACACACACACACACTTATTTTCTATTTATTATATGCTTTTTAAAAATTAAATAATTTTTTTAGTTCCATGTTTACTCCTATATTATGTGCTTTTAGTAAACATTCTTAGTGCCATCACAACGTTATCTTCTGGATTTTCCATTATTTAATCATTTTTCCATAATTGAGTATTTAGATAATAGGAGAGTATTGTAAAATAAATGGGTTTAGGAAAAATACAAGCCTCCTAGCTTAAATCAGGAGGAATTGGATACACTGAACAGACCAATAACAAGCAGCAAGATTGAAATGGTAATTAAAAGATTACCAACAAAAAGAGTCCAGGATTAAAAGATTACCAACAAAAAGAGTCCAGGACCAGATGGCTTCACAGCAGAATTCTACCAGACATTCAAAGAAGAGTTGGTACCAATCCTTTTGACACTATTCCACAAGATAAAGAAGGAACCATCCCTAATTCATTGTATGAAGCCAGCATCACCCTACCAAAATCAGGAAAGGACATAACCAAAAAAGAAAACGACAGAGTGATATCCTTGATGAACATAGATGCTAAAATCCTTAACAAAATACTAGCTAACCAAATCCAACAACATATCAAGAAGATAATCCACCATGATCAAGTGGGTTTCATACCAGGGATGCAGGGATGGTTTAACATATGCAAGTCAATAAATGTGATACACCACATAAACAGAATTAAAAACAAAAATCACATGATAAAAACAAAAATCACATGATCATCTCAATAGATGCAGAAAAAGCATTGGACAAAATCCAGCATCCCTTTATGATTAGAACTCTCAGCAAAATCGGCATACGAGGGACATACCTTAATGTAATGAAAGGCATCTCTGGGCCAGGTGCAGTGGCTCACACCTGTAATCCCAGCACTTTGGGAGGCCGAGGCGGGTGGATTACCTGAGGTCAGGAGTTTGAGACCAGCCTGGCCAACATGGTGAAACCCCGTCTCTTCTAAAAATACAAAAATTAGCTCGGCATGGTGGCAGGCGTCTGTAATCCCAGCTACTCAGGAGACTTGAGACAGGAGAATTGCTTGAACCCAGGAGGTGGAAGTTGCAGTGTGCCGAGATCGCGCCATTGCACTCCAGCATGGGCGACAGAGCGAGACTCTGTCTCAAAAACAAAAACAAAAAAACCCAACCATCTATGACACACCTACAGCCAACATGATACTGAATGGAGAAAAGTGGAAAGCATTCCCTGTGAGAACTAGAACAAGACAAGGATGCCCGTTCTCACCACTCCTCTTCACCATAGTACTGGAAGTCCTAGCCAGAGCAGTCAGACAAGGGAAAGAAAGAAAGAAGGCATCCAAATTGGTAAAGAGGAAGTCAGACTGTCACTGTTTGCTGACAATATGATCGTTTACCTTGAAAACCCTAAAGCCTCCTCCAGAAAGCTCCTAGAACTGATAAAAGAATTCAGCAAGGTTTCTGGATACAAGATTAATGTACACAAATCAGTAGCTCTTCTATACACCAACAGTGACCAAGCAGAAAATCAAATAAAAAACTCAACCCCTTTTACAATAGCTGCAAAAAAATTAAAATACTTAGGAATATACCTAACCAAGGAGTCAAAAGACCTCTACAAGGAAAACTACAAAACACTGCTGAAAGAAATCATAGATGGCACAAACAAATGGAAGCACTTCCCATGCTCATGGATGGGTAGAATCAATATTGTGAAAATGACCATACTGCCAAAAGCAATCTACAAATTCAATGCAATCCCCATCAAAATACCACCATCATTCTTCACAGAATTAGAAACAACATTTCTAAAATTCATATGGAACAAAAAAAGAACCTGCATAGCCAAAGGAAGACTGAGCAAAGAGAACAAATCTGGAGGCATCACACTACCTGATTTCAAACTATACTATGAGGCCATAGTCACCAAAACAGCATGGTACTGGTATAAAAATAGGCACACAGACCAATGGAACAGAATAGAGAACCCAGAAATAAACCCAAATACTTACAGCCAACTGATCTTCGACAAAGCAAACAAAAACATAAAGTGGGGAAAGGATACCCTTTTTAACAACGGCGCAGGGATAATTGGCTGGCCATATGTAGGAGAATGAAACTGGATCCTCATCTCTCACCTTATACAAGATAGATTAAGGACCTAACGACCTGAAACTATAAAAAATTCTAGAAGATATCATTGGAAAAACCCTTCTAGGCATTGGCTTAGGAGAGGATTTCATGACCAAGAACCCAAAAGCAAATGCAATAAAAACAAAGATAAATAGCTGGGACCTAATTAAGCTAAAGAGCTTTTGCACAACAAAAGGAATAGTCAGCAGAGTAAACAGACAACCCACAGAGTGGGAGAAAATCTTCATAATCTATACATCTGACAAAGGACTAATATCCAGAATCTACAACCAACTCAGTAAGAAAAAAACAATCCCATCAAAAAGTGGGCTAAGGACATGAATAGACAGTTCTCAAAAGAGGATATACAAATGGCCAACAAACATATGAAAAATGCTCAACATCACTAATGATCAGGGAAATGCAAATCAAAACCACAATGCGATACCACCTTACTCCTGCAAGAATGGCCATAATAAAAAAATAAAAAACAGTAGATGTTGGCGTGGATGCAGTGATCAGGCAACACATTTACACTGCTGTGGGAATGTAAACTAGTACAGCCACTCTGGAAAACAGTGTGGAGATTCCTTAAAGAACTAAGAGTAGAACTACCATTTGATCCAGCAGTCTCACTACTGGATATCTACCCAGAGGAAAAGAAGTCATTTGAAAAAGATGCTTGCACACGTATGTTTATAGCAGTACAATTCACAAGTGCAAAATCGTGGAACCAACCCAAATGCCAATCAACGAATGGATAAACTGCTGTGTGTATATATGTATATACGATTGTGTGTGTGTGTGTGTATATATGTATATACGTATGTATATATGTGTCATATATATATATATATATATATGATGGAATAGTGCTCAGCTGTAAAAAGGAATGAATTAGCATTTGCAGTGACTTGGATGAGATTGGAGACTGTTCTAAGTAAAGTAACTCAGGAATGGAAAACCAAACATCATATGTTCTCACTGATATGTGAAAGCTAAGCTATGAGGACGCAAAGGCATAAGAATGATACAGTGGACTTTGGTGACCTACGGGGAAGGGTGGGAGGGGGGCGAGGGATAAAAGACCACAAATAGGGTGCAGCGTATACTGCTCGGGTGATGGGTGCTCCGAAATCTCACAAATTACCACTAAAGAACTTATGTAACTGAATACCACCTGTACCCCAATAACTTATGGAAAAATAAATAATAAAAAAAGGGTTTAAAAAAGTATAGGAAGTTATTGGTGAAACGTGTGTACATATATATATGTACACACACATACATACATGTATGTACATATATATAAAAGATGTTCTGGGGGAAGAAAACTGACCCTAAGTAGGTATTAAAATGCCTTTGAGCTTTGAGAGACTGAAGTTTTGCTGCATAGTGGACCTTAGAAAAATCTTTATGTGCCCAAATATAGATTTCTCATATTCTTAAGGACTATGGAAAATAATATATCATATTGGAAAAAAATCTATTTTATCAGCTCTATTGACGCATGATTTTAAAAATTTTACATTATTTACTAATAAAGAGAACTGTATTTTATTTTTCATTTACTATTCCTTGTGGTCTTCTATCTAGTTGTTCACTGCCTCATTGCCTCTCTGATTTTCAAACCCAGAAGTTGTTGACACGCGTCTTTCTGGCCCTCTCCTCTGGAGCACCTCTCTGCTGCCAATTTTTTTCTGCCATTTTTTTCTTGTAATTTAATTTTAAAAACAACTTACTGAGGTGAAGTTCACATAGCATAAAATTAACCATTTTAAAATGATCAATTTAGTGGCATTTAGTACTCTCATAGTGTTGTGTAATCACCACATCTAGTTGTGAAACCTTTCCATCACTCCAAAGGAGACCCTTACCAATTACACAGTTTCTCTTTCCCAGACCCTGGCAACCGCCAGTCTGCTTTCAGTCTTTCTGGATTTTCCCTTTCTGGACACCTCATATGAATGGCATCACACAATATTTGTGAACTTTTATGTCTTCTTTTTTTTATTTTTAATTTTTTTTAGAGCTGGGGTCTCGCTCTGTTGCCCAGGCTGCAGTGCAGTGGTGCGATCATAGCTCACTGCAGCCTTTACCACCTGGACTCAAGTGAATTGATTAGCTGGGACTACAGGCATGCACCACCACACCATGCTAATTTTTGTTTTGTTTTTTTTTGAGACTGGCTTTCTTGCCCAAGCTGGAGTGCAGTGGCTTAATCATGGCTCATGGCAACCTTTGCCTCCTGGGCTCAAGCCATCCTCCCACCTCAGCCTCCCAAGTAGCTGGGACTACAGGTGCGTACCACCATGCTCGGCTAATGTTTGTATGTTTAGTAGAGATGGGGTTTTGCCATATTACCCAGTTTGAGGCTGGTCTCAAACTCCTGAGCTCTAGTTAATTTTGAAATATAGAATATGTTATTAACTGTAGTCACCTTACTGTGCAATAGAATACCAGAACTTATTCTTCCTATGTGATGGTAACTTCAGTCATTCATCAGCTTCTCCCCATCCCACTCCCTGCCCTCCCCTTTACTTCCCTCTCCACCTCTCCGGCCTCTGGTAATTACTATTATACTCTCTACTTTTTTGGGAGGGGTGTTTGCTGTTTATTGATGATAAATATTCCACATCTGTGATTCTCTGCAGTCAGAAGTTCTTTGAGAGGATGCCATCAGCCTTGGTCAGTCAGAGAATGGAGTCATCTGATTTACCATCCTGCGAATGGCCCTAGGCAGATAGCATAGGTGATTGTTGTTACTGTTTTGAGACAGAATCTCTGTCTGTTGCCCAGGCTGGAGTGCAGTGGCGTGATCTCGGCTCACTGCAGCCTCTGCCTCCTGGGTTCAAGTGATTCTTCTGCCTCAGCCTCCCGAGTAGTCGGGACTACAGGCATGTGCCACCGTGCCCGGCTAATTTTTGTATTTTTGTAGATACTGGGTTTCACCACGTTGGCCAGGCTGGTCTCAAATTCCTGACTTCAGGTGATCTGCCTTCTTCGGCTTCTCAAAGTTCTGAGATTACAGTCGTGAGCCACTGTGCCTGGCTGGTTGTTGTTGTTGTTGTTTTAATTTTTTTAATTTTTGTTTTTTCAACTTTTACTTAGATTCAGGGGGCACATGTGCAGTTTGTTACCTGAGTAACAAAAAAAAAGCCTCTGCTTTTATGAGATAAACTTTTTTAGATTCTGCATGAGTAAGATCATACAATATTTGTCTTTCTGTGTCTGGCTTGTTTCAGTTAACACAAAGTCCTGCAGGTTCATTCACATTGTCATAAATGACAGGATTTCGTTCTTTTTTTTTTTTTTTTTTTTTTGAGACAGTCTTGCTGAGTTGCCCAGGCTGGAGTGCAGTGGCACCATCTCGGCTCACTGCAACCTCTGTCTCCCAGCCTCAAGTGATTCTCATGCTGGATTTCATTCTTTTTTTATGGTGAACAGTTGAGCCTTTTAAAAAAGCCAAGCATCTGGCTGGGCACAGTAGCTCACGCCTGTGATCCCAGCACTTTGGGAGGCCGAGGCTGGTAGATCACAAGGTCAAGAGATCGAGATTATCCTGGCCAACATGGTGAAACCCCGTCTCTACTAAAAATACAAAAAATTAGCCAGGCGTGGTGGCGAGGGCCTGTAGTCCCAGCTACTCGGGAGGCTGAGGCAGGAAAATGGCTTAAACCCAGGAGGCGGTGGTTGCAGTGAGCCGAGATCACGCCACTGCACTCCAGCCTGGTGACAGAGCGAGACTCCATCTCAAAAAAAAAAAAAAAAAAAAAAAAAGCCAAGCACATCCATTTAAATTTTGGTGGAACTTCTTTATAACATTCCTGATGTCAACATATTCTAGGTGTTGTTTGGAAAATTATTTATTAAAGACTCAAACAGCCTCTCTCAGGTTCTTTACCTCAACAACAGTTGCTTCTTCAAACAGCTGATATCACACAATTTTTATTGGGGTTATAGAAATGAAACACTAATTTTCTGCATATGTCTGTGAGCATATTCACAACTCTCATTGCTGGAAGTTTAGATACCGCTACTTTCCCAATTTAGGAAAACAGATTTCTGGTATGTGCCTACGTGGGAAGGTTGAGGCTACTAAGAATCTTGCTTCTGGGTTTTAGAAGTCTCACTGTGAGACCGGGTGCAGTGGCTCATGCCTGTAATCGCAGCACTTTGGGAGGCTGGGGTGGGTGGATCACTTGATCCCAGGAGTTTAAGACCAGCCTGTCCAACATGGCAAAACCCCGTTTCTACTAAAAATACAAAATAATTAGCCGGGTGTGATGGCACACTCCTGTAATCCCAGCTACTCGGGGAAGCTGAGGCATGAGAATTGTTCGAACCTGGGAGGCAGAGGTTGCAATAAAGATTGTGCCACTGCACTCCAGCCTGGGCGACAGCGAGATGCCTATGAAATGTTTTCTGCACGTATAAAAAGGTTAAATCATTTTCAGTATGGTTTGCTGGTTCTTTGAAAATTGATAATACATACACTTTATAAATTTAATTCTCCATGAACTACAATATCAAACAGAATACACTCTATCTCTACACCATGCTGAAAAATGGAAACTTTTTTTTTTTTCTTTTTGGAAACAGGGTCTCTCCCTGTCGCCTAGGCTGGAGTGCAGTGGCACAATCACTGGTCACTGCAGCCTTGACTTCCTGGGCTCAGGTGATTCTCCTACCTCAGCCTCCCGAGTAGCAGGGACTACAGGCATGCAACACCACACCGGCAAATTTTTTGTATCTTTGTAGAGATGAGGTTTCACCATGTTGCCCAGGCTGGTCTTGGAACTCCTGGGCTCAAGTAATCCACCTGCCTCAGCCTTCCAAAATGTGGGATTACATGTGTAAGTCACCACGCCTGGCTGAAAACAGAAACTTTTCAAGAAAAGTTTTAAAAGAAACTACCAAATTAATAGATGTTACCATATAACGTTCAGAAATACAAATATTTTATGAATTATTCCCAGTCCTATTACTTAGAGGCAACCATTGTAAATATTTTTTGTGTACAAGTTGAGTATCCCTCATCTAAATCCTTGGCACCAGAAGTGTTTCACATTTCAGATTTTCTAACTTTTTGCGTCATACTTATTGGTTCAGTGTCCCTAATCTGAAAAAAATGCCCCTATGAACATTGAGTCGAGTCTTGTCTCCCTCCCCTCCTCTCCTCTCCTCTCCTTTCCTCTCCGTTCCCTTTCCCTCCCCTCCCCCCTCCCCTCCCCCTCCCCTCCCCTCTCCCTCCCCCTCCCCTCTCCCTTCCCCTCCCCTCTCCCTCCCCCTCCCCTCCCCTCTCCCCTCCCCTCTCCCCTCTCCTCTCCCCTCCCTTCTCCTCTCCCCTTTCCATCTCCCCTTTCCCCTCTCCCTTCTCCCCTTCCCTCTCCCCTCTCCCCCCTCCCCTCCCCCTCCCTTCCCCTCCCCTCCCCCTCTCTTCCCCTCCCCTCCCCTGCCTTCCCTCCCTCTCCCCCTCCCCTCTCCCTCCCCTCCCCCTCCCCTCCCCCTCCCCTCCCCTCCCCTCCCCCTCCCTTCCCCTCCCCCTCCCTTCCCCTCCCCTCCCCCTCCCCCTCCCCTCCCTCCCCCCCTCCCCGTCCTCTCCCCTCCCTTCCCCCTCCCCTCCCCCCTTCCATCTCCCCCACCCCTCCCCTCCCCTCTTCCCTCCCCCCTCCCCTCCCCTCCCCCTCCCCCTCCCCTCCCCTCCCCCTCCCCCTCCCCTCCCCTCCCCCTCCCCCTCCCCTCCCCTCCCCTCCCCCTCCCTTCCCCTCCCCTCCCCTCCCCCTCCCTTCCCCTCCCCTCCCCTCCCCCTCCCTTCCCCTCCCCTCCCCTCCCCCTCCCTTCCCCTCCCCTCCCCTCCCCTCCCTTCCCCTCCCCTCCCCCTCCTCTCCCCTCCCCCCTTCCATCTCCCCCTACCCTCCCCCCTTCCATCTCCCCCTACCCCTCCCCTCCCCCTCCCCTCCCCTCCCCCTCCCCTCCCCTCCCCTCCCCCTCCCCTCCCCTCCCCTCCCCTCCCCCTCCCCTCCCCTTCCCTCCCCCTCCCTTCCCCTCCCCTCCCCTCCCCCTCCCCTCCCCTCCCCTCCCCTCCCCTTCCCTCCCCTCCCCCTCCCCTCCCCTCCCCTCCCCCTCCCCTCCCCTCCCCTCCTCTCCCCTCCCCCTCCCCTCCCCTCCCCCTCCCCTCCCCCTCCCCTCCCCTCCCCTCCCTTCCCCTCCCCTCCGCTTCCCCTCCCCTCCCTTCCCCCTCCCCTCCCCCTCCCCTCTCCCCTTCCATCTTCCCCTCCCCCTCCCCTCCCCCTCCCCTCTCCCCTTCCATCTTCCCCTCCCCTCCCCTCCCCCCTCCCCTCTTCCCTCCCCCCCTCCCCTCCCCTCCGTTCCCCCTCCCCTCCCCTCCCTTCCCCCTCCCCTTCCCTCCCCTCCCTTCCCCTCCCCACCCACTCCCCTCCCCTCCCTTCCCCCTCCCCTCCCCCTCCCCTCTCCCCTTCCATCTCCCCCTCCCCCTCCCCTCCCCCCTCCCCTCCCCTCTTCCCTCCCCCCCTCTCCTCCCCTCCCCTCTTCCCTCCCCCCCTTCCCTCCCCCCCTCCCCTCCCCTCCCCTCTTTTCTTAGACAGGGTCTTCTGCTGTTGCACAGGCTAGAGTTCAGTGGCACATTCTTAACTCACTGCAGCCTCAAATCCTGAGCTTAAGTGATCATCTCACATCAGCCTCCCAAGTAGCTAGGACGATAGGCATGCACCACCACGCCCGGTGAATTTTTGATTTTCATTAATTATTTTTTTGTGTGAGACAGGGTCTCACTCTGTTGCCCATGCTGTAGTGCAGTGGCTCACTGCAACCTCAATCTCCCGGGCACAAGCGATCCTCCCATCTCAGCCTCCCAAGTAGCTGGGACTACAGGTGTATGCCAACACGCCCAGCTAATTTTTTCAATTTTTTATAGGGACAGGGTCTCCCTATGTTGCCCAGGCTGGTCTCCTGGGCTCAAGTGATCCTCCCAGCTTGGCCTCAAAAATTACTGGGATATAGGAGTGAGCCACCAAACCTGGCCTCGGCTAATTTTTAATTTTTTTTATATAGAGATGGGGTCTCACTATGTCATTGGTCTCAAATTCCTGAGCTCAAGTGATCCTCCCACCTCTGTCGCCCAAAGCACTGGGATTACAGGCATGAGCCACAGTGCCTGGATCTTTTTTTTGGACTTTGGGAGTGAGATGTGAGGATTCTGTCAGCCCTGAAACCTTAGGTCTTCTGGTTTCTTTTTTGTACTCTCAATTTTCTTCGTACTACCTTCAAGGTATAATGTGCCTAAGAAATATTTCCTTGTTTTTCAGGTTCTAAATGGCTTCTAAGAAGTTGGGTGCAGATTTTCATGGTAAGTGGACTGTTAGAATCATGGTTTAAGTTATGATTTGATCAGAGGATTTGGAATCACTTAGCATAGTTTTAAGTACAAGTTCCCCTTTTTGTCTCTTTTAATGAACAGCTTGACAAAAATAAAGTTGTACAACAATGTATCATGTATATCCGAAAGGTCTTCAGAGAACTTGAAGTACTTCTTCAAATGGGTAAACTTTAGAGTGTCTCTGGTTATTGTACTTGAAACTACTAGTGATAGATTAGGAGTATGCCTGTTCTGGTTCTTCAGCAGCATTGAAGGTATAGTTACCAGCTGGGCGCGGTGGCTCAAGCCTGTAATCCCAGCACTTTGGGAGGCTGAGGCAGGTGGATCACGAGGTCAGGAGATCGAGACTATCCTGGCTAACACGGTGAAACCCCATCTCTACTAAAAATACAAAAAATTAGCTGGGCGTGTTGGTGGGCACCTGTGGTCCCAGCTACTCGGGAGGCTGAGGGCAGAAGAATGGTGTGAACCCGGGAGGCGGAGGTTGCAGTGAGCTGAGATCACACCACTGCACTCCAGCCTGGGGGACAGAGCGAGACTCCGTCTCCAAAAAAAAAAAAAAAGAAGGTATAGTTAACCTTCCCCTTTCCTGTTCCTTAGTCATAGCTCTTCTCCATATGTGTGTGTGTGTGAAAAATTCTAACCCTTTGGTTAATGCTTTATAATGTTTTAGTTTAGTTCCCTGTGCCCCATCAAAGGAAGTAATTTACTACAAATCAATCACTATATTACAGAGGTATCAATACTGATATTTGTAATTTTGAATTTGAAATTAAGAGTTTCTCTGTCATCTTTTCCTAAGATACAACCTTCCAAAATGGAATACAATAATAAACTACTGTCTGCCTTTGGAGGGGAATGGAGGGAGGTGGAGGTATCTAAGAAGTTAAAATTATACCCTTTTTTCATACAGTAGAAGATAAGAATTAAAAACCAGAAGTAGCCAAATAACACAATTATTTTAAAAGAGGTTTTAAAGCCAGTCTTCCATGTTAAAAATTATATCAGCCAGGCACAGTGGCGTGTGCCTGCAGTCCCAGCTACTCAGGGGGCTAAGGTGGGAGGATTGCTTGATCCCAGAAGTTTGAAGTTGCAGTGATCATGCCACTGCACTCCAGCCTGGGTGACAGAGTGAGACTCTGACTCAAACAAAAAAATACATGTATATATCACATCATTTTAAGAATGATTTACTAGACTGCCTGGGGACGTGTTGGTATGCTCTTCTGAGCTGCCAGTGGTTGCTTGATAAGATCACTCAGCTGAGTCAGTGGTGTAGCAGTGACTGTGATTTTACTTGCTTATATATTTTATACAACAGCCTTTGAATTTTGATTTGTCAGTGTGCATATACTTACATAGATAACCTGCCTGAGTTTTTAAAAATCCTTTTGAAGTTATTCAAACTCTGGAATTAGCATTCCTTAAAGAGGTCAGGCATCTTATTTTTCAGGTAAGCTATTTCCTATTATTTATGGATTATTACAGGTCTTCTAAAAAGTATTCAAATGATAGTAGAAAGGCAGATCTGGGGAGGGCACGGTGGCTCATGCCTGTAATCCCAACAGTAGATTAGGAGGTTGAGGTGAGAGGATCGCTTGAGGCCAGGAGTTCAAGACCAGCCTGGGCAACATAATGAGACCCTGTCTCTACAAAAAATTTAAAAAATTAGCTGGGTATGTTGGTATGTGCCTGTAGTCTCAGCTACTCAGGAGGCTGAGAGGTGGGAGAAATGCTGAGCCCGGGGGGGTCAAGGCTGCAGTGAGCCATGATCACGCCACTGCACTCCAGCCAGAATCACATGAGAGCCTGTCTCAAACAAACAAAAAATGATTCTTGCCACTGAGCTTAAGAAAAGAAAAAGGGAAAAAAAGGCAGATCTGAATTCCCTCTAGATCACCTTTTCAAGGGAGAAAAGAGAGGACAGAGCCAAGGGCAGAGGAAAAGCTTAGGGAGAGAAAATAGTAAAAATGAAAAATTTACACTTATTTCAAAAGATAGACTTTCTGTTTTGAATCTTTGGAACATCTGTTTTGATCAGACTTAAAATATTTGGACTCCATGTTTTGTGTTTCAACTGAACATTCCAGAGAGAAGATTATAATTCTGAAGGTGTCTGTTCAGTAAAGACTGGTATTTCCCATATCTCCTTAAATTCCTAACCAGGCCGGGCACAGTGACTCACGCCTGTAATTCCAGCACTTTGGGAGGCCGAGGAGTTCAAGACCAGCCTGACCAACATGGAGAAACCCTGTCTCTACTAAAAATACAGAATTAGCCGGGTGTGGTGACGCATGCCTGTAATCCCAGCTACTCGGGAGGCTGAGGCAGGAGAATCGCTTGAACCTGGGAGGCAGAGGTTGCGGTGAACTGAGATGGTGCCAATGCACTTCGTTCTGTCTCAAAAAAAAAAAAAAAAGAATTCCTAACCAAAGTGTTATTTTTGTTTGTTTGTTTGTTTGTTTTTGAGACAGAGTCTCGCTCTGTCGCCCAGGCTGGAGTGCAGTGGCATGATCTCGGCTCACTATAAGCTCTGCCTCCTGGGCTCACACCATTCTCTGCCTTAGCCTCCCGAGTAGCTGGGACTACAGGCGCCTGCCACCATGCCCAGCTAATTTTTTGGTATTTTTTAGTAGAGGCGGGGTTTCACCGTATTAGCCAGGATGGTCTAGATCTCCTGACCTCGTGATCCACCCGCCTTGGCCTCCCAAAGTGCTGGGATTACAGGCGTGAGCCACCGTGCCCGGCCCAAAGTGTTATTGTTTAAATGAAATTTTCTACCTGAGAAAAATTTAGGAGAAAAATTTTCTTTCTCCCTTAGGCTGCTTCTCCTTTAACAGGGCTCTTTTTGCTGAGTTCCTGGTTGAATTTCACTGGCTTTAGTTGTTTTTTTTGGTTTGTTTTTTTGTTTTTTGGGTTTTTTTTGGGAACGGAACAATAAACACCTTCATTACATGGGTGAAGACAAAACGAGGATTTATTTGCCTTTCCAGACCTTGATTTTCCTAAGATAGAACTCCAACTCCTTGCCCTCTAGCACATAGCCATCTGTTCGGCCACACTGTCCCGGCCTTGAAGCGATGCACGCAAGAAGCTTGCCCTGCTGGAACTGCTCCTCCAGGAGACTGCTGATTTTGGCATTCTTTTTCCTTTCATCAATTTCTGAAATTTTTTAGATCATTTTTTGTTTAAAATCTCTTCTTCCTCAGGAGTCAGCTTGGCTCCTTTCTTGCGGCCCAGGGGTAGCGCATAGTGGGATTCGTACCACTGTCCATACGGTGTGTTGTCGTTGAGTATGGTGTGCTGTCAATGAGCATGAAGCAATTCTTCATCAGGGTCTTGGTATGGACCAGCTCATTATTAAACGCATTGTAGACAACAACATCGATGATCCTTGTTTTGCAAGTACAACACTGAGCCCCAGGAGAAACTCCCCACATGCAGCCTTAGGGCACGGTATTTCTTGTTACCTCCTCAAACATGGACTATGTGGATGTGGCAGGGGCCAGTGTTGGTGTTGGCAGCTGGGCACCCCTGCTCATACTTCCGCTTCTTGTGGTAGGGCTTTCTCTTGCCCCCGGTCTTGCGGTGCTTGTGTCAGTTCTCCCGAGAGATGCCCATCGCTCGGCGCTGGCTGGAAAGAGCTAGTTGGGTTTTTAGAGTAAAGTATCCTATTTTTAGACATCAGGTAGTTTAAATAATAGAAATGAAAGGCAATAGATGGAGAATATTTAATAGGCAATTGTGTAGGCATGTGAGTACAGAAAATAAAGTTTCTGCTCTCTCAAGGCTAAAATTAGAAAGCCAGGAACTAAGGCTACTCCTTCCACTTCTCAGGAAGCTACTTAGCCTTTCTTCACTATATGTCTCTGTGTCTGTGATCCATTATTATTCTTCAGTTCATAGGCTTGCTTTCTTGGCCTAATAGTGTAGAGTACACAGGGCTATAAATGGCCACCCCAGTTAAGGTGCTGCTTGCTACTTGATCTTTCAGTTTCAGTGGCTAGCATCATAGAGATAGAGATTTTATATCTTTTGGTCAGGGCAAACCGATGGCATAGCCTTCTTAGCTTATGAGCCTGTGGATTGGATCCTCCAAAATTAGATCTCTGACTGGTCCATTGGGAGGTTAATGGATGTGGGTAACTTTTCTGTGGCACTTGGGGTGTGGACAAGGAGGTAATAACTGCTGTCATGACTGGATATTAAAATGTATTTTTTTTCTTTTTAATATTTGGGACTGACTAGGTCTGGTGCTGTGCTGTCTTTGACTAGCACTTGATTTACCTCTGAGTTCATTATTTTCAACTAAAGTTGAACAACTTCACTGTTACTAGTAACCATATATCCCTAAATAACAGAATAAGGGAAACAGTTATTTCTCAAACTTCTAGAAATATTATCCATTTCTCATAAAAACTGCGTACCCTTGGCTTAGTTTGGATAAGGACTTTCTTGGAGCCTGGTGCTTCAAAATCTCAATCCTCTGGCCAGGCGCGGTGGCTCACGCCTGTAATTGCAGCACTTTGGGAGGTCAAGGCAGGAGGATCATGATGTCAGGAGATCCAGACCATCCTGGCTAACATGGTGAAACCCTGTCTCTACTAAAAATACAAAAAAAAATTAGCCAAGCATGGTGTCTGGTGCCTGTAGTCCCAGCTACTTGGGAGGCTGAGGCAGGAGAATGGCGTGAACCCAGGAGGAAGAGCTTGCAGTGAGCCGAGATCACACCAGTGCACTCCAGCCTGGGTGACAGAGCAAGACTCTGTCTTAAAAGAAAAAAAAGAAAAGAAAAAAGAAATCTCAGTCCTCTTTAACCGATTCTTATTTTCATCTAGGAGAAAGGTTATTTATCTGGAAAATATGTTGAGACTCTAATTTATGAAAAAATAGGCTCTGCCTCTGCCTCTCTGCCTCTCTGCCTCTCCGCCTCTCCGCCTCTCCGCCTCTCCCTCTCTCCCTTCTTCGGTCTCCCTCTCCTTCTTTCTTCAGTCTCCTCCTGTTGCCGAAGCTGGACCGTACTGCCGTGATCTCAGCTCGCTGCAGCCTCCCTGCCTCGGGCTCCTGTGATTCTCCTGCCTCGGCCTCCTGTGATTTTCCTGCCTCGGCCTGCCGAGTGCCCAGGATTGCAGGCACGCCCGGCCATGCCTGACTGGTTTTTGTATTTTTGGTGGAGACGCGGTTTCGCCATGTTGACCGGGCTGGTCTCCAGCTTCTGGCCCCGAGTGATCTGCCCGCCTCGGCCTCCCGAGTTGCTGGGATTGCAGACGGAGTCTCGCTCACTCAATGCTCAATGTTGCCCAGACTGGAGTGCAGTGGCGTGATCTCGGCTCGTTACAACCTCCACCTCCCAGCTGCCTGCCTTGGCCTCCCAAAGTGCTAAGATTACAGCCTCTGCCCCGCCGCCGCCCCGTCTAGGAAGTGAGGAGCGTCTCTGCCTGGCTGCCCATCGTCTGGGATGTGAGGAGCCCCTCTGCCCAGCCGCCCCCTCTGGGAAGTGAGGAGCGCCTCTGCCCGGCTGCCATCCCGTATAGGAAGTGAAGAGCGTCTCTGCCCGGCCGCCCTGTCTGGGAGGTGTACCCAACAGCTCCGAAGAGACAGCGACCATCGAGAACGGGCCATGAGGACGATGGCGGTTTTTTTGAAAAGGGGGAAATGTGGAGAAAAGAAAGAGAGATCAGATTGTTACTGTGTCTGTGTAGAAAGAAGTAGGCATAGGAGACTCCATTTTGTTCTGCACTAGGAGAAATTCTTCTGCCTTGGGTTGCTGTTGATCTATGGCCTTGCCCCCAGCCCCGTGCTCTCTGAAACATGTGCTGTGTCAACTCAGGGTTAAATGGATTAAGGGCGGTGCAAGATGTGCTTTGTTAAACAGATGCTTGAAGGCAGCATGCTCTTTAAAGAGTCATCACCACTCCCTAATCTCAAGTACCCAGGGACACAAACACTGCAGAAGGCCGCAGGGACCTCTGCCTAGGAAAACCAGAGACCTTTGTTCATGTGTTTATCTGCTGACCTTTTCTCCACTATTATCCTATGACCCTGCCATATCCCCCTCTCCGAGAAACACCCAAGAATGATCAATAAATAATTAAAAAAAAAAAAAACGAAACTCCGTTTCAAAAAAATAAAAATAAAAATAAAAAAATATATTAAAAAAAAAAAGAAAAAATAGACCCCGTGATAAGATTTGACAAAACTAGCCCCCCTCCTTAAATCACTTTATCGAGGTATAATTGATATATAAAAAGCTGTACATATTTACATATTTAATGTATACATCTTGATGAGTTTGAGGATAAGTATACACTCATTAAACCATCACCATCATTAAGGCATAAACATTCATTACCTTCCAAAGTTTCCTCCTACTCTATTGTGTGTGTGTGTGTGTGTGTGGTGGGCTGGAGGGATTGCTTGAGGCCAGGAGTTTGAGACCAGCCTGGACAACATAGAAAAACCCCTTTCTTTTTTTTTTTTTTTTTGAGATGGAGTCCCGCTCTGTCACCCATGCTGGAGTGCAGTGGTGCCATCTCTGCTCACTGCAACCTCTGCCTCCTCAAGCAATTGCTCAAGCAATTCTCCTGTCTCAGCCCCCTGAGTAGCTGGGCTTATAGGTGCGCACCACCATGCCTGGCTAATTTTTGTATTTTTAGTAGAGGCAGGGTTTTGCCATGTTGGCCAGGCTGGTTTTGAACTCTTGACCTCAGGTAACCCACCTGCCTCTGCCTCCCAAAGTTCTGAGATTACAGGCATGAGCCACCGCGCCTGGCCTTGTTTCTACAAAAAATTAAAAATAAGCCAAGTGTGGTGGAGCTTCTCTATAGTCCTAGCTGCTCAGAAGCCTGGGACAGGAGGATTGCTTAAGCCCGGGAGTTCAAGGTTATAGTGAGCTATGATCACATATGCATTAGGTTGTTTGGTATTGTTCCAGATATCTCTTAACACTGTTCAATTTTTTTTTTCCCTTTTTCTCTCTTTGTATTTCAGTTTGGCTAATTTCTTTTGACCTAACTTCAAGTCCCGAGTCTTTCTTATGCTGATTATTGTCTTCGGATTAGCATAGCCTGGCTTATGAACCATCAAAATTTTTCTTTTCTGATAATGCATTTTTCACTTGTGGCATTTCCATTTGTCTCTTTATATTTCCATCTCTCTGCTGAAGTTTCCATCTGCTCATGTATGTTTCGTTTTTCCATTAGACCCTTTAACATATTTATTATTGTTATTTTAAAGCTCCCTGTCTGATGTTTACAGCTATCCCTGAATTTGGATCTGATGACTGGTTCCTCTCAATTCTGGATCACATTTTCATACTTCTTTCTGTGTCTTATAATTTTTAATTGAATGCCAGACAATGTATATTAAAAAGCTGATTTTGTAGATTATATGGCTTGTTTTTTTGTTAGGATATGAGTAACATTTTCTTGTGATTTCACATCTTACAACAGATATCTATGTTATTTTGTATATTTATGATTTTGCCAGTGTTACCTGGCTTGTGGCTTTAAGATAGTTTTTTGTTTTGTTTATTTATTTATTTATTTATTTTTAAGTCCTTTGCTGCAGGAGGCACTGATGGCTTTAAGATGGTGATAACCAGTCATGGAATTACAGATTTTCACTTAATTTTAAGTTTGATCTTCTTTTTAAAAAAACCTCAATTTGAATCTCCTCACAATAATACCTGAATTAAATATTATGCATTTGCTATCCTCTATTGGGGATTTCTCCCCCCACCCGGAATTGTACTTCTTTTATAAAAAACGGGCAGGTTGCAGAATCATAGGCATATCAGCAATTTAGAAAGAAACAAAGCAAATGAAGTCTTCCCAGAGTTTATTCTGAGTCATTACATATTCAGCCCACTCACTATCTTCCACCAAAGTGGTATGCAGAACCTAACTTCAAGGAACTGCCACAACCGCAGCCATTAGGCATGCACTTAGTGGCTATTTAAAAAATTGAACTTAGGAAAATGGGCTCAAATATTTTAGGAAGATTTTCAGTAATAAGGACTGAAACTAAAGGGTATTTGAGGTTGAGGCAGAAAATTGTTAGCGATAATATTTTAAATTCTAGATACATTGGATAAAAATGGACAGTTCCACTTTGGGAGGCTGAGGTGGGAGGATTGCTTGAGTCTGGGAATTTGAGACCAGCCTGGGCAACAAAGTGAGCCCTCAGCTCTACAAAAAAATTTAAAAAATTAGCTGGGCATGGTGCTGCATGCCTGTAGTCTCAGCTACTCAGGAGGCTGAGGTGGGAGGATCACTTGAGCCCAGGAGAATGAGGCTGCAGTGAGTGGTGATGACGTCACTGCACTCCAGCCTGGGTGAGAGAGCAAGACCCTGTCTTAAAAAAGAAGCTGAGTGCGGTGGCTCACGCCTGTAATCCCAGCACTTTGGGAGGCCGAGGTGGGCGGATCATGAGGTCAGGAGATCGAGACCATCCTGGCTAACACGGTGAAACCCCGTCTCTACTAAAAATACAAAACATTAGCCAGGTGTGGTAGCAGGCACCTGTAGTCCCAGTTACTTGGGAGGCTGAGGCAGGAGAATGGCGCGAACCCAGGAGGCAGAGCTTGCAGTGAGCCGAGATCGTGCCACTGCACTCCAGCCTGGGCAACAGAGTGAGACTTCATCTCAAAAAAAAAAAAAATAAATAAATAAATAAATAAATAAAAAGAAAAGTTAATTCCTGAGGCATAATTGGTTATATTTGGAAGACATATATTTTGTAATTCTCACAGCACCATCATTAATAGTACTTAGGGTGGTCTCTATCCATTATTACAAATACTGCTTTCTTTGTTCCCTTTTTTTTTTTTTTTTGGAGATGGAGTCTCAGTCGTTCAGGCTGGAGTTCAGTGGCGCGATTTTGGCTCACTGCAGCCTCTGCCTCCTGGTTTCAAGCGATTCTCCTGCCTCAGTTTCCTGAGTAGCTGGGATTACAGGTGTGCATCACCACGCCTACCTAATTTTTTTTTGTAGTTTTAGTAGAGACGGGGGTTTCACCATGTTGGCCAGGCTGGTCTTGAAATCCTGACCTCAAGTGATCTATCCGCCTTGGCCTCCCAAAGTGCTGGGATTACAGGTGTGAGCCACTGTGCCTGGCCATGTTCACATCTCTTTAAATGCCTTTTTGCCCTTTATCCCTACCTCCTCCTTCCAGTAATCACTGAACTATTTGTTCATTCTCTCTTAATAAAGCTTTTAAAGTACTAAGACCCTGGAGGGTTGGGGGATGTACTAAATAAATCACCTTGGCATTGGCTTTATTAGTGAAAGGAAACTGATTTTTAAACCAGATACCTGCAATTGGTGCTAGTGAAGGGAAACAGCAGCCCTTTAAAGGTATTCTACCTCATCTTTTCTGTCCCTAAGCCAGGACCCAGTTTCATTTATAGCATATAAGTTTGTCGGTGTATATCACACTATAGTAGTTTGCTATCTGAAAGGTAGGCAAGGAAATCACTTCTCTTATAGGATTTTATTTGACTCGTATCTTTTTTTTTTTTTTTGAGATGGAGTCTTGCTCTGTCGCCCAGGCTGCAGTGCAATGACGTGATCTTGGCTCACTGCAACCTCTGCATCCCAGGTTCAAGCGATTCTTCGGCCTTAGCCTCCCGAGTAGCTGGGATTACAGGCACACACCACCATGCTCGGCTAATTTTTGTATTTTGGTAGAGATGGGGTTTCACCATGTTGGCCAGGATAGTCTTGATCTCCTGACCTCGTGATCCTCCCACCTCAGCCTCCCAAAGTGCTGGGATTACAGGCATGAGCCAGTGTACCTGGCCTGACATGGAGTCTTGCTCTGTCGCCAGGCCGGAGTGCAGTGGAGCCATCTCGGCTCACTGCAGCGGAGCCATCTCGGCTCACTGCAGCCTCCGACTCCCTGGTTCAAGCGATTCTCCTGCCTCAGCCTCCTGAGTAGCTGGGATTACAGGAATGTGCTACCACACCCAGCTAATTTTTTGTATTTTTAGTAGAGTTGGGGTTTCACCATGTTGGCCAGGATGGTCTCAATTTTCTGACCTCATGATCTGCCTGCCTCGGCCTCCCAAAATGCTGGGATTACAGGCATAAGTCACCATGCTTGGCCCCTAATTTTTGTATTTTTAGTAGATACGGGGTTTTACCATGTTGGCCAGGCTGGTCTCGAACTCCTGACCTCAGGTGATCCACCCGCCGCCTCTGCCTCCCAAAGTGTTGGGATTACAGGCGTGAGCCACCCCGCCGGCCTCATATCTTTAGCACAGTACTTTTTTTTGTGGTTTTTCTCCCTCAACTCCTTGTTACCAATCTACAATAGAACTGGTTATTTAAGAAAATTTAGTTGTTATTATTATTATTATTATTGAAATGGAGTCTCGCCCTGTCGCCCAGGCTGGAGTGCAGTGGTATGATCTCAGCTCACTGCAACTTCTCCCTCCCGGGTTAAAGCAATTCTCCTGCTTCAGCCTCCCGAGTAGGTGGGATTACATGGGCACGCCACCATGCCCAGCTAATATTTTGTATTTTTAGTAGAGATGGGGTTTCACCATGCTGGCCAGGCTGGTCTCGAACTCCTGACCTTGTGATCCGCCTGCCTTGGCCTCTCAAATTGCTGGGATTACAGTGTGAGCTGCTGCATCTGGCCAAATGTAGTTATTATTAATGTGGATAGATTTTATCATTTTTGTGTGTCATCTGTGCTTATTAGTGTTAAACAAAAGACTTAATTGTGTGCTTGTTAACTTGACTGTAAATCTTTCCAATGATTCTTAGTGCCAAAGTTTCAGCTTTGTTTCCAGTTAATCAGGATACTAGCCAAAGTTAGAATCTTTCAATAACATTTGAGTCCCTATTTTCAAAGAAAACAGACAAAAATTCTTTAAAATTAGAAAGAGCTTTTGTTCTAATCTTTTAAAATATAAGCATTTAATAAGTGCCATAGAGTTTAAGTGTTGTAATCAACACTTAGTTTTGTTGGTAAGCTGTGATGGCACCCGGCACTTTTTTGGTGGTGCTGGGGCGGGGGATGACATCTGTCTGGTACATTTTTGTAACTTTGTTCAGATCTCAGACATATGCTTGTATCATGTATGAGTAATCTGTTAAAAACATTTTCATGACTAGCCTTGTCATTTTTGGGCAAATAATTTTCAATTTTCATATTAAATATAAGTTGGAACTGGGTGTGATAGCTCATGCCTGTAATCCCAGCAATTTGAGAGGCCGAGGCGGAAAGAATGGTTGAGCCCAGGAGTTGGAGACCAGCCTGGATGACATAATGAGACCCTGTCTTAGCTACTCAGGAGGCTGAGGTGGGAGGATTACTTGGTACCCAGAGGGCAAGGATGCAGTGAGCCATGATAGTACCACTGCACTCCAGCCTGGGCAAATGTCTCTTTAAAAAAATTATATATATATGTGTGTGTGTGTGTTGGGGTAGGGGTTAGATTGAATCCAGAAGAAGTATAAAAGCATGTCTTTATTTATTTATTTATTTTTTTGAGATGGAGTTTCACTCTTGTTGCCCAGGCTGGAGTGCACTGGTGCGTTCTTGGCTCACTGCAACTTCCGCCTCCCAGGTTCAAGCACTTCTCCTGCCTCAGCCTCCTGAGTAGCTGGGATTACAGGCGTGTGCCACCATGTCTGGCTAATTTTTTGTATTTTTAGTAGAGATGGGGTTTCACCATTGTTGGCCAGGCTGGTCTCGAACTCATGACCTCCACCTGCCTTGGCCTGCCAAAGTGCTGGGATTATAGGCGTGAGCCACGGGTCCCGGCCAAAAGCATGTCTTTATTATTGGTTCTTCATTCATTGAACAAATTCCATCAGCCATACATTATACTGAGTTTTGGTGATATAGATATGAAACATTTGTCCCCTGTTAAGGGACAAATTCTTTTTTTTTTTTTTTTTTTTGAGATAGAGTCTCGCTCTGTCACCCAGGCTGGAGTGCAGTGGTGTGATCTTGGCTCACTGCAAGCTCCGCCTCCCGGATTCACGCCATTCTCCTGCCTCAGCCTCCCAAGTAGCTGGGACTACAGGCGCCCCCACTGCGCCTGGCTCATTTTTTGTATTTTTAGTAGAGACGGGGTTTCACCATGGTCTCTATCTCCTGACCTCGTGATCCGCCCAACTCAGCCTCCCAAAGTGCTGGGATTATAGGCGTGAGCCACCGTGCCCGGCCGGGACACTCAAATTCTTGCTCAGACTCTCTGAAGGGAGGTTAAGGAAATGAACTATTAACAATACATAGAGGTAAGTCCTAGGGTGGTAGTATTAACTGGCTATTCTGAGGTTGAGAAAGGAGTTGTTCTTGAGGCTCACTGCACCTTCCGCCTCCTAGGTTCAAACAATTCTCCTGCTTCAGCCTCCCGAGTAGCTGGGACTACAGGCATGTGCCACTACGCCCGGCGCAGTTTTGTATTTTCAGTAGAGAGGGGGTTTCACCATGTTGGCCAGGTTAGTCTAGAACTTCTGACCTCAGGTGATCCACCTGCCTTGGCCTCCCAAAGGGGTGAGATTACAGGCATGGGCCAATGCACCCGGCCTCTTGAGTGTCTTCTTAAAGGGCTAAATAATAATTACTCAAGTAAATAAGGGTAGGAGTGTGACAGGCATTGCCAGCCATGAAATTAGCACATCTAAAAGGATGACCACACTCGGAAAATTTCCTAGGGTGTTAATAAATATGGTGATTTCCTAGAGTGTTAAATTACTAAATTAAACACAGTTGTGAATTTAATTTGCTAGCTTAGTGAGCGATCGTTCAAATGTTTTAGTTCTGGCCAGAAGTTAGATGGGAAAGAGATGGAAAAGACACCCATTCCCCCAAGGGTTGGGAGTAGGGGGCATTCTTCCTGATGGAGAGTTTCAGGTGTATCTGCAGAATACCTATCCCAGGAAATGGGAATGATGACAAGATGACAAATATTTTCTGACCTTGATAATTCTTGAGTTCTACACAGTTCTTGTAAGGAAAGAAGTCATCTTCATGGAAGAGGTGTAATTGTCTTGTTCTGTGTCTGTGAGCACCCAAGAAAATAGTGTGAGGCTGAGAGGTAAACCTTCCTTTACCAGCTGCCAATGTTGAAAAACAAAATTTATTTTATCAACTGTATTTCATTGTCCACAATGGTTCTGCCTGTAAATTAGCCTCCCAGAGCTGCTCCAGAAAAGAAAACATGGCCCAGTTTGGAGTATATAGCTATCGAGAGTCATATACAAGAGGCGTTTTCCTTTTATCTGACCCTGTGAATAGATGGTCATGTTCTGGTCTTTCCATGTTGTTCAGTTATGATGGGCAAAGAACCTGTAGGAGATTAAAGCAGCTCCATTGTGTATGGCTTGTGCTCCTGATGATCTTACTCAGAATCCCATGATTTTGTCGGGTTTTCCCCTTTTCATCTAAGTGTTGTGCTGCTTAAGGATTTCCATGTTGTTCTAGAATGTAGTGTTTTTTAAGCTAGAGTAATTCTTCCTCTTCCTTTTTTTTTTTTTTTTTTTTGAGAAAGAGTCTTGCTCTGTTGCCCAGGCTGGAATGCAGTGGCGCGATCTCGGCTGACTGCAACCTCCATCTCCTGGGTTCAAGCGATTCTCCTGCCTTAGCCTCCTGAGTAGCTGGGTTTACAGGCATGCACCACCATGCCCGGCCAATTTTTGTGTTTTTAGTAGAGACGGGGTTTCACCATGTTGGTCAGGCTGGGAGTAATTCTTTGTATTAATTAAAAATGATTTTTTTCTAAAGTAGAGAATCCTAATCAAGGAGATTCTTTTCTGGGGAGTCTCATCCATTCAGTATTTATTAAATGCTGATGTGTGCCAGGCAATGCTGAAGGTTTTGAAAATATGTCATTGAATAAGATAGACTTAAATACTTGCCCTTTATTTCTTGGGGAAAGAGAAACAATAAATATAATTAAAAAGTCAATTTCTAATGTTAGATAGAAGGCAATAAGTGTTATGGGGAAAAGGTAAATGGTAATATGGGAGTATTATAGTGAGGGTGGGGTAGTACTTTTAAGTAGGGTGGGTCAGGGTAAGCCTCACTGAGAGGGTAACATTTGAGCAAAAACTTGAAGGAGTGAGTCATGTGACAGAAGAGTGTTCCAGTTAGAAGGAACAGTTGGTACAGAATATTTGAGGTGGATTAAGCCTGTCATCTTTAAGAGCAGCAGTCACCATAACTTAGTACAGTGAGCCAGAGGAGGACTATAGGGAGATGAGGGCAGAGAGGCTGTGGGTGATGGGGAAGGCCTCTTAGGCCACTGTGAGTACTTTGGCTTTTACACTAAGTGCCATTGAAAATAAACTCCTAATAAGACTGAATCAGTAGAATTTCCTTCTCAGAGATTTAGGGTCAAGGAAAAGGTAAGCAGTCAGAGAAGGAACTCTATAACTTCTAGACTTAGGATAGCAAAAATTAATGCATATCCGTTAGACATAAGATTATGGCAAACAAATAATGAAGTTCTTTGCTGATATTTTCTACTTTATTTTTGATTATAGGGACTTTCAGTTACCTTGATGATGTCCCATTTAAGATAGGAGACAAATTCAAAACACCAGCTAAAGTTGGTCTACCTATTGGCTTCTCCTTGCCTGATTGTTTGCAGGTTGTCAGAGAAGTACAGGTAAGTGGTAATTTTTAGTTAAAGTTTAGTGCATTTAAAAGTTTAAAGAGTAAGAATTTGATGTATAGTGAAATAGAAAAAACTACAGTTGCGAGCTGAATCATGTTTTGGTCAACAATGGACCGCATATACAATGGTGGTCCCATAAAATTATAAGGGGCTGGGCATGGTGGCTCACGCCTGTAATCCTAACACTGTGGGTGGCCAAGGTGGGAGGATCACTTGAGCTCAGGAGTTTGAGACCAGGCTGGGCAACTTAATGAGCCCTCATCGCTACTGGGGGGAAAAAATTTATATATATATATATATATACACACACACACACACACACACATATATATATACACACATATATATACACACACACATATATATACACACATATATATACACACATATATATATATATTCCTATCACATAGTGACGTAGTAGCCATTGTAACATGGTAGCGCAATGCATTACTCAAGTGTTTGTGGTGATGCTGGTGTAAACACATCTGCTGCATTGACAGTCTTACAAAAGTATAGCACATACAATTCAGTATAGTATGTAATACAAATAAATGACTATGTTACTCATTTATGTATTACCATGCTATACTTTTTAACATTATCTTTTTACTTACTAAAAAAGTTAACTGTAAAACAGCCTCAGGTAGGTCCTTCAGGAGATATTCCACAGGAAGGCATTGTGATCATAGGAGATGACAGCTCCATGCATGTATTGCTCCTGAATACCGTCCAGTGAAACAAGATGGGAAGGTGGAAGACAGTGATACTGATGATCCTATAGGCCTAGGCTGATGTGTGTGTTTGTGGCTTCATTTTTAAGGAAGAAGTTTAAAAAGTAAAAAAATAAAAAATTTAAAGATCAAAAAGCTTATAGAATAAGGGTATAAAGAAAAATGTTTTGGAAGATAAAAAACATTTTAGGCTAAGTATTAGTTCAGAGGAGTAAAAAAGTTAAAAAATTTAATGTTTATAAAGTTAAAAAGTCACAGTAAGTTAGAGTTATTATTTAGAGAAAAATTGTTTTATATATATATGTGTATATATATGTGTGTGTATATATATCTATATATGTATATGTATGTATTTTTTTGAGACGGAGTCTCACTCTGTCGCCCAGGCTGGAGTGCAGTGGCGTTATCTCGGCTCACTGCAAGCTCCGCCTCCCGGGTTCACACCATTCTCCTGCCTCAGCCTCCTGAGTAGCTGGGATTACAGGCGCCCGCCACCATGCCCAGCTAATTTTTTGTATTTTTTAGTAGAGTCGGGGTTTCACCATATTAGCCAGGATGGTCTCAATCTCCTGACCTCGTGATCTGCCTGCCTCGGCCTCCCAAAGTGCTGGAATTACAGGCGTTAGCCACTGCGCCCGGTCAAAAAATTGTTTTGTTTTTTACAAAGTTTTAGTATAGCCTAAGTGTAGAGTGTTTATAAAGTCTATAGTACTACTGTACAGTAATGTCATAAGCCTTCACATTTACCATTCGCTTACTCACCCAGAGCAACTTCCAGTCCTGCAAGCTCCATTTATGGTAAGTGCCCTATACAGGTGGATCATTTTTAATCTTTTTTTTTTTTTTTTTTTTTTTGGGACAGAGTTTCATTCTTGTTGCCCAGGCTGGAGTGCAATGGCGCGATCTCGCCAAGAAGAGAGACTCTTTCTGTCTCTATGCAACCTCCGCCTCCACCTCCTGGGTTCAAGCGGTTCTCCTGCCTCAGCCTTCTAAGTAGCTGGGATTACAGGTGTGCACCACCATGCCTGGCTAATTTTGTATTTTTAGTAGAGTCAGGGTTTCACCATGTTAGTCAGGCTGGTCTCGAGCTCCTGACTTCAGTTGATCCGCCCACCTCGACCTCCCAAAATGCTGGGATTACAGGCATGAGCCACTGCACCCAGCCTATTTTTAATCTTTTATACCATATTTTTACTGTACCTTTTCTATGTTTAGATAGGTTTAGATACATAAATACTTGCCATTGTGCTACAGTTGCCTACAGTATTCAGCATAGTAACATGCTATACAGGTTTATAGCCTAGGAGCAATACTGTACCATAGCAATACCGTATAGTCTAGGTGTATAGCAGGCTGTACCATCTAGGTTTGTGTAAATACACTCTGCCCTCACCGATGAAATCACCTACCATGCATTTTTTAGAGCGTATCCTTGTCATTATGACTGTATTATCTTATTTTTGTTTCTTATAGCTCCTATTGTTGCCTGGCTCACATTGTTATACACACATACAGATTTTGTGTCCTCTGTTAGATTTTATATTCCTGGGGCTCTGTACCTCACACAGACCAAATTCCCATTGCCCATTTAACTAGCTTTTTCACCTCTTTCCCTTTCTCTGCTAATGTCCTCATTCTCTTTTCAGTCACTCAAGTTAGATTTGCTGTGTCTCACATTGCAGTTCAGCCTGACCTCATTTTTCACCTGGGCTGTTGCAGTAGCCTCTTTAATTGGCCCTTCTGCTTGCAGTGTTTTCCTTCTATTTTTTACATCGTTTCTAGAATGATCTTAAAGTTTTAAATTGTCACATCCCTTTTCATAACTGTTCAAAAGGGTTCAGTGACTAACCAGTCCTTATTGAGTCTAGTCTAGACATAAGGTTATGGCAAAGCAATTGAGCTCATCACCTCCTCCATGTTCCCTCCAAACCCCGTTACTAGTAGTATGTTAGACCTTGTACTTTCTCTCTTTATATGTTGCTTCTGCTCATGAGCCGTTATCTCCACCTGGAATATTCTTTTTCTCACTATACGGAAAACTCCATTCACATCTATTCTAGATTGCGCGTAAATGCTATCTGAGGGCTTCTTTCTCAGTCCCCTCATCTTTAAGGCTCAGTTATATAGAAATGTACTGAGTTACTCCTTGAAAGCAACAAATAGCCCTGTCTTACTTACTGCAGTACACATTTACTAAACGCATGTGTTTGAGAGGTGGTCTACTGGGCACTGGAGGTAGAGATAAATGCCTTCATCACTGCCCTCAAGGTACTTACAGTTGAGAGAAGTTACCTAGAGCAACAGAAAAATACGGTACTTATTCTAACTCTTCTTCCTGTGACTTAAGAAGATTTTTAAAAATGCAACTTTCAGGAAAAGAAGTTTTGTTTTTCTGGAATTCACTAAGGCATCACCATTTTATTCTAAAAGGTATTACTTTTTTTATCTTCCAAAGTCTATATGCAGTAAGTAATCATAATGAGGGAACTTCAGTTACTTTTGGGAGGAAAAAAAAATATTTATTGAGATATAATTCACATACCATGAAATTTACCTTTTTAAAAAAAAAATACTTTTTTTGGTTTATTTGTAGACACAGTCTCACTCTGTCACCCAGGGTGGAGTCTAGTGGCACAGTCATGGCTCGCTGCAGCCTCGACCTCCCTGAGCTTGGTGATCCTCCCTCCTCAGCCTCCTGAGTAGCTGGGACTATTGGCATGCACCACCATGCCTGGCTAATTTTTGTATTTTTTGTAGCAACAGAGTTTCATCTTGTTGCCCAGGCTGGTCTTGAGCTCCTGGCCTCAAGTAATCTACCCACCTCAGCCTTCCAAAGTGCTGGGATTACAGGTGTGAGCCACCATGCCCGGCCAAAATTCACCTTTTTAAGGTATACATACAGTTCATTGATTTTCAGTATATTCACATAGTTGTGTAATAATCATTACTATCTAATTCCCGAACATTTTCATCACCCCAAAAGGAAACCCAGTATCCACTAGAAGTCACTCCCCACAGCCTCTGGCAGCCTCCCCACAGCCTCTGGCAACCAGTATCTACTTTCTGTCTCTATGGGTTTGCCTATTCTGGCCATTTCATATAAATGGAATTCTGCAGTAGCAGCCTTGGTGACTGGCTTATTCACTTAGCATAATGTTTTCAAGGTTTATCCACGTTGTATGAATGAGGTATTAGTACTTCATTTATTTTTATAGGTGAATAATATTTCATTGTTTGGATATAACACACTTTGTTTATCTGTTCATCAGTTGATGGACATTGTGGTAGTTTCTAATTTTTGGCTATTATGAATAATGATGCTCTGAACATCTGTAAACAGATTTTTGTGTGGACACATGTTTTCAGTTTTCTTGGGTATAACGTATAGGAAAGGAATTGCTGGGTCACGGTAACTCTATGTTTAACATTTTAAAGAACTATTTTTCCAAAGTGGCTGCACAATTTTACAATCCCAGCAGCACTACAAGAGGGTACCAATTTCTTCACTTCCTTGCCAACTCTTATTAACTCGTTTTCATTATATACATTCTTGTGGGTGAGAAGTTGTCTCTCATTGTGGTTTTTATTTGCATCTCTTTCATGTCTAATGGTGTCAAGCATCTTAAGTATCTTTAATACTGAATTAATGTTCCTTTTGTGTATGGAGACTTTATTGGGCCAGAAGAGAGATAGACCTACTTTGTAACGTTTTTCCTTGTTTTATTTGTCTAAGAAATTTTTTATTGGCAATAACAAATAGTCATTACTTACCTGTGTACATGATACTATTAGCAATATGATTTAAAAACACCTGTCTTGTTTCTCATTATTCACTGCTTTATTGATACCTTCAGAAAACTTGTTTTGATTCCCAAATTGTTGTCGATTTAGGCTTTGCTGGGAATTTCCCATTTGTTTGGTCAGTCTGAAGCACCAATAAAAGCATGGTATTGTGCTCACTGTGCTCATAGCACCCACTGATAACAAAAGGAGATCAAAGCTAAGAGCTCCATTCCAGTGTGGGCCATGTGAAATATTTTTGTTCTCTAATGCACAAAGCAATCTTTTTTTGAGATGGAGTCTTGCTCTTTTGCCCGGGCTGGAGTGCAGTGGCGCCATCTTGGCTCACTGCAACCTCCACCTCCCAGGTTCAAGAGATTCTCCTGCCTTAGCCTCCTGAGTAGCTGGGACTATAGGCATGTGCCACCACGCCTGGCTAATTTTTGTATTTTTAGTAGAGACAGGGTTTTGCCATGTTGACCAGGCTGGTCCCAAACTCCTGACCTCAAGTGATCCTCCCACCTTGGCCTCTCAAAGGAGGCCAAGCCTGTCTGGCCTACAAAGCAGCCTTAAACTTTGACTTCCTGGAGTCTCCATGGGGTTGTAATGTTGTATCTGGTCCCCTCCGTACCCAGAGAACAGTCAGACCTAGAGCTCTAGAGAGATGGCTTGAAAGTTCCTATAACTGTCATATTTGCCTTTGCATGACAATACAAACTCAACTTTTCAGCTAAAATTTCTTTAAAGTGAGCCAGTAAAACATACACAGCCCTTGCTTCTAGGGTCAAGAAAGCTTCTGTTGAATGTGGCTCACGTGAGGTAGCCCTTAGTGTCATGGTTTAGAACATCCTCTGGTGTCACTCATACATGTGCTGGAGAATTGACCTGTAATAGCTGTATAATCTTGGACAGATTTTTTAACTTCTGCAAGCCTCAATTTCTTCATCTGTAAAGGGAGGATGAGGATGATTAGCTTTTAAGGTTGTTAGAAGAGTTAAATAATGCATTTATAATGCTTACTCTGGTTCCTGGAACTCCATAAATGCAAGATGACATTATTTATTATTATACTCCAAAACCACATTCTTTTCTACTTTAATATTTCTACCATCCCCAGCCCCCTCCCTCCCTGTACCGCACCCTGTTTTTCTGTGTTCCAAGTATTCTACATTACTTTGGTAACTAAAAAACAAAAGTTCAATAAATGTTTGCTAGAAAGGAAAGAAATTTCCAATTTTTAAAAAATAATACTTCAAAGAACAGTGTTCATAGGGCAATGGGAAGTTAGTTATAGCCTCCATTTTTATTGGGGGAAACCAATTGCAAAATTGGGTTTTCTCCACAGTTAGAAGAGCAGAGTCATTGCCACTGCTCTTTTCTCATTGTTCCATTAGTGGTAGAAAGGAAGCCCAGTGATCCCCCCATATGTCTATCTGAGGCACAGCAACTGGCTCAGGATTTAAAGTAACTTCTTGTCATGTGCCTTTCTAGGCTTCTCTTTTGTTGTTTGAATTTGAAAGGCTTGAGGATGACCAGAGGCTCTTTCCTATGTTTCTTCTTCTCTAAAATTCTGGTGTTAGCATGTTAGACCTCTCTTTTCCCCCTTTTTTACTTTTAGTGTGTCTCTAACCTTGGACATTAACACGGATACTGTTTAGCTCTAGTGCTTTGGGGTGAAAGCCAAAGATTTTGTTTTTTCCTGTCCTATGTGAATGTTGCTTTATATAATAGGTCTGTTTCTCTTAAGTGTGCAAAATAAATTTTTGCAAATTGAGCTATACTTAAGATATTGTTAAAGAACCATGAAGTGGCTCTTTGTGTAATTTGCTGTGTAAAAATCTTAATCTGAATATGCCTAGATTTCTTATAAGTTTTTCTGCATTTTAACTGCAACCTGTTCATCGTAATCTAATAGATAGTGGTTTAAGAGCATAGAATCTGTAGTCAGACTGCCTGGGTTCAAATCCAGGCTCTTCCATTTAGCTACCAGCTTTATGCTTGGTTGTAGATCCTGTTAAGTAGTAGTAATAGTAGTTACTTTAAAGGGTTATTGAGAAAATCTAGAGAGTTAATACATAAAAAGTGTTTAGAATCATGCATGGCACCTTGCAGGTATTTCTTACATGTTTGGTGCTATCATTACCTAGCATGGGATTTGTTTAGGACATTGTGCTAGATAATAGAGATGCAAGGAGGGTCTGTAGCCAGGTTGCTGCCCACAAGAGGCTTGTGGGAACATAGTTTGGTTAAATCTTACAAGGACATTGGAAGTCTTACTCTTTTTAAGTGGGGATCATCCCACACGCCTTAAATGCTGCCTTTCCCAGTTCTCCTCTTGCACCAGGAGTGAGGAAGGAGTGAATTGGGTGGTGGGGTAAAGATGGCCACCTGGGTTCACACCCCCTTCCTCTGCTATATCTTTGCAGTATGACTTCTCTTTGGAAAAGAAAACCATTGAGTGGGCTGAAGAGATTAAGAAAATTGAAGAAGCCGAGCGGGAAGCAGAGTGCAAAATTGCGGAAGCAGAAGCTAAAGTGAATTCTAAGAGTGGCCCAGAGGGCGATAGCAAAATGAGCTTCTCCAAGACTCTCAGTACAGCCACAATGCCACCTCCTATTAACCCCATCCTCGCCAGCTTGCAGCACAACAGTATCCTCACACCAACTCGGGTCAGCAGTAGTGCCACGAAACAGAAAGTTCTCAGCCCACCTCACATAAAGGCAGATTTCAATCTTGCTGACTTTGAGTGTGAAGAAGACCCATTTGATAATCTGGAGTTAAAAACTATTGATGAGAAGGAAGAGCTGAGAAATATTCTGGTAGGAACCACTGGACCCATTATGGCTCAGTTATTGGACAATAACTTGCCCAGGGGAGGCTCTGGGTCTGTGTTACAGGATGAGGAGGTCCTGGCATCCTTGGAACGGGCAACCCTAGATTTCAAGCCTCTTCATAAACCCAATGGCTTTATAACCTTACCACAGTTGGGCAACTGTGAAAAGATGTCACTGTCTTCCAAAGTGTCCCTCCCCCCTATACCTGCAGTAAGCAATATCAAATCCCTGTCTTTCCCCAAACTTGACTCTGATGACAGCAACCACAAGACAGCCAAGCTGGCGAGCACTTTCCATAGCACATCCTGCCTCCGCAATGGCACGTTCCAGAATTCCCTGAAGCCTTCCACCCAAAGCAGTGCCAGTGAGCTCAATGGGCATCACACTCTTGGGCTTTCAGCTTTGAACTTGGACAGTGGCACAGAGATGCCAGCCCTGACATCCTCCCAGATGCCTTCCCTCTCTGTTTTGTCTGTGTGCACAGAGGAATCATCACCTCCAAATACTGGTCCCACGGTAAGTCTTTTAAATCCCCCGCCAACTCCCGTATTTTCCTGATGACGGGGATTATGTTTTTTCTTGTTGTTTGGTTGGTTTTTTTCGAGACAGGGTCTCATTCTGTTGCCCAGGCTGGAATGCAGTGGTGTGATCGCACCTTATTGTAGCCTCGACCTCCCGGGCTCAAGTGATCCTCCCACCTCATTATCCTCCTGAGTAGGTGGGACAACAGGCACGTGCCACCATGCCTAATTTTTGTATTTTTTGTAGAGATGGGGTTTTGACATGTTGCCCAGGCTGGTCTCAAACTCCTGACTTCAAGTTACCTGCCTGCCTTGGCCTTCCAAAGTGCTGGGATTACAGGCGTGAGCCACCGAGCCTGGCAGTACAGAACAACACATTATTGCATTCTAGAATAGAAATCAATAGAAGTCAAGAACCTTTTGCTACACCAGCTTACAGATTTCTTTTCTTTTCTTTTCTTTTTTTTAGACAGAGTCTTGCTCTGTCGCCCAGGCTGGAGTGCAGTGGCACCATCTCAGCTCACTGCCAACCTCCGCCTCTCAAGCAATTCTCCTGCCTCAGCTTCCCGAATAGCTGGGACTACAGGCATATGCCACCACACTCAGCTAATTTTTGTATTTTTAGTAGAGACGGGGTTTTACCACATTGCTGAGGCTGGTCTCGAACTCCTGACCTTAGTTGATCCACCTGCCTCCACCTCCCAAATTCCTGGGATTACAGGGGTGAGCCGCTGTGTCCGGCCAGCTTACAGATTTTTTAATGTAAAAGCACATCAAGAGACTATTTAGAGCCAAAAAGGAGCCTGAGTGTATTGGTGGGATATCTGTCAGAGACCATAACAAGCCTGCTATTAGCTGGTAAAAAGATACAAAATCTTGGCCTGCTTTACCAGTCCCAGTAATAGCATTCTTGGTCAATGATAGTCTGTGTGAATGCTTCTATTGTCAGAGAGCTCATAGCTGCTTGTAAACTTCCATAAACCTTGGCCTAGGTAAACTTGATAGAGTGCCGAACACCATTATTATCTTCTTGGAGTGGGCTTCATTCTAATTCCTCTTGGTCAGTTGTTGGGCTCTGGTCAGCACTGTACTTCTTCCTTTTCATGGTACTTTGAATGCTTTAGAGAAATTAAAATCTCCCTGGAAAAGATCAGGGATCCTTGGCCAACACTCCCTTCCTCTCATTTAAAGTTAGATTAACCATTTAGAGATCAAAGCCAATAAACTAACAGCAGAGATCTTTCTCAAACTAGAACACTTGTCATTCTTTGACCAACCTGATTATGGGAGTTTCTTTCTGGCCTGTTCATCTCAGGATGGGAAGAGGCCTGCTTCTTGTTGGCTTGAGAATTTGCTGCCTTCCACCTGCAGGTATAAACAGAGCTGGAGTTCTGGTGTTTCTTTCTTTTTTTTTTTTTTTTTTTGAGACGGATTCTAATTCTGTCGCCCAGGCTGGAGTGTAGTGGCATGATCTCTGCTCACTGCAACCTCCACCTCCCGGGTTCGGGCGATTCTCCTGCCTCTCGCAGCCTGCCAAGTAGCTGGGATTATAGGCATGTGCTATCGTGCTCGACTCATTTTTGTATTTTTAGCAGAGACAGGGTTTCGCCATGTTGGCCAGGCTGGTCTCGAACTCCTGTACTCAAGTGATCCACCCGCCTCAGCCTCCCAAAGTGCTGGGATTACAGGTGTGAGCCACAGTGGCTGGCTAATTAAATATTGACTAAAATCACCCTGTTGTCTTATCAAATGGTAGATCTTATTCTATTTTTTTCTTTGCTTTTTTTTTCGACGAAGTCTCACTCTGTCGCCCAGGCTGGAGTACAGTGGCGTGATTTTGGCTCACTGCAACCTCTGCCTCCTGGGTTCAAGCAGTTCTCTGCCTCAGCCTCCAGAGTAGCAGGGATTACAGGCGCCTGCCACCATGCGCAGCTAATTTTTGTATTTTTAGTAGAGATGGGGTTTCACCATCTTGGCTAGGCTGGTCTTGAACTCCTGACCTCGTGATCCACCCGCCTCGGCCTCCCAAATGCTGGGATTACAGGCGTGAGTCACCGCACACAGCCATTCTTTCTATTTTTTTTGTACCTATTAACCACCAGTCCCCCACTACCCTTCTCAGCCTCTGTGGTAACCATCCTTCTAGTATCTATGTCCATGGGTTCAATTGCTTTGATTTTTAGATCACACACATAAGTGAGAACATGTGATGTTTGTCTTTCTGTGCCTGGCTTATTTCACTTAACATAATGATCTCCAGTTCCATCCATGTTGTTGCAAATGACAGGATCTCATTCTTTTTCATGGCTGAATGGGTACTCCATTGTGTACGAGCACCACATTTTTTTAATCCATCCTTGTTTAAGTTCTTTCACTTTACTCTTTTTTTTTTTTTTTTTGGAGACAGAGTTTTGCTCGTTGTTCAGGCTGGAGTGCAATGGTACGATCTCGGCTCACTGCAACCTCCGCCTCCCTGGTTCAAGTGATTCTCCTGCCTCAGCCTCCCATATAGCTGGGATTACAAGCATGCACCACCACGCCCGGCTAATTGTTGTATTTTTAGTACAGACGGGGTTTCATCAAATTGGTCAGGCTGGTCTCAAACTCTTGACCTCAGGTGATCCACCCGCCTCGGCCTCCCAAAGTGCTGGGATTACAGGTGTGAGCCACTGCACCTGGCCTATCCATTCATCTCTTGATGGACACTTAGGTTGCTTCCAAATCTTGGCTATTGTGAACAGGGCTGCAACAAACATGAGAGTGCAGATCTTGTTTATGTTTTACTTTCTGGAACATATCCTTAACTTACAACTTCAAAAAAAAACCAAAAACTAAATCTTACAACCTTTTATTTTATTTAATTTATTTTTCCCCCTGAACTTGATAGTAGGTGATTATTTTTTAAGAGATGGGATTTTTGTCCCCTAGGCGGGAGTACAGCTTACTGCCTCAGCCTCTTGTCCGGGACTACAGGTGTGCACCACTACGCCCAGCTAATTTTTGTAGAGTTGGGGGTCTCATTATTTGCCCAGGCTGGTCTTGAACTCCTGGGCTCAAGTGATCCTCCTGCCTCAGCCTCCCAAAGTGTTGGGATTGCAAGCATGAGCCACCATGCCCAGCCTAAATCTTACTACCTTTTAAATACAATTTTTACTTTATCATATTTTAAATTTCCAAGTGCTTTGTCTATTCCCTCTTTTGGTTTGGTGTTTTCATGCTAGTGGCTTTGGCTTTCTATTCACGTTTAAGTATGAGGCACTAAAAAAATAACAGTCACAAAGTTTGTGTGTCAGAGGTGTGCTTGCTGATCATTAAGCTTCACTATAGGTTGAAAGTTAATTGGCTTTGCCGGGGAAGTCCCCAAAATGTAAACATGTGAAGGGCTTGGGAGTGAGGGTTTCTCCAGAGAATTCTGGCTGAGGACTGATGTTGGGGAACGCTGGTGTGTTGCTTTTACTTAATCCTTTTTAAGTTCTTTGACTTCACTCTGCCCCACACGGTGCCTGGTGCTTAGTCCTCTGTGGTCTCTGGTTCCCATTTTCTGGAGACTATACCTTCTGCCTCCTGCACAGGGTGGGGATGAATGGGGACTGTTTCACTAAGGGCTTTACTGCTCTGATCACTGACAGTGTGTATCTTTGCCTTATCCCAACAGTACCTGGTGCTTCCAGAGTCTGAGCCCCTCTTAGGGGTCCTAATGGGCTGATAGACTGACTCCTCCCTTTCCTACTTACTTAGTTTATAACTTCATTGCTGGCAATTACCATCCCTTCCTTATCTTTCCACATTCTAAAATTTCATTGAAATATATCACACCTGTAATCCCAGCATTTTGGGAGGCCGAGGTGGGAGGATTGCTTGAGCCCAGGACTTCAAGGCCAGCCTGGGCAGCATACTGAGATCTTGTCTTTGTTTCTTTATTTAAAAAGAATAAGAAATACATTGTCCCCTGCTACCCCCTTTCCTTTTATTGCTTTAAAGATGAATACAGTTTTAATTCTTTATTTTTAAATTTTTATTATTTTTTTTGAGACAGGGTCTTGCTCTGTAATCATGGCTCACTGCAGCCTTGACCTCCTGGGCTCAAGTGATCCTCCTGCCTCAGCCTTCTGAGTAGCTGGGACTACAGGCATGTGCCACCACACCCGGCTAACTTTTTGTGTTTTGTAGAGATGGGTCTCAACTATGTTGTCCAGGCTGGTCTCGAAATTCTGAGCTTAAGCAGTCCTTCTGCCTCAGCCTCCCAAAGTGCTGGGATTATAGGCATGAGCCATTGCTCCTGGCCTTAGTTTGTTTATGATCATTTTAGTGGGCTTTTGGGAAGAACAGATGGTAAAGACATTTGATCATTTTAGTGTGTTAAATGAAATTCTCCCTTTGAAAATTCTAATGGACTTCAATTTATTCCACAACTGTTGATGAAGACCAGTAAGTGTAAAGCCAAGAGTCAGGCCCTGGGGATTTAGAAATGGGCATGACATGGTAACTGACCTCTCTGCAAGCTCACATTAATGTAATGTGATAAGTACTTTGCCAGCAGCGTGACTAAAGCTCTGTGGGACCGCAGGTGGCCGTGTGTCCGCTGAGTTGTGCACACACATTAGCAGTGGGTTAAAAGGAAGTATATGGAAAGACTTGGTAGAAGCTGTCTTGAGGTTAGGCTTGAGAGCTACATAGGTACAGAAAGGACTGCCACCTTCTGAGGCCTGAGAGCATGCTCACACTCTTCAGAAGCTTGAGCACTAATATTTGTCTCCTTTCACAAACGTACTTTCCCTCAAACACTCATATTTAATTTGGAAAGATTTCATAATAATTCTCATTTTTGTCTAGTTTCTACTTGGTTACAAATATGGAGCACTTCAGTCATCGAGTATGAAAATCCCTTTTTATGCCAGAGTCAACCTTTGTCCCTGCAGGAAGTAAATTTTACTATTCTTTTATTGAAAAAATAATGACAAATGGCTACCATGAATGCAGTTAATAGTGTTTAAAAAGTCATATCTATATTACTCCTAAGAGCATTATATATATTTGAAAATGGTACCCTGGAGTAAATAAATTTGGTGAGTAACTGGAGAAACTAAACACTGTTATAATTTTGATGAGGGATCCTTTCAAACGTTGTCTGTTCGTTTGGGGTCTGCTGGATTAGCCTATTGCCTGTTTGATTCATAAAACATGTATATGAAGGTGACATCTTATTTTGTTTGTCCCTGTTCAAGAAAAGTATCATCTGTTAGGATAGATGATACTTTAAAATAATCCATTTAAAATCAGTCATTTAATATCCCATGCATCTTTTAAAAATATATAGCTATAATTGTAGAGCATGTACAATTAATAAATATATCTTTTTTTCTTATTTATTTATTTATTTAGAGATGGTGTCTCGCTGTGTCAACCAGGCTGGAGTGCAGTGGCTCAATCTTGGCCCACTGAGACCTCCGCCTTCTGGGTTCAAGTGATCCTCCTACCTCAGCCTCCCAAGTAGTTGGGATTACAGGAATGCACCACCACACTTGGCTCATTTTGTATTTTTAGTGGAGCTGGGGTTTCTCCATGTTGGTCAGGCTGGTCTTGAACTCCCGACCTCAGGTGGTCCGCCTGCCTTGCCCCCCAAAGTGCTGGGATTACAGGTGTGAGACACCTCACCTGCTGTTTTTTCACTTAATTCAGATGCTTTAAATAATTAAGTCATATGTTCATTATTTGCTAACCTAACACCTTGTGCTGGATATTTGGTAGGTTGTCCCTAATATTTATTACAAATGATGTTGAGATGGATATATTCCTATACATAAATATTGGTTTGAGTTATTATTATTTCTTTAGACTAGTTTCCTAGAAATAGGTAACTGGATCAAAGAATCTGAGCAGTTTTCTGGATTTATGCCATGTTTACCTAAAGCATACCAAATAACATTTCCACCAGTAGGGTATGTGAGAGTACTGCATGTATGTTTAAAATAGATATGATTTTTTTTTTTTTTCAGACAGAGTCTCACTCTGTCACCCAGGCTGGAGTGCAATGGCATGGTCTCCGGTCACTGCAACCTCCACCTCCCAGGTTCAAGCGATTTTCCCACCTCAGCCTCCCGAGTAGCTGGGACTACAGGCACGTGCCACCACACCCGGCTAATTTTTGTATTTTTAGTAGAGATGGGGTTTCACTATGTTGGCCAGGCTGGTCTCAAATTCCTGACCTCATGATCCACCTGCCTCAGCTTCCTAAAGTGCTGGGATTACAGGTGTGAGCCACCACACCTGGCTAGATATGATTTTAACATTTGTAATGTGCAGTATTCTGGGTGTATGCCCGCATCCCACTAGGCATTTAGGAGGCATTATGAGAAGGGCAGGCAGTTGAAGAATAGTCCTGACTCCTTCTTGGCTGGGGAATGTCATGTGAGAGCTGGCATTGCTCTGTGGCTGTTGGTTTCTTTAGCCCAGGTTAAAGCCTGTCTCTAAAGAGGGAGACACAATCTTAGACCTGCCAAGTGGCTAGACTGGTGTGATCCAATCCCTGTGCCTTATTGTGACTCTTGTAACCTAATGACAGCCCTGTGCTTGGGCTGCTGAGTGTGTGCTGTGGGTGAGATGGTTAAGCACAAACAAATGGGCTCTGAGGCCTATAGCCATCCTGGCTTTCCCCAGCAGACTTTGAAGAGAGCATCTGGTTACATCTGTATAATTTCAAACTTGCTTCTAGGACAGAGGGCTTCCTACCACCTAACCATGCTCCCCCTCCCCACCAATAAAACAAGGAAATAAAAAAATTTTTGTCTGAAACATCTTCCCTGGTTCTTGGGACCTGTGCCAAGCTGTAAAAGGGCTTGTGACCTTGTTCCTATGATCGATGGGTCCTTTGGCCTGGGAGTGTGCTGTCTTCCTGCCTTGAGCTTGATTTGTGATCAGAAGTGGTGGGGGAGTTAATCACTGGACTCTGTACGCCTATCAGACTGGGGTTAGTAAGTGGCAGGGAGCAGGCTGCCTGTAGCTGGTGGGCAGGTCCCTAGAGTCCAGATTCCAGTCTGTGGGATCCAGCCTGGTGTGGCTAGTATGCCTTCTGTCCCAGCACTGTAGGATGGCAGCTTTGGCAGGAAATGAAGCACAGTACATGATGTGGAGTCCCCGAGCTGTCCAGGTTCCTAAGCTGTCCATGCATGGGAACCACACTCACAGCCTCTGCCCAAGAGTAGAGACTTTGGGATAGAGTTAGCTCCAAAGTGGGAGTGTTTGAAGTGAAAAATGACCCCTCAGAACTGATACTTCAGCCTGGGAAAGGGATAATGCTGGAGAGAAGTCATCGCAGCCAGCTTGGACATCAGTCCCGGGGGCAGCCATAACTTCTTTCTTCAACTCAAACCCTGGAGATTTGGGCATGCAAGGGCCTGTCGTGTTGTGGCGCTTTCTCGATCACCAAAGTGGGACTAGGGCAGAGCAGGACAGCCACAATTGCAGGTGACCTCCCACCTTTTTCCCTCTCAGCTGGCACTCCCCCACCCCTCTTTGTTCCTTTTCGGGGTGTCTGACCAGCAACCTGGCGGTTTCTTCCAACCTGACCGCTTGTCTTGGGGCTTGAATAGTGTCAGAAATGCCAACCCCTGGACTAGGCTGCCTCAGTGACTTCTTTAGGGGCCCAGGTCTTCTTGCCTTGATCTTGTTTTTCCACTACTAGGTCACCCCTCCTAATTTCTCAGTGTCACAAGTGCCCAACATGCCCAGCTGTCCCCAGGCCTATTCTGAACTGCAGATGCTGTCCCCCAGCGAGCGGCAGTGTGTGGAGACGGTGGTCAACATGGGCTACTCGTACGAGTGTGTCCTCCGAGCCATGAAGAAGAAAGGAGAGAGTATTGAGCAGGTGAGCGGTTGGTCAGCCAGGAGGGCAGGCTCAGACCTGTGGAGCTGGAGTAGTGTCCTCCCCTGTCCTAGAGCCCCTCAGACTTGTAGCACCAACCTCTTTTCCTGTGGGTTTGTGAGAACACGGGGCTTGTTTTGGGGAAAGCCAGCAGCCTTGGGAGCAGTACTTCTTTTGGAAGCTATTCCGGGACCCAGGCTGAGAGACAGCTTTGGGAGAACTGGAGCTGTTCTCCAACTACTCCCCCTTTCTCTGCCTCTCCAAAAGGGGCAGAGCTAGGCTTGGGGTATGGTCAAATGTCTCTTTCCAGGAATTTTCATCCTGTCATCTATGCCCAGAGTGTTGAATAGGGTACTGGAGTTTTAGACCTTGGTGACATTTTCTGACTTGGGCTGTTTTCTTAGAGTAGCCGCCTGCCCAGGCTGTGGAGTTGACCATTCTGGTAGGTGTATCAGCTGTGGCTGCAATTCCTTTGGAAAATGCCTACTCATGTTTAGAAGGCTGTGCCTGTGTTCATTAAAGAGTCACTGGGGTCCTGTTGTGTTGGACACAGTCAAGGCACAAAATCAAATCCTATCCAGTATCTGACGGCCTGGGTGGGGCGGGGAGCGGACTTCACACACTAGTTTGTTGAGGTCTCTTGGAAAGCACAGCAAAGAGCAGCAGTAGGTGCTAAACCCCTTGTTTCTTTTCTTAGATTCTCGACTATCTCTTTGCACATGGACAGCTTTGTGAGAAGGGCTTCGACCCTCTTTTAGTGGAAGAGGCTCTGGAAATGCACCAGTGTTCAGAAGAAAAGGTGGGAATCTTCATGCTTCGTGGGAACCCTCTGGAAAAGGAGGGAACAAGTAGTCCGTCCTGGTTTTCTCCCTTGGCCCACACACAACCTTTTTGCTTTGCCAGTGACTACAGGTAGAAGCATTTGAAGGGCAGAATCTCCCAAGTATTCAGACAGGCCGAGGCCTGCGTTTGGCTTGGTGGTTGAAGCATTGGGTTGAAAACTTCAGAATCCCAGTGAAGGGAAGGGAATATTGGCCTGGGCTAAAAGCCAAACTTCTTAGATGACTAGGGAGGGAGATTGCTGGACTTTTTGCCTAGACTGCTCCTTGAAGAGCAGCCATTTCTGGGTTCAGTATCCTTCCTTGGTGGGAAGATGGATGTGGGTGGTGGGACCCAGGTAGAGGTCAGCAAGAGTGAGCTGGGACTGGGCTGACTCCTGAAGGTTGATGGCCGTCACCAAACCCTTCTGCCTTGGCTTCCACCACAGCCCACCTCTGCTTGCTAGGGGACTTTATGGAGACTTACGGGGCTCTGTGGGAAGGATGAAGACATTCTGCTCTCCCCCAGTCCCCGTCCCACACACATAATCCTTCACTCGGCTGTGCTGTGACCCCACCCTTTTCTTTAATCTATGTTCTCTTCTCTCCCTTAGATGATGGAGTTTCTTCAGTTAATGAGCAAATTTAAGGAGATGGGCTTTGAGCTGAAAGACATTAAGGAAGTTTTGCTATTACACAACAATGACCAGGACAATGCTTTGGAAGACCTCATGGCTCGGGCAGGAGCCAGCTGAGACCAGGCCCTGCCTAGGCCCTGCCGCAGAACCACCATCCCTGGGAGGCCCTGCAGAGCCCACCTGTGGGGAAAGAGAAGGGGCAGCTTCCGGATTTTCTTTTGGGGGTTAGAAGGTCAGGTGTGGAGACTGCTCGCGAGTCTCTGTGAGCCTAGGCCCTGAGCTGGGGAGGTGGGGAAGATTCGGGCATGTGAGTGCCCCCAGAACTGTCCTGGCTCCTTCCGTATTAAACGCATTTGCATTTTGAGAAGTGTCCTTCCCACCTCAGCCCTCCGGAGAGACTACCCTAGTCTTTCTGGGGTGTTTATGTCCTCAGCTGAAGCCTGGCCTAGTTGCTGAGGGGCTGGGGAGATGGGGCGGGAGGGCCAGACTCAGTGCTGCTGTGGAGCCAGGTGCTTCCCCCTTCCCCCGAGACTGGTGGACTGAACTCCAGTCAAGTTGAGTTCAAGTGAAAGATTCTTCCAGGGTTTTATTTTTTCCCCTCCTAACAAAGTCTCATAGTGTTAACACTGGTTCTGCAATGTCTCTGAGGTGCAAAGAATGCACTTTTCCCTATGGGGCCCAGAGTTTGCCTTTTCTGCCAGGCAGTCACCATGCTTCCCTACCCCAGCCTGTTTCTTTTGGCTTGGTTTGGACCACAGTCCTCTGCTACCCAGGGTTTTAGAGCCCCTGCTCTAGGAAACAGTTAGTTTAAGAAATCATTGGCCCCTTCCCAGCACATTGAATGAGTGAGCAGACAGGCCATGATTTAGCTGGCCAGCACTAACTCCACCTCTGTTCTCCTTGAACAGCTTCCCCTCCAGCCCACTGCTTTAGGATGACACAATGAATAACACCTAGTCATAGAAATCAGTCTCTCTGGTTTGTTTTGTATTATGTTGTACATCATTAAAGATCTAAATACAAAGGATATACAGTCTTGAATCTACAATAATTTGCTAACTATTTTGATTCTTCAGAGAGAACTACTAATAAAAATCTAAAAGGTATGTCTTGGTGTGATAACTTCTTTATTACCAAGGCTGTTTTGTCGGAGTGGGGGGGCCATGTGGTATATAAAGAGATTTCTTGCTTAGATTTGCTAGGGATCGAGTAGGACCTAACCGTTTTCTGTTTCGGAGCTTTCTTCCCACTTCAGACCTGTCCTCGTTTTTGGTTTGCAAAGGCAAGCCTAGACTGAGTCTTTTAAACCTGACCCAGCTCCGTCTGTGGACCAAGGACGTAGGCCTTCCTGACTGTGGAGCTGGGATAGGCTGGGCCTTCAGGGGGATCACCCAGTAAAAGAGGAAGAAGCCCTTTTACTGTGAGCAGCAGGCATTTATGCATCATTTGCCACAAGCAGAGGACGGGATTTAAACTGTTTCACCAGCTCTCAGTGGTGCTGTTGTATATGGATAGAACAGGGTTCATTCCTAAAGTAAGTTTTTGTCCTTGACCTTAATACTGTGCCTTTGTCCCACTTGAGCTTTTGGCTACACTGGGTCTTTTAAGGTTTTTAGTGATCATGTGAGGAGGGGCCGCAGTGCCCTGCGGCCGGGAAGCACCAATAAGGATGCCCCCTGGCGGTCAGATGAGGCACTGTCAGGCTGACAAAGGGTGACTGGACCAGGCTGCTAGTGTCTCAAGAGAGCCATTTAACCCTTTTCTTGGCCTTTTAATTAAGCCCTCCTTTTAAAACCGTAAAAAGTTATCCTTTATCTGAAGGAAATAAAAGCTCACATAGTAATGGGCGTTCGGGCCAAGGCCGTGACTCATGAATCTCCATTTGACCCAGAGTGGCTTTAAAGTAATTGGCACCTGGAGGCTACTTTGTCTTCCCTGTCCTGAGCTGCTTCCTGCTAAAAAGATACACAGCAGGCAGAACTCAGCTGAAGGCTTGTGTGTGAATTCTGTTTCAGAGGCCTCAGACTGTTGAACAGAGCACTCTGTGCCACAGTTCCCAACACAGAGCCCTGAGAGGCAGGGTGGCTGGGCAGGGTGAACTGGATGAAGGCTGGGCTAGGAGATGGACTGTTCCACGAGGGGCTGGGTAGTGAGGTAGTGAGGTGTCCCACATAGGAGCCAGGAGCTGCCATGGAAGCATGAGTATCGGGCATTGTACAGAGGCCTTTCACCCGAGCAAAAGTCAGGAGGAAAACTGATGTGTCAAACAGGCACCCTCTTCTGCCTCAAAACTGGATTGCAGGAAGGGAAGGGAGCTGTAAGTATAAGGCCTGTCTCACATCTACTGCTGTTAGTGACACATCAAGTCAAGGTTTATGCTATTTACATTTTCAAAAACGCCTCTAAATCCCCAAATCAATCTCCAAGGGCTGATGGGGCAGAGCTCACCCCACCCCTGTCCCCCTAGCACCGATGTTTAAGTTTGGGCCAGTGTTTAGTCTTCTAAGTTAGGCACAGAATTCAGCTGGTGAAGCCTCTGGTCTCAGCATGTTGTCTTCTCTGTCTTGTGACCTCGTACCGCTAGGCTACCACTGACCACTCCATCCTCTGATCCCCAAACTTAGAAACATCTTCAGGGTTATTAGACCCAAATATATTCCCACAGGCAAGGGGTCAGTTAATCATATTCTCTAGGCCCAAGGGAAAGGCATTAGGTTCTTCAGCCTGGCCCACCCTTGGAGGCGCTCCTGTGCATGGAACTGAGGGACAGGGGCCCGGCCCTGAGGGAGAAGCTGGGACCTATCTGAGGCCACGTGGGGCTGGGGTGAGGCTAGCATAGGCAGGACCAGCGTGTGGGTTCTGGTGTGTACAGGGAGGACCTGGCAGAGGCTCCTCTAGCCCGAGAGCCCAGCACAGCCTCCTGCAGGGCCCCCACCATCTCGGCACAGGTCTGGCTCTAAGACGGCACTGTTCCCTCGGGGGCTGCGGTGGGCCCATGGCAGGTGAGATAGAGCTGCAGCTGGCTCCTCAGACTCTGGATACACTTGGATTTCAGAACCATGATTTCATCCAGCTGGGTCACAAAATCTTCAAAATCCTGAGAAGGAAACAAGGGACGAATACAGCTTTTGCTCTTGCTGGTGCTCTGCCAGATCTGCTTTTTGAGTCCCTCCTCTGGCAGGAAAGTTTCAGAACCCAGGCCACTCTTCCAGCGGGAAAACATGTAGGATAGTTGCTGTGGCACAGGGTGGGGCCTGCTGCTCTGCATTCGAGACACTCTCCAAGCAGAGGAGTATTTTGTAAGGCAGAAGGGTATTTGGTAGAAATACCTACGTGTGGTAGGCAGCAGACTGGTCACTGTTAGTCACAGGGAGGGGCCCTGACAAACCGCTAGGAAGGCAGAGCAGCTGAGGATAGAGGCTGGAAACATTTTAGCCTGGAAAAAGCGAGTGTTGCACCATCTCCCACCTGTACCTATACTCAAGATGTCTCAAAGGCGTGGCAAGAGGAGGTGTGAGGCCTCAGTCACGGTTAGTGTGTGCCAGGAGACCCTTTCCCCACACACAGCCACAGCAAACAAGGATGACCGTCAAATTAGCTGCAGGCTAATTCCCAACAGCATGTGAGTGTCCAGCTAGGGCTACTTACATTAGAAGCCAGCTGGCTCATCAGTGTCTCCTCCTTGAAGCCGAGCTCAGCCATTTCATCCAGCTGTTCCTGGTGTGCTCGGATGACCACCTGCCTGGGAACATCAGAGAGAACACTGTGATGTTCCTGGCCTCCCAGCCTCTCCTGGGTAGCTTTCTGGAGGTGATCTCATTTGTAAGCTGAGAGCTGCCTCTGCCGAAAATGGTCAAGGTTTTGACCAAGGCCAGCTTACCAACCAGCTCCCCGTCACCTGCTCTTTCTCAGGATTAGGTAAGGAATTACGGAGTACCAGCGAGATACAGGGAGGGAGACAGGGGCTTCCCAAGTTGTCCCCTGCCTCCCCAGCTGCACTGAGGGGCAGGGCTGGGTGCTGCTGCTCTTCCACAGGAGCTGCCCATTTCCCACAGCTTCCCTGCAGAAAGGCTCTCAAGGCTGACTGCAACTGGCATACTTGGCACAAGATGGAGCCTACTGCCTGGTCTGCTATCATTTCTACTTCCTGTGGAGGGCCCGGGAGCAAAGCAGAGGGTTGGAGCTAGAAGCAGACTAGCTCACCTGCGTACCCCTGCATGGCTTCTATTTGTCCATGACACAACAGTAAGCTGGAGTGGAGGGTGGGTGCCAAAGGGGCTCAAGTCTTAGGGAAAGTGTCCAACTTACTGTGCTTGCTCCAGGGTGGGCTGACGGAGTGTCCCTGCAGTCTTGGGAGAGCAGCTAGGAACCAAGGGAGAACTTGGCCTTGCTAAGCACCTTGAGATCGGCCTGGGTTTGAGCCATGTGACATTCTCACTGTTGCAGGGCAACTTGATGGGGTCTGTGGACAAACCAAACTCCTGCCAACCAAGCCTTGTAGGATGTTTTCTCTCCTGGGCCCAGAGCTGGTCAGCCACATCACTACTTCCTGTTCGTGGGGTGAGTGTAGGTCCAGAATGGGGTACCCCCATATGTATGGTGGTGAAGGGCTTTCCTGGGAAACCCCAGGAGCCATCCAGCCCCGTCTCCTCTGCATCAGCATCATACTGCTCACTACCCATGTGTTCGTGGGAGAAAAGTACAGTGTCTCTGCTCTGGCAGGCCTCTCCCAGGTCTGCCTCCCTGCTGGGCAGCTTGTCAGCTGGGTGCTGACGGATGGGTGATGGGGACAGAGCTGGAAGATCACCACCAGGCTTATTATCAGGGGGAGATGAGGACAGCCACAGGTGCCCAGTTGCTGAAGACACTGGCAACGCTGCCTCTTGATCACCAGATGGCACTGTGTGGCCCACAACTGGGCCCCCTGTGCTCTCTGCCACTAGACTGTGCGTAGCCCCATCCTGGACCAGCTGCTCCAAGGGAGGAGACCCTTCGTTGTCCGGGTTCTCCAGGAGGGACATGGTGAGGGGAGACATGAGTCCAGAAGCATATTCAGCATGCGTGCCTAACTGCCCCCTAGGGTCCTCTCCTGGGACAGGATGACTGTTTTTCACAGTGCTGGTCACCTGGATTGGGCCGTCTGCACTGACTTCTCTCAGAGGTGTGGTGACTGTGTCTCTTTGGTCTGGGGATCCAGGAACTGCAACGTGGGACAATGAGAAAGTGAAACCATCTTCCTCTGGGGATGGCAAGTTGCCCTCATTCTCCCCAGAAACCTCACTTTGGGAGGCATCCTGTCTGAGATCAAAGGAAGAGCCTCCACCTCTTTCCTGTCTATATATGAAATCTACCTGTGAACAGTGCAGCTTCTCTGCCAGGCTGTCTCTGGGAGAAGGCCCTGAGGAAGTAGAGTTATCTCTGCTCCAGTCCACGGGCCCCTTACTTGGGCTGCAGCTGTGATCAAGTGCTGCTCTTCTGTGGTTTATGGGGTCCCTGGAGTCCACCCAGCTTTTAGTTAGATCTTTCTTGTCACCTGTCCTGGGGCTAGAAAACAGACTCTGCTGTCTTTCTGCCACCTGCTTCTCAGGACCCTGTCCCCACATCTGGTGCAGGAAGAATGAGTCTTCCCTATTCTCCAGGGTGTTCCTTTGCTTTGTGGCCCTCTGACTAGAGATGTGTGAAAAAGAATCTTCACTGAAATCACTGTCATCAAGTTCCTCTACTTGGGCTCCATCATGGTTTTCAGAGTAAGAGTGGAACAGAGGGGGAGTCTCATTTGTGAGCTGACCCTCTGGGGGCCTGTACTGGCGTAAAGACCTTTTCAGTGGTTGGTATTTTAACTTCTGTTGGAGGAGAGGTGGCTGTTGGAACTGCTGGTGATAGAAACGCAGATGTTCCTCCCTCTCCTTCTGATGCGGCGGGATGTTTGTCCAAGCTTCAGACGCAGGCCTAGCAGGCGTGCCCCTCTGGCTGTCTTGACTGTACTCAGCCCTGTGGTGGGTGTTGCCAAAGGAGAGCTCAACTTGAGACACAAGCTGCTTCTGTACTGGCTGCACTGTCTGCACTTTCTTGCACTTGGTGGACAGCTTACCACGCACTAAGCCTTCTCCTGGGCCTGAGGCCCTGCTTTCCCACCCAAGGGCAGTTTTGTTGCCCATTCGATTTTTCTCAGAGCACAATGGTGCTGACTCTTCTGCCTTTTTTTTGGCCAAATGTCCAGAGCGCACAGTTCCTTTCACAGGGCTAGCATGAATGGCCCACTCTTGTGAAGGACTCCCTCTGGAGCCTCCCCTTTTACCAGAGACCTTAGGTGCAGAAGCAAAAGGAACGTTGGGTGGGTGGCTGGTCAGAGGATGGACCTTCCCTCTCGTGGAACCAGGGGCTGCCACTGTGAGTGACTGCTGAAGTCCCAGCTTGACTTTTTTGGGAGAACATTTGTCACCTGACAAAGCCCCAGGGGAGCTCTGAATTCGTTTTGGAGAGGAGTTTCCAGATGTCCGATTTCGACTGGTAACTGAAGTGCAACACTTAATGCCTTTCTTTAGTTCTTTGACCCTGTAAATAATCATTTTATGTTAAATGTGTATTTTCACATGTTCTGCAATTCCTTTTCTATAGCTTTCTGGGAAAACAAAAACCAAAGAAAAGTATCACAAGGATTGGGAGTTATTTCTTTATCTGGGATAGAATAAGAGGAAAAGGGAACATTCTGTTTCAGCATGAGATATCCCTCTGTACCTGAATGAAAAAGAGCAGTGTTGGCTGGTTGTAGTGGCTCACATCTGTAATCTCAGCACTTTGGGAGGTTGAGGCAGGAGGACTGTTTGAGCCCAGGAGTTCAAGACCAACCTGGGCAACAGAGCAAGACCTCATCTCTACTAGAAATAAAAAAATTAGCCAGACATGGTGATGCGTGTCTGTAGGCCCAGCTACTTGGGAGGCTGAGGCAGGGAATATTGCTTGAGCCCTGGAGTTCAAGGCTGCAGTGAGCCATGATCCCACTATTACACTCCAGCCTGGGTGACAGGGTGAGACTCTGTCTTTAAAAAACAAATGAGAAAGAACAGTGTCTTCTCTGAGGACATAAGCATGCACCCAACATTCCATGATCAGAAGAAGCGTTTTGGAAATCACCACAGCCCCATGTTAAGGGACAGGCCAGAGACGCCAGTCTCAGAAGTGCACTGTGTTTATGCAGGGCCCACACTGCTTCCTGGAGAGAAGCCAACTCAGGAGTTCGTGTCTACCACTTACCTGCAATTCCACAGAGTCCTCTTTTTCTGCAAACCACCCCCTTTCAGGCTTCTCTAGGAAGATGAGTTCCCTCAAACCTGCTGGGACCTCAGGAAGCAAAACCTCCAGAAATACACAGGCTTGTGCTCATTCCATTAAGGGAAAAATGACTTGTCTATTCCCAGGGTTTCTCAACCTTAGCACTATTGACATTTTGTACCAGATAATTATTTCTTGAAGGATGTTTAGCAGCATCCTTGGCCTCTGCTCACTAGATGCCAGTAGCACTTCTTCTCAGTCATGGCAATCAAAAATGTCTTACCTACTAGGAGAGCACATGTGACCACAGGGTGAGAGATGGAAGGGATCCCAGCAGATACCACAGTCACCCACAAAGAGGCCTGGCCAGGCAGTCAGAGTTGCTGGCTCTGACACCAACTCCTAGTGAGCCTTTGGAAAGATCCTACCCTTCTCTGGGCCTCAGTATATCCTCTAACATGTTTGGGTTGGGCCCTTCTGGACATAGATAGCTCTAAGTGAATCTGCCTTGAAAAGTAGTATGTCTTCTATCTCTTACAATTTGGGCTGAGGCCAGCAGGAAGAAAACATCACTGAGCCTTCCATCCATTAATATTTCACTTCCCACTAGCCATTTAAAAGCCACTGACAGAGTCAACTCCTGAACAAGGGAATGTGTCATTTTCCTCTTGTCATGCTTGCAAAGTGACAGGGCCTACCAGGTCACAGTCTTCAAATGACTAATTGCCAAGAACAAGGCTGTGGCGCTCAAGGTCAGATCCCTATGTGTGTGTGAGTGGGAGAGACGTGCATGCACTTGCACACACACGCGTGCACACATGCTCACACACACGCGTGCACACATGCTCACACACACGCGTGCTGCACAGGCTCACACACTCGCGTGCTGCACAGGCTCACACACACGCGTGCTGCACAGGCATGCACATGCACACTCACACACAACCTGCCATCTGGGAGCTGACTTACCGGTCAGCATAGCGCAAGGTGTTCAAAGTGTGTTCAGTGGCCACGTGGCTTGGTGAAATGTTGGCAATCATGCAGGTTTTGGCATTGCCGATGAAAGAGTCCTTCAGGACCTGTCCAAAACAGAAGGCAGGTCAAGAGTGAAGTCAATTAACAAAGTGCATACTGACTAATTACTAGGTGCAGGATGCTGGGCCATAGTTCCCTTCTGTCTACAAAAAGGTAATTAACATTAACAAAAGAAAACATACAAACGGCCAATAAACACAGAAAAAGGCACCCACACATCACCAATCCAAAAAATGCAAACAAACCATTAAAAAACCCAATATTTTTAACTCCATAAGATTAAGAGACTAATGACGCCATTCCTTGGTGAGGGTCCAGGGAAATGGGTACTCTTCTACGCTGGCATGTACCATGAACTGGACAAGCCTTCCAGAGGGCAGTTTGGCAATATGTATCAAAATGTAAAAAGAAGCCAGGTACGGTGGCACTCACCTGTCTATAGTCCCAGCTACTCAAAAGGCTGAGGCAGGAGGATCGCTTGAGCCCAGGAGTTCAAGACTAGCCTGGGCAACATAGCAAGAACCTGTCTCAAAAAAAGAAAAAAACAAAACAAAACAGGAAAAAGTATGTTTTGGTTTGGCAATCACATTTCTAGGACTTTATCCTAAGGAGATAATTGCTCAATTGACCAAAAAAAAGTATATATGATATTCATTACATTATTTATAATAGTAATATTTAGTAAAACTCTAGGTATCTATAAACAGGGAACAAACTAAATAATTATACACTGAATATAGTAAAACTATTAAAAATGATTATACCTGTACTTAGGAACACAGAAAGATATCTAAAGCTTATATCTTCGAGGGAAAAAGGTGTATGATTCCATAACTCCGTAAGCAGATCCATATGAGGCTATGCGGGCGGAGAGATGACTAGAAGGAAGTTCACTAATGTAGCAGTGTGTGGTTATCACTGAGGTCTCGGACTTTAAGTTATCTTTTACTTTCTTCTTTATACTTGTATGTACAATTGGAATTCTTATGTTTTAATTAAAAAGAAACACATTTTCTGGAAATGGGGAACTTGTCTTAAAAAATAACAGCTGGCCGGGTACGGTGGCTCATGCCTGTAATCCTAGCACTTTGGGAGGCCAAGGCGGGCAGATCACCTGAGGTCAGGAGTTCAAAACCAGCCTCGCTAACATGGTGAAACCCCGTCTCTATTAAAAATACAAAAGTTAGTGAGGCGTGGTGGCACACACCTGTAGTCCCAGATACTCCAGGGGCTTGCGGCAGGAGAATCGCTTGAACCCAGGAGGTGGAGGTTGCAGTGAGCCAAGATCACACCACTGCACTCTGGCCTGGGCGACAGAGCCAGACTCCCTCTCAAAAATAAATAAATAAATAAGTAAAAAACAACAGAGCCAACGCCAGAATCAGGACTAACCACCTATAAGTAGGTTCCTGGGTCCCTGGTTAAAATCATGTTTGAGAAGACCTAACCTACAGATCACCAACTGTGATGGGTAAGGAACTATGTTTTTACAGGTTCTGCCCACGTACTATGGAGCTGCTACTCTAGCTGCACAGAATAAAACTCTGCCCATGTGTGGGGCTGGCTTCATCCTGCAGCATACAAAAAAATCTTCTCCTAGACATCCCTCTACCTTGTCTGTCCTCCACTGTGCACAGGACACAAGGCGAAAAAGAACCCAGGACACCCACAACTGTCTTCACAGCTGTTTATACCTAGGTACACCCTCCCATGCCACTCTTCCGCAGCCATTATGAATGCTGATTTAACATCTACTGGAGTTTTCTGTTAATAAAGAGGCACACTTTCATGACAGAAAAACAAAACAAAACAAAAACCCTATTTGTTCCACTAAGAATAATCATAGTTAACATTTATGTAATTTTTTCGTGTAGTGTTTTTTTCCGTGTCGCACATTTTAAAAATGATAAAAACAGAAAGTGGTCATACAGTACATGATCTTTTAACATGAAAAGTTGCAGTTTCACCTTTATTCCCATTGTTACTTCCAAATAGATCCAATGCTGTTTCTTCTGCATCTTTTTAAACGTTTTTCCCTGTGTGGCTATGTTAATAGTAGAAATCACATAGGCATTCACATTATTACCTTGTTCTACAGCTTGCTTTTTTCACATCACAATAGATCTTGGTCATCTTTCCTATCAGTACATGTAGAAAATCTAGCTCATTCATTTTAACTGCCTGAAGCCATTATTTTTTTGTGCCGAAACACTGGTCTAAGTCTTAGAGCCAAGAAAGTATCAGGTAGCTACGCCACCCTATTCAATGCAAAGGCTTAGAGACTTCACTAATTCAACATTTTCTTTTCTTTTTTAAGATGAGGTCTTTTTTGGTCGCCCAGGCTGGAGTGCAGTGGTGTGATCACAATTCACTGCAGCCTCAACCTCCAGGGCTCGAGTAATCCTCCCACCTCAACCTCCCAAGTAGCTGGGACCATGGGACCACAGGCATGAGCCACCACACCCAGTTAATTTTTAAATTTTTTGCAGAGAGGTTGTTTGGGCTGGTCTGGAACTCCTGGGCTCAAGCGATCCTCTTGCCTCAGCTTCCCAAAGTGCTGGGATTACAGGCATAAGCCACTGTGCCCTGCCGAGAGTTACCACACACTGGAAATAAACAGAAAGGTGGTGACCAGAACAGCGCTGCTCTCCCCAAAGAACCCCTGCCGACCCATACTGAAGATATCTCTGCCTGAGTCTGCCCCTTCCTAAAGTCCTATGACAGGTTGAGTATCCCTTCTCCGAAATGTTTGGGAAGAAAAGTTGTTTTGGATTTCAGATTTTTTTTTTCAGATTTTGGAATATTTGCATTATCCTTCTGGTTGAACATCCCTAACCCAAAAATCTGAAATCCTTTGAGCATCATGGCACTCAAAAAGTTTTTAATTTTGGCCAGGCCTGGTGGCTTATGCCTGTAATCCCAGTACTTTGGAAGGCTGAGGCAGGCGGATCGTTTGAGCTCAGGAGTTCGAGGCCAGCCTAGGCAACATGGTGAAACCCTGTCTCTACCAAAAAAAAAAAAAATTATATATATATGGCCAGGCATGATGGCATGTGCCTGTAGTCCCAGCTACCTGGGAGGCTGAGGTGGGAGGATTGCTTGAGCCTGGGAGGCAGAGGCCACAGTGAGCCAAGATCACACCACTGCACTCCAGCCTGGGTGACAGAGTAAGACCCTGTCTCAAAAACAAGAACAAAAAGTTTTGATTTTTGAAGCATTTCAGATTTCAGTTTTTAGATTAATGATACTCAACTTGTAGACAGAGTTCCTGGAAGGAATTTCACTCCTCTCCTTCTCTTTTCCCCACTGTGCCCAGCCAGCATCATGTCTTACTGACAGTGGATGCTCGACTGAATGAACAAATACATGAAATAACGAAGAAATGAATGAATCAGAACAAACTCCAGGCTCACATTTAACTTTACCTGAGTTAGTTTGCTTTGCCTGAAGGGAGTATGGGTCTGTTCCTGGTCCAGTGCTCGGATACATTCCTTCAGCTGCAAAGTGGGAGAACAAGCACATCAAGTATCAAGTGCAAAGGGAGAGTAACAGACCTGATGCCGCTTCCACAGGAAGCTTGTTTTTCTTCAATAAACCACACTCAGACAATCCTCCAAAAGGAAGTCAAAATGGCCTATAGTTTCCATTCAACAAGAGAAACCAAGCTAGATTGGGAAACACCATCATGTGCTGCCTAGCTGAAGGCCTCCCAGCTTAGAGGCTGGGATTCTAGGACTGGCCCTGAGTTGACGGTGGGGAACAGACAGACGCTGGGACCTACCCTCAGGTCCCAGAGTTCAAGCTCATGTGGTGGTAGTTCTGGCTTGCTGGCTCCCTTTCTCTCCTCACATTCTTCCCAACTGTTGATGCACTTAAATAGACAAAATATCTATATCCACTTCCCTGCTCCCCGCTCACACCTGCATACCTGTTGGTGTAGATTCAAGCATAGATTCAGATATAAACTATCTGAATGGGGTAGGAGAAATTCTAGAGCCAGAGCTAGAAGGAAACTGAGAAATCACCTAGGCCTACCCCCTCATTTTATTTATTTTTTTCTTATTTATTTATTTTTTTTTTTGTAGAGATGGAGGTCTCTGTACATTGTTGCCCAGGCTGGTCTCAAACTCCTGGCTTCAAATGATCCTCCTGCCTCAGCCTCCCAGAGTGCCGGGATTACAGCCAGCACTTTGACCACACACAATTAAAAATGACCCTTCATTTAAAAATAGCAGGGTCTGTGGCCCAAAGGCAAAGGAATGTTACTTGCTCCTGGCTGTACTCCCTCAGTGAGAAGCGCTCACTGGACATGATGAGGACAGCAGAGATCTGGATATGTGGACCTCCAGGGGAAACACTCCCATCAGAAACAGTGGTGGGGGTCGTGAGGGGCAAGGTGAGGGAGGAGAGACCTTCTATTTCTGAGTGATGCATCTAGGCTAAAAGATAGTAAAAGAAAAGGAAAGGAGGTGGGTGCAGTGGCTCATGCCTGTAATCCCAGCACTTTGGGAGGCTGAGGCGGGCAGATTATTTGAGCTCAGGAGATCGAGACCAGCTTGGCCAACATGGTGAAACCCCGTCTCTACTAAAAATATAAAAAAAAAATTAGCCAGGCATGGTGGCACAAGCCTGTAATCCCAGTTACTCAGGAGGCTGAGAAAGGAGAAAAGCTTGAACCCAGGAAGCAGAGGTTGCAGTGAGCTGAGATCACGCCACTGTACTCCAGCCTGGGTGACAGAGCGAGACTCCGTCTCAAAAGAAAAAAAAAAAAGAGGGAAGAAGATGGAAGCAATCCCTTGGAATTGCCACCAAGAATAGGTAGTTTGCCTCCAGAGTGTGCTATGGCTGTCCTTAGCAGCAGCCACAGATGCCCGCAACTGCCCTACCTCTATCCAAGAAGCTGCAGGGTATGAACAGGTGTGAGGAAATTTCCTCTTTTATTAAAAATCTATCCAGTATTCCCCAACTTTAGCACTGAGAAGATTCTCCACTGAGAATGAACAAGTAATCAAACCCTGCTCCTCACAGACTCAAATTCAAGCATGGCCACCAATCCCTACAAGCTTTCTTTTTTTCTTTTTTTAAATAAAAAAAGTTTGGCTCCCTCTCTCACCCTCCCAACTTATCCCTCATGAGGTCTGGAAAGAATGTACCTAGCTGGAGACTTCACTTCTGATAAAAAATAAGTAAATAATGTGGAGCGGCACAAGGCAGCATATACAGCTGGAAAAAGGAATGAGGAAGAGCTCTATGTACAGTCATGGAGTGATCTTGAGGATGCCGTTAAGTGACAAAAGCGAAGTGCAAAACAGTGTTGAGAGTATGTTAGCATTTTTTCTAAGAAAAGGGGTGAGTGCAAACATATATATAGACAGACAGAAAAATGATTTTACAAGGGGAGGAAGGTAACAAGGTTGAGAGTACAGGGATGGAAACTATACTTTTTTGAATGTGGCTTATTTTACAATTTTTACTTTAAAACCGCATAATTTTTTTTGCTTTTTGCTGTTTGTTTGTTTAAGAGATGGGGTCTCACTTTGTTTCTCAGGCTGGAGTGCAGTAGCACAATCACAGCTCACTGCTGCCTTGAATACCTGGACTCAAGTGATCCTCTCACCTCAGCCTCCCAAGTAGCTTGGGTTACAGGTGCGCACCACCACACCCAGCTAATTTGTAAATGTTTTGTAAAGACAGGGGTCTCCCTATGATGCCCAGGCTGGTCTTGAACTCCTGGGCTCAAGTGATCCTCCTTCCTTGGCCTCCCAAAATGCTGAGATTACAGGTGTGAGCCACAGCTCCTGGCCTAAATGTTTTAACATAATTACAAAATAAGGTTAAATCAAAATAAATAAGGCAATTCTTAAAACCAAAACCAAACAAATGAACCTAACACTATGAAACTGGCAGGCTTAAACACACAGAGAAGAATTATTTCAGGTGATCTGACAGCATAATATTATGACTGTACATCCTTAGTGGGATACAACCCAATTAAAAAGAAAACTGCGATAAAAATCTTGAACTGAATTAATCATATTATAAATAATATTAGCATTATTTTGAAATACATATATATTAAAGTAGAGCAAATAAATGTTGTTAGGAACTAAGATTTCTAGCATAAGAGAAAAAAGAGACAAATATACATTTAAATAAATTAAATAAAAACCATGTAATTTTAATTTTATTTATTTTTTAAATATTATTATTCATTGGTTTTCTTCAGACGAGATAGTTTATTTTTTGAGACAGGGTCTTGCTTTGTTGCCGAGGCTGGAGTGCAGTGGTACAATCATGGCTCACTACAGCCTCAACCTCCTGGGCTCAAGCGATCCTCCCACCTCAGCCTCCCAAGTAGCTGTGACTACAGGCGTGTGCCACCACGCCCAGCTAGTTTTTAAGTTTTTTGCAGAGACAGGGTCTCATTATGTTGCTCAAGCTGGTCTCAAACTCCTGGGCTCGAGTGATCTGTCCACCTTGACCTCCCAAAGTGCTGGGATTATATGTGTGAGCCACTGGGCCTCGCCTGCAATCTTAAACTAATTTATTACTATAAATCCCACATATATTTTTCCTTTTCAAAACAAAAAATAACACCTTATTTATTAGCTCTGTCCACAGAAAAGGCCCAGAAGCAAGGGCTAACGCAGTAGTGATAAGCACCCCTAATACACAGACTGAAGTCTCTAAACACCATTTCCTTCTCAAAAAAACCAAGGCTCGACCGGGCACGGTGGCTCATGCCTGTAATCCCAGCACTTTGGGAGGCCGAAGTGGGCGAATCACGAGGTCAGGAGTTCAAGACCAGTGTAGCCAACATGGTGAAACCCTGTCTCTACTAAAAATACAAAAAATTAACTAAAAATACAAAAAATTAGCTGGTTGTGGTGGCAGGTGCCTGTAATCCCAGCTACTTGGGAGGCTGAGGCAGGAGAATCGCTTGAACCTAGCAGGTGGAGGTTGCAGTGAGCCAAGATTGTGCCACTGTACTCCTGCCTGGGCAACAGTGAGAGACTCCATCTCAGAAAAAAAAAAAAAAAAAAAAAAGAAAGAAAAAGAAACCAAGACTCATTGAAGAAATGGCTGATTTGAGGTCTGGAGAGGGAAAGGTATAAAATGAGCCTAGAACATAGGCTCTTGTCATATCAGAAAGCCAGGAAGCTATCAAGAACGAGTAGGGTTGTGTCAAAAAGACACAGGAACATTCTTGAAACAGCTCCTATTGGCTAAATATGTTGAATTTAAGCAGCAAAAAAAGATATAATGATTTCAATGAGTTTAATATAATAGAAAAAAGGTAAACAACAACAATAAAACAAACTCATATTATGTTTAGGTAACATGAACACCAACTCATTCTGAAAAGTGGTGAATAAATTAAAGAATCATCTTGCTTCCACTACAAACTGTATGTCAGGATAATCAGATAGTTGAGGGAAAATTATTCTTTTCAGCTAATACATACAGAAGGAATATTAGAATTAGAATATCACCATTCTGGAACTCTTAATAAAATAATAGACATAGATGAGATTCTTCAATGGCTGATAAAATTCTTAGGTTAAAAACGGCTGAATGGCATGTCCTTAACAGAGACTAAGGGGAAAAAAAAGTAAAAATAAATAAAATAAAATAAAAAATAAAGGCTGAAAGGAAACTTTATAATGGAGGAATTAGGCTGACAACACTTGAATCTCTTTTCAATCTTAAAATCACAAAGAGAGACAACCAGACATTCTCTATCTCCTAATGTATTGCTATAGAAAATCTAAGAACTACCTATGAATTGTTTTTGCCAAAAAATATAGAACCTAAATCTGATCACATCTCTAATTCAGGACTGTCCCAGTAGAAATACATGAGCCAAAAATGCAAAACACATATGTAATTCTAAATTTCTAATAGTCATATCTTTTTTAAAAAAGAAAAAGAAACAGATAAAATTAATGTTAATTATATATTTTATTTAACTCAATATATCCAAAATATTATTTCAGCATGTAGTCAATATGAAAAAAATAAATGAGATATTCTACAAGCTTTTTTGGTAATCAAAATCCAGTGTGTATTTTACACTTAGAGCATATCTTAATTCAGACCAGCCACATTTCAAGTGCTCAATTGCCACATGTGGCTGGTGGCTACCATAGTGAACAACACGGCTATAGAGCTTAGCCACCTGACAGGAAACATAAAGGATAATGAGTAACATGTTAAACATCAACACAAGGATGCAGGTGGCCAAGTACAGAATGTGGCAAATCTTACAGGACAAGTGACCCAGTTTTCTTCAACCAGTACACTGATATAGAAAAAATGAAAGAGGGAATAAGAACTCACATAGGATTTTATTTGCACCTTGATTTGAACAAGTTAACTATAAAAAGACACTTATGGGACAATTAGAGGAATTATAATACTTACTGGATAATAAAGAATTACTTCTTTAGGTATGATAATGGCATTATGGCCATATTAAAAAGTAAGAGTATCTCTTTGAGATACATTTAAAAAAAATGTTTTTTGAGATGGAGTCTTGCTCTGCTGTCGCCCAGGCTGGAGTGCAGTGGCATGATCTCGGCTCACTGCAACCTCCACCTCCTGGGTTCAAGAGATTTTCCTGCCACAGCCTCCCGAGTAGCTGGAGTTGTAACAGCCTGCCACTATGCCCAACTTATTTTTGGTATTTTTAGTAGACAAGGTTTCACCATGTTGGCCAGGCTGATCTACCTCAAGTGATCCACCTGCCTCGGCCTCCAAAAGTGTTGGGATTACAGGCGTGAGCCACCACGCCCAGCCGAGATATATACAATATTTATGGAATGAATGACATGATGACTAGGATTTTCTTTCTTTTTTTTTTTTTTTTTTTTTTTGAGACTGAGTCCCACTCTGTCACCCAGGCTGGGGTGCAATGGCACGGTCTCGGCTCACTGCAACCTCCGCCTCCTGGGTTCAAGCGGTTCTCCTGCCTCAGCCTCCTGAGTAGCTGGGATTACAGGCACTCGGCACCACGCCCAGCTAACTTTTGTTATTTTTAGAGACAGAGTTTCACCATGTTGGCCAGTCTCGTCTCGAACTCCTGACCTCAAATTATCCGCCTGTCTTGGCCTCCCAAAGTGCTGGGATTATAGGCATGAGCCACCGCTCCCAGCTGGATTTTCTTTAAAATAATCCAACCAGGGGGAGGGAAGGGGTTGCTTAGATTTTTCATATGTTGGTAACTGTTGAATCTGACAGGTATATGGGAGATCATTATACTATTTGTTCTACTTTTCTATGTTTGAAAAATTAATATAATTTTAAAGCTTGGGGAAAGAGAGAAAGCTTAGCGGAGTTAACCATTCAGCAACTGCAGAAATACTTCTGTTCCTAATTGGCATGGATTGACCAGGGGAAAAGAAGGCAAGGAGAGAAGAAAATAGTTGCCTAGAATTGTGAGAGTCTGTCTGGTCAGCCCTCTATCTCCAACCCTGGCATTCTATTATTACATAAGAACAGGGCAGTTGCTTTGCTGATTCCACCCCACATTCATCCACTCTGCCTGTATGTAATGGCCAGTCTTTCAAGAAGGATTTTTAGATTAAAGATTTTGAACAACTTACAGCCAGTAGACTCTGATTTATTTCTGCACCTTCCATCTTTGTCTGTCTATCTGAGTCCCTTGCATCTGCTGCTCTTTCACTGCCAGCCAAGTCAATAAAAGAGATCCTAGAGAAAAGACACAGCAGGAGGGACTTCTGTGAAGCTTTATTTTTTTTTATTTTTTTATTTTTTTTTGAGACGGAGTCTCACTCTGTAGCCCAGGCTGGAGTGCAGTGGCGCGATTTCGGCTCACTGCAACCTCCGCCTCCCGGGTTCATGCCATTCTCCTGCCTCAGCCTCCCGAGTAGCTGGGACTACAGGTGCCTGTCACCACACCCGGCTAATTTTTGGTATTTTTAGTAGAGACGGGGTTTCACCGTGTTAGCCAGGATGGTCTCGATCTCCTCACCTCGTGATCCGCCTGCCTTGGCCTCCCAAAGTGCTGGGATTACAGGCGTGAGCCACTGCGCCTGGCCAGAAGCTTTATTTTTATATCAGCCAGCATTCTGTGACCACTGGAAGAAATTAACATTGGCCCATCCTCTGGAAAGAAAAGACATTACTGAGCCGGGTGTGGTGGCTCACACCTATAAACCCAGCTACTTGGGAGGCTGAGGTGGAGTACTGCTTGAGGCCAGGAGTTCTAGAACAGCCTAAGCAACACAGCAAGACCCCATCTCTTAAAAAATTCTAAAAACTGGCTGGGCGTGGTGGCTCATGCCTGTAATCCCAGCACTTTGGGAAGCCGAGACGGGCAGATCACGAGGTCAAGAGATCAAGACCACCCTGGCCAACATGGTGAAACCCCGTCTCTACCAAAAATACAAAAATTAGCTGGGTATGGTGGTGCATGCCTGTAGTCCCAGCTACTCGGGAAGCTGAGGCAGGAGAATCACTTGAACCCAGGAGGCGGAGGTTGCAGTGAGCCAAGATCACGCCACTGCACTCCAGCCTGGTGACAGAGCGAGACTCCATCTCAAGAAAAAAAAAAAAATTGGCCGGGCACGGTGGCTCATGCCTGTAATCCCAGCACTTTGGGAGGCCGAAGTGGGCAGATCATGAGGTCAGGAGATTGAGACCATCCTGGCTAAAATGGTGAAACCCTGTCTCTACTAAAAATACAAAAAATTAGCCAGGCGTGGTGGTGGGCGCCTGTAGTCCCAGCTACTCGGGAGGCTGAGGCAGGAAAATGGCGTGAACCCGGGAGGCGGAGCTTGCAGTGAGCCGAGATTGAGCTACTGCACTCCAGCCTGGGCGATAGAGCGAGACTCCGTTTCAAAAAAGAAAAAAAATTGTAAAATTGTAAAAATTAGCTGGTAGGCTGAGTAGCTGGGACTACAGGTGTGGACCACCACACCTAGCTATTTTTTTTTTAAGAGATGGGGTGGATGTGAGTGCCATCTGGCTGCGACATCTGTCACCCCATTGATCGAACTCCTAGGCTCAAGAGATCCTCTCACCTTGCCCTCCCAAAGTGCTGAGATTACAGGTGTCAGCCACCATCAGCCTACCACTTAATTTTTACATTTTTTTTTTTTTGAGACGGAATCTCGCTCTGTTGCCAGACTCTTGAGCCTAGGAGTTCGAGACCAGCCTGCGCAAAATAGAGAGACCCTGTCTCAACCCTGGAGATCAATGGGGTGACAGATGTCGCAGCCAGATCTCCCTCACATCCACCCTGTCTCTTAAAAAAAAAAAATAGCTAGGTGTGGTGGTCCATACCTGTAGTCCCAGCTATCAGGAGGCTGAGGCAGGAGGACTGCTTGAGCCCAGGAGTTCCAGGCTGTAGTAAACTATGATCATGCCACTGCACTCCAGCCTGGGTGACAGAGCAAAGCCCTATCTTATAAACAAACAAACATGAGTGTCAGCTTTCCAAGAGTATCACAAGATTCTGATCTGTCAGTTAATGCTGGTACTGTCCACTCAAACATGTCTATTGGTTTTAATAATTTATGAGAAAGTATGACTAAAATTAATAAAACATTCTTCCCAAAAGGCTAAATGACCACAATGCTAATCACTTAAGTAACCACTTAGGTAATTACATAGAAACTTTTGTGGACAGCAATCCAGCAAAAAAAAAAAAAAAAAAAAAGAAAAGAAAAACACTCATTACTCAGAGGTGAAATAGGCTCATCCATCAGTGTGGCAGATTATTTGCTAAGAGAGCACCAGAGAAGCAATGAATGTATACAATTGTCTTATGGCTTCTTTCAAGAAGAATGGATTAATCTTCTCCCCCTACCTTTTTTGGCGTGTAAGCTCTCTGAGATGCATTCCCTACTGTTTCTCTGCTGAAACTGTGTTTCATGTTAGAAGCAATCAATGTCCCTTTTAATAACTTAGGGTTGACCAACAATAGGTCATTACTTCATGGTTAATCAACTGATGACACTTTAGTACAATGATTTATTTCAGGGCTAACAACTCTACTCTGTATCCCTGCAATGAAGAACTCCATGGTGGCAGGGTATCCTGTTGTTGAGAAAACATACTTCAAAGTCACATTAAAGGAAAGGCAGACAATGTAACTCCCTGATATTTCCAGCTCACCTGCCAAATGTCCTCTTGGCTGAATCTTTGATCTGAATTTGGATGATGGCATGGGAACGGGAGGAGTCTGCATTAACTCCAGTGGCCCCAGTGCTGCGCTCCTTGCTGCCCTTTAAGATCACCTGAAAATAAAATCCACAGGATGACTTCCCCAAGGAGTAAACAAAAGCCTCTGGCTACTAAGAGTTGGCTAAGAGCAGTAGACAGCAGACATATAATTGTGTCAGTGCACTGCAGTTTTTTCTGTCCAGGTGGAAAACTGCTCAAACACTAAATTATACCTAGTTAGTACCCAATGACAATGAAAACAATGTGAAATACTAATCCTGTGGAAGAACATTCCATAGCTCAAGAGCTAATTTACTTCTTGATCTCATATACTCTTTTTAGTATCTTTGATGGATTTAGCCTAACTAAAATCCCTAGGGCATAACTTGGCTCCAAATCAAGGTCTCATAATACCCATCTATCTTAGTAACTGAGGCAAAGGACATAAATGTGCATTATAGCATGACTAATCACATCCACCTGTTCTACCAGGAGGCAGTCATAAAGGAGGCCAGGCCCGATGTAGAAATATGGAAGTGATGAGTTACTGTAATTACCATGAGCCCATGATTTCCCTTGAGACTAATCCTCACTCACCCTAGACTGGGAGTAAAGACTAACAGGAGTCCTTCCGGCCATCATGGAACGGGGCAGGGGAGGTGAAGCATCAGGATTGGCCTGCAGCCACTGAAAACACAGCCATTTAAGAACATGCTGCCCTTATTTTGGACAGGGGTATGAGTGTTAGTTACTGAGAATAAAAAAGGCAAAACAAATTTTTTTTGAAATAGGGGCTTACTCTGTTACCCAGGCTGGAGTGCAGTGGTATGATCATAGCTCACTGCAGCCATGACTTCCTGGGTTTGACAGGTACTCCCGGCTCAGCCTCCTGAGTAGCTGGGATTATAGGTGTGCACCGCCACACCTGGCTAATTTTTAAAATTTTTTGTAGAGACATGGTCTTACTATGTTGCCCAGGCTGGTCTTGAACTCCTGAGCTCAAGCAGTCCTCTCTCCTCAGTCCCTCAAAGTGGTAGGATTACGGGCATGAGCCACCACACCCAGCCACAAAGAACTTTAAAAACATTATTTGGGCCGGGCATGGTGGCTCACACCTGTAATCCCAGCTTCTCAGAAGGCTGAGGCAGGAGGATCATTTGAGCCCAGGAGGTTGAGGCTGCAGTGAGCCGTGATTACAGAGCAAGACCCTGTCTCAAAAAAATAAATAAATAAAAATTTAAAAATAAAGATTTAAAACTGTATTCACTTTTAAAGCCAGTAAAAGAAAAGGGGGTAGCAGTGGACAATGTATTTTTTCTTTTTTTTTCTAATAAAAAAACAGAGATGGGGTCTTGCTATGCTGCCCAGGCTGATTTTGAAGTCCTGGGCTCAAGCAATCTTCCCACCTCGGCCTCCCAAAATGCTGGGATTACAGGTGTGATATATTTCAATGAAATTTTAGAATGTGGAAAGATAATGAAGGGATGGTAATTGCCAGCAATGAAGTTATAAACTAAGTAAGTAAGTAGGAAAGGTGGGAGTCAGTCTATCAGCCCATTAGGACCCCTAAGAGGGGCTCAGACTCTGGAAGCACCAGGTACTGTTGGGATAAGGCAAAGATACACACTGTCAGTGATCAGAGCAGTAAAGCCCTTAGTGAAACAGTCCCCATTCATCCCCACCCTGTGCAGGAGGCAGAAGGTATAGTCTCCAGAAAATGGGAACCAGAGACCACAGAGGACTAAGCACCAGGCACCGTGTGGGGCAGAGTGAAGTCAAAGAACTTAAACAAGGATTAAGTAAAAGCAACACACCAGCGTTCCCCAACATCAGTCCTCAGCCAGAATTCTCTGGAGAAACCCTCACTCCCAAGCCCTTCACATGTTTACATTTTGGGGACTTCCCCGGCAAAGCCAATTAACTTTCAACCTATAGTGAAGCTTAATGATCAGCAAGCACACCTCCGACACACAAACTTTGTGACTGTTATTTTTTTAGTGCCTCATACTTAAACGTGAATAGAAAGCCAAAGCCACTAGCATGAAAACACCAAACCAAAAGAGGGAATAGACAAAGCACTTGGAAATTTAAAATATGATAAAGTAAAAATTGTATTTAAAAGGTAGTAAGATTTAGGCTGGGCATGGTGGCTCATGCCTGTAATCCCAATGCTTTGGGAGGCTGAGGCAGGAGGATCACTTGAGCCCAGGAGTTCAAGACCAGCCTGGGCAAATAGTGAGACCCCCCCCAACTCTAAAAAAATTAGCTAGGTGCAGTGGTGCACACCTGTAGTCCCGGACAGCAGGCTGAGGCAGTAAGCTGCACTCCCGCCTAGGGGACAAAAATCCCATCTCTTAAAAAATAATCACCTACTATCAAGTTCAGGGGGAAAAATAAATTAAATAAAATAAAAGGTTGTAAGTTTTAGGTTTTTTGTTTGTTTGTTTGTTTTGGAGTTGTAAGTTAAGGATATGTCCCAGGAAATAAAACATAAACAAGATCTGCACTCTCATGTTTGTTGCAGCCCTGTTCACAATAGCCAAGATTTGGAAGCAACCTAAGTGTTCAAGAGATGAATGGATAAAGAAAATGTGGTGCTCGTACACAATGGAGTACCCATTCAGCCATGAAAAAGAATGAGATCCTGTCATTTGCAACAACATGGATGGAACCGGAGATCATTATGTTAAGTGAAATAAGCCAGGCACAGAAAGACAAACATCACATGTTCTCACTTATGTGTGTGTGATCTAAAAATCAAAGCAATTGAACCCATGGACATAGATACTAGAAGGATGGTTACCACAGAGGCTGGGAAGGGTAGTGGGGATGTGGGGGTGGTTAATAGGTACACAAAGAAATAATGAATAAGACCTACTATTTGACAATATAACAGGGTGATTATAGTCAACAATATTTTATTGGCTGGGCATGGTGGCTTACACCTGTAATCCCAGCACTTTGGGAGGCTAAGGCAGGTGGATCACTTTAGTGCAGGCCTTTGATACCAGCCTGGCCAACACGGTGAAACCCCATCTCTACTAAAAATACAAAAATTAGCCAGGTGTGGTGACGCACACTTGTAGTCCCAGCTACTCAGGAGGCTGAGGCACGAGAATTGCTTGAACCCGGGAGGTGGAGTTGTAGTGAACTGATATCGCACCGCTGCACTCCAGCCTAGGCAACAAAGCAAGACTCTGTCTCAAAAACAACAACAACAACAACAACAACAATATTATTTGAGGCCAGGCCTGGTGGCTTATGCCTATAATCCCAGAACTTTGGGAGGCTGAGGTAGGGATCGCTTGGGCCCAAGAGTTTGAGACCAGCCTGGGCAACATAGCAAGACCTCATTTCTACAATTAAAAAAAGAATAACTGGGCCAGGCACGGTGGCTCACACCTGTAATCCCAGCACTTTGGGAGGCTGAGGCGGGTGGATCACGAGGTCAGGAGATCGAGACCGTCCTGGCTAACATGGTGAAACCCCATTTCCACTAAAAATACAAAAAACTAGCTGGGCATGGTGATGCACGCCTATAGTCCCAGCTACTTGGGAGGCTGAGGCAGGAGAATTGCTTGAACCCAGGAGGCGGAGGTTGCAGTGAGCTGAGATCGCACCATTGCACTCCAGCCTGGGCGACACAGCGAGACTCCGTCTCAAAAAAGAGTAAGAGCCGAGTGTGGTGGGTCACACCTGTAATCCTAGCACTTTGGGAGGCTGAGGCAGGCAGATCACTTGAGGTCAGGAGTTTGAGATCAGCCTGGCCAACAGGGTGAAACCCCGTCTCTACTAAAAATACAAAAATTACCCGGGTGTTGTAGTGCACGCCTGTAATCCCAGCTACTCGGGAGGCTGAGGCAGTAGAACTGCTTGAACCCAGAGGCGGAGGTTGCAGTGAGCCGAGATTGTGCCATTGCACTCCAGCCTGCGGGACAAGAGTGAAACTGCATCTCAAAAAAAAAAAAAAAAAAAAAAAAAAAAAAAAAAAAAAAAAGAATAAGAAAGTCCTATTTCATTTTTTCTCAATCTCTCACCATTTTAATTTATATCATATTGAACATAGTCACAGTTTCTAAATTAAGAATCCAAAAGTTGACAGAGCCAAACTTCAACAATAAGACATAAAAGATCTTAACAAGTAGTAGTGGTTGCTTTTTAGAAATTTAATTAACTAAAAATATTTTTTCCATGATCTAAGCAATAGTATGTTTCTAAAGATTATCTGTATGTGAGATGTAAAATCAAAATTCAGAATCATACTTAAATACACCCATTTTGTAAAAAGTTTGCTAAAAATTTAAACAGACAACATGATGAATCCTTTTGTAAAGAGAAGAATCCGCTAATTTATAAAGCTAGTTCATCAACTATATGGCTACCACCTTTATGCTAATGAAATCGTAAGAGTTACAGTGGTAATCTCTTATACTGGATATGGCAAGTGCTGAGAAAAAAGCACTGCTAACTAAGCTCAGATGCTGGGTAAGACACTTAAGGCCAGCGCTGTGACTGAACCATCTGGTTTAAATGCACTTTCTGGCCCTGGCTTCTCCCTGTCCCTTTCACTTCATGTTTACACAGGCTGGGATGCAATGCTGATGGATCATCATAGATTGGTATTGTTCCTTTTTCAAACTTTTTTTTTTCTTCATTAGAAAGGACAAACTTACTGTGGAAAACTTGGAAAATATAGGAAAAGGATAAAGAAGAGAATATATATCTCTCATAATCCCAGTGATTATAAAACTCTGGTATATTTCCTTTCAGAGTTTTAGATTTCTTACAGCTCTTTTTTTTTGTCATTTACAAATCCCATGAAAAGACAACGGAGGTCTTAAACCTTTCCATTTGTAAAAGCAATATGTCTGACTAATAAGGAACACAGAGAAGCTACTTACACAAGGTCACATAGGTAGAATGTGGTCAGGCCAGGAATAGAAGCCAGATATCCTCTTCTACATGTGAGTAATGATGTTACTAATGATGCTAGTCCACTGAGACCTAGTGAGAGCTCAGAGAGGCCTCAAGACCATACTTCGCAAGGAAATGTGGATCTGAACAGGAAATGCAAAGGGTGGCCCTGTGGTTCTTCCTCAAGAGTGTCAAAAAAGATTGGCTTCTGAGATTGTGTTACAGACTTTTGAACTTGGGTTTTCACTGCATCTTGTACACCATAATGTACTGGGTATCTCTAAGTGCATCTCAGAGACCTAACATGTTGAGATGTCCTTTCCTGGTTAAATATGTTTTAGAGAAGGCATGAGGAGTTTCTGGTCCTTGGGCCAATTTTTTCCAATAACAGCTTGCTATAGTCATGCCTTCCAGAAACTATATAATAATGCACCTGAGCTATGAAGAGTAAAAATGAGGCAGTCTGTGAATATCATCACACTTTTGTAAATGACATATACAACCGAAGTATAGCAGTTAAAATGGTGAAATCTGGAGTCAGGTTGCCAGAGTTCACATGCCAGCTCTACCATGTGGTTGTGTAGACTACCGCAAGTCACTTAACTTTTAAGGGTCTCAGTTTCTTATCTACAAAATGGGAATTATGGCCGGGCACAGACGCTCACGCCTGTACTCCCAGCACTCTGGGAGGCTGAGAAGGGTGGATCACCTGAGGTCAGGAGTTTGACACCAGCCTTGCCAACACGGTGAAACCCCATCTCTATTAAAAATACAAAAATTGGCCGGGCACAGTGGCTCACGTCTGTAATCCCAGCACTTTGGGAGGCCGAGGTGAATGGATCACCTGAGGTCAGGAGTTCGAGACCAGCCTGGCCAACCTGGCGAAACCCCATCTCTACTAAAAATACAAAAATTAGCCAGGCATGGGTAGTGGGCACCTATAATACCAGGTACTCAGGAGGTTGAGGCAGGAGAATCCCTTGAACCTGGGAGGCAGAGGTTGCGGTGAGTCAAGATCATGCCACTGCACTCCAGCCTGGACAAGACAGCAAAATTCCATCTCAAAAACAAAACAAAAAGAAAAGATACTAAAGAACTTACATCTTTGTGTAAACTTCTAAAACTTAAACTATTTCCTTTTTTCATAAATGTAAAACAGAGTTTCATGGAAAAATAAAGCTTTAGAAATCAACATGAAATATCATGGGCTCCCTAGAGCAAACCAAAAAAAAAAAAAAAAAAAGGAAGGAAGCAGATAAGAGAAAGAGAGAATCTATTTGGGGGAAATGCAAAGTCTAGGAGGTGAGCAAAATTAATGCAATCACCTTTAAAACTACTAAGCTCCCTTTTCCTCTCACTGCCTCCTCCTTCTCAGACTCCTTCCCTAACTAAACTCTGTTGGGCAAGTTTCTAAATCTAGGTTCTCTAGAGAGAACATATTATGTAAATAGTAAAATGGGAATCTGCTACAACAGGAAGTAATGATAACTGGGCCTGGTGTGGTGGCTCATGCCTGTAATCCCAGCACTTTGGGAAGCTGAGATAGAGGATCACTTGAGCCCAGAAGTTCAAGACCAATCTGGGCAACATCTACACAAATTTTTTAAAAAAATTAGCCAGGTGTAGTGGTGAACACCTGTGGTCCTAGCTACTCAGAAGGCTGAAGTGGGAGGATCGCTTGAGCCCAGGAGGTTGAGGTTGCAGTGACCCGTGATTGCACCACTGCACTCCTGCCTAGGTGACAGAGTGAGACTCTATCTCAAAAACAAACAAACAAACAAAAAAAAAACGAAAAACTGTGGTGGTGCTGGGAAACATCATTCAGGGACTTAATAAGAATAATACATGTGGAAAGTTGAGCCAGCATCATACTATAAATTCTATGTATGTTATCTCACTTCCTTCTCCCCATCATCCAACCTAATCATCTATCATTATCTACATGTTTCAGGCTCAGAGAGATAAAGGATATGCTCAAGGATACATGGCACTGTAACTGGCTGCCCATTACAGCCAAGGCAATGATAAAACATGAAACAAGTTTATCAAAATTCCTAGGAATGAATACCTCTGACCATATAAAATGGGTATAGGAATGACTTTAAAAAACTGTGAATCTCTAAAACTGAAAACATGCCCACTAATTGTCTGACAAAATCTTGATTCTGAATCTGGGAAATGTGATGAGGCAGTGAGTCCTCTGTAAAGGCAGGAAGTTCTGGTGCCTGTGTTGGCAAGAAATCAAATACAGTGGGAAGGAGAAACTTCCTGGAGGAAGGACAATCCTATTTGAATAATGAAGCTACCAGTTGTGCAGGCAGGCCATGCCTGAGTAATCCTGAGGGTGATCTGAGAGGGTAACACTCCAAGATGACACTTGAGCAAACACATGGGTGATACCTGAGCGAGTATGAACAGTGACACCTGAGAGTGAAATGTGACACCTGAGTTAGCAAGTGCTGTTGTTTCAAGTCAATAAATGTTTATTTATGAGGATAACTGTGTCAGGTATCCATAAATTATATAAACTTTCCACCTTGATCTCAGCTGGCTTCCTCCTTGTCCAATACCATATGTACTGCAGACTGAGGGTATCAATGGCGATAATATGTTGACTAACAAGGAACTTTTTTCCTGCTTTTCTTAGGAACCATACTTTAGAATAGAACAGTGCCATAAACACTTCCAGGATGCAGGGGTTGACTCAACACCAGACTGCCAGCATTTACAGTCTAAAGGCAATGAAGAGTCTTCTTCTGAGTGTTTGCTTCTTGCCTCTTTAATTGGTCTAATCTTCAGTGACAAAGGAATCCTGAGGACCAGACTCACCTGATGCTCCTGGCCAAATGTGGGACTGGCTGGAGGTAGGGGCAAGAGGACCACAGGGAATAGAGTATGAGAAACAATTTCCTTAGGACTCCACAGCGGAGGAAGCTCTGGGGAGAATGGTCACAGCCCCAGGGCAGCCCTTTAGCATGTCCCACACACTTCTGTTCTGTGCCTACCTTTGCAATCACTAGAAAGAGGCTCTTAGGCGACCCTCTAAAACAGACACACTCGGGCGCTATACTCAGGTTTTGGATCCCAGGACCCAGGAATCTAATAATGCAAATGTGAAGTGTCATCCCTTAAGCAAAATTTACCTACAGTATTTGTCTCAGGAAAAAGAAACTTAGAAAAAGATATATACCAATGATGGGCCACCATGCCACTGCACACACCCAAGTCCCAAGTATTAATTTTGAAAAAGCAACAACAAAATTTTCCACAAACCCTGTTATTTGAAGATTAAACAGTCCTTTAAACACCTAATTTTAGGCAAATGATAACAGAAGACATTGTTATCAATGTATTAATTCATTCAGTGAGTGTCTTTTCTTTCTTTTTTGAGATGGAGTCTTGCTCTGTTGCCTGGGCTGGAGTGCAATGGCACGATCTCTGGTCACTGCAACCTCTGCCTTCCGGGCTCAAGCAATTCTCCTGCCTCAGCCTCCCAAGTAGCTGGGATTACAGGCGCCCACCACCACACCCGGCTCATTTTTGTATTTTTGTAGAGGTGGGGTTTCACCATGTTGGCCAGGCTGGTTTCAAACTCCTGACCTCAAATGACCTTCTAGCCTCGGCCTCCCAAAGTGCTGGAATTACAGGCGTGAGCCACCATGCCTGGCCTCTCTTAATTTCTTAAGAAAAACTGATTTCTAATTATACATTATAGGTAGTATAGTATCGTGAAAAGGGCTTCAGAGTGAGATCAATCCAAGCTGAAATCTTGCTCTGCCAGCTGTTAGCTATGTGATTCTGGGTTATCACTTGATTTTAACCTCAGTATTTTCACCTCTTAGAGAAGTTTACAATATTTACCTTGATTTTGTGATGATTAAATGGGGTAATATTTGTAAAAACCTCTAACAAAGCATTTGGTAGATAGTGCTCATTAAACATTTGCAATTATTATTAGAACACAGTGAAAAGGAAGGCAGGAAAGATCAAGAGTAGAATCAGCTGGAGAGGCTTGAACTTTGGCATTTGCTGGAGGCATTTCTACAATGCCAAACCTGACTGCTTTCCCTGGTCCCTTAAGCTTGGTTGAAGACTCAGATACTTCTCCCTGGAGGAGTGTACCGTGAAGCTATACTAAGCTAAGTCTTCTTAAGTGCCTGGCCTATCCTTCTAGTCCTCTCGCTTTTACTCTAGCCAGGCTTGTTGGATGCACTAGAAGAATGACTGCGATGGCTGCATGTTAGAATCACCTGGGGAGCTTTTAAAATAATACCCATCCTCATACTGCTGGTGGGAGTGTAAAATGGTAAAGTCACTTTGGAAAACAGTGTGGCATTTCCTAAAAAAAGTATGGCCCAGCGATTTCACTCCTAGGCATACACCCAAGAAAATGGAACACATTTGTCCACACAAAAACCTTTGTACATGAATGTTCACAGCAACATTATTCATAATGACCAAAAGTGGAAACAACCCAAATGTCTATCAACTGATGAATGGATAAATAAAATAAGGTATCCGTACAATGTAATATTATTCAGCCACAAAAAGGAATGAAGTCCTGATACATGCTGCAACATGAATGAACTCTGAAAATAAACTAAGTGAAAGAAGCCAGAGACAAAAGGTTGCATATTGTATAATTCTGTTTATACGATACGGACAGAATTGGCAAATCCACAGAGATAGAAATTAGTGGTTGCCAGGCACTGGGGGCAAGAGAAATAGGGAGTTAACTGCTAATGGAGTTTCATTTTGGGGTGATGAAAGTTTTCTGGAATTAGATAGTGACAATGGTTGCATAACTTCACGAATATACTTTAAAAAAATCACTGAATTGTATACTTAAAAAAAAAATCCCTCAGGGAGGATGCACCATTCCTGGAGGTCTTGCACTACCAAGTCAATGCATGGAGTGGACAGAACAAGCTCTACTCCATCTCCCTGTTCCAAAAATCCATTTAATAGGTTGTCCTTGAATAGAACATGTTAAACTGCTGAGAAAAGACACTACATTTTCTATTCTGAACCATTGGTCTTAAAAAAAAAAAAAAAAAGATACCACATTTGATCTTAGCCAAAAGACTGAGAAACAATGAATTGTATGCTTTAAAAAACTAAGCGGGACGCAGTGCATCACGCCTCTAATCCCAGCACTTGGGGAGGCCAAGGCTGGTGGATCACCTGAGGTCAGGAATTCGAGACTAGCTTGGACAACATGGTGAAACCCCGTCTCTACTAAAAATACAAAAATTAGGCAGGCATGGTGGCAGGAGCCTGTAATCCCAGCCACTCAGGAGGTTGAGGCAGGAGAATCACATGAACCTGGGAAGCAGAGGTTGCAGTGAGCCCAGATTGAGCCATCGCACTCCAGCGTGGGCGACAAGAGCAAAACTCTGTCTCAAAAAAAAAAAAAAAAAAAAAAGAATATTATGGCCGGACATGGTGGCTCATGCCTGTAATCCCAGCACTTCGGGAGGTCAAGGTGAGAGGATTGCCTGAGTCCAGGAGACTGAGACCAGCCTGCGCAACATGGCGAAACCCCATCTCTACTAAAAATACCAAAAAAATTAGCCGGGTGTGGTGGCACACACCTGTAGTCCCAGCTACTCAGGAGACTGAGGTGGGAAGGATCACCCGAGCCCAGGGAGGTTGAGGCTGCAGAGAGCTGAAGTCACGCCACTGCACTCCAGCCTGGGCAATAGGAGTGAGACCCTGTCTCAAAAATAAAAAATAAAAAAAGAATGAATATTATGGTATGTAAATTATATCGCAATAAGAAAATTATATTAAGAAAACCAGTGGATCATACACTTTAAAAAAGGTGAATGTTATGGTATATGAACTACCTTTTAATTTAAAATAATAATAATACCCACACCTGGGCCCTACTCCTGAGGGATTCTGATTTAACTGACTTGAGGACGACACAAGCAAGCATTAAAAGACATTATGATGAAACTGGGAAAACAAGCCACAGAATGAGACAACATGCTTTTGATACAAATAACCAACAAGACTCATATCCGGAATATACAACTCGACAAGGAAAAGACAGATAACCCAAGATGAGGAAAAGACAGATAACCCAAGATGAGGAAAAGACCCAAACTGGCATTCCCAAAAGAGGAACTCCAAATTACAAGTTAAAAATATGAGAAAATATTCAATTTTATTCTCAATCAGGGAAATGCAAATTAAAACCCCACAATAAAATATAATTAAACACTTCAGACTGGCAAAAATTCAAAATATCTATCAATTGAAAGTGTCTGCAAGATGAAGAGCAACGGGATTGCTCGTATACTGCTTGTAGGAATGCACATCACTCTGGGAAACAGTTGGCAGCATTTAGTGTAGCTGAAAATATGGGCCACTGTGCCTGTCATCCCAACACTTTGGGAGGCTGAGGTGAGAGGACTGCTTGAGCCCAGGAGCTTGAGACCAGCCTGGGCAACATGGTAGGACCCTGTCTCTACAAAGAATAAAAAAATTAGCCAAGTGTGGTGGCATATGCTTGTGGTCCCAGCTACTTGGGAAGCTGAGGTAGGAGGATTGCTTGAGCCCAGGAGGTCAAGGCTGCAGTGAGCCATGTGTTCACGCCACTGGACTCCAGCCTGGGCTGGACAGAGCAAGACCCTGTCTCCAGAAAAAAATAAAAATAAAAATAATAAAAAAAGAAAAAGCATGTCATCTGACCTAATCATTTCACAGCTAGGTATATATCCTAGACAACCCGTGTGCTCTGTACAGAAATACATGTATAAGCACACTCACAGCTGCAATGTTCCAAATAACTCTAAAATGGAAACAACCCCAGTTGTTTATTAACAGGAGAATGGATAAATAAATTGTAGTATATTCCTATGATAAAACACTCTACAGCAAATAAAAATGAAGAAAACTAAAGCCAAATGCAAAAACCTCAATGGAACTGAAAAGCATAATATTGAGCAAAAGAAACAAAACACCAAAAAATACACAGTGTAGTTCTACTCATGCAAAGTTCAAAAACAGATGAAAACTAAGTTAGATGGTTTGGGGATAAATACATAGGTGGTAAAACTATAACAAATAACAAGAAAGTGATTAGCACAAAAGTCAGGATAATAGGGGGGTGTTATTGGAAAGTCACACAGGGGATTTGTAGGGTGCTACAATGTTCTATTTCTTGATCTGAGTAGCTGATTACAAGGGTGCTTGTTTCTTTATACTGTACATACTTAGGTTTTATGCATTTTTCTGTATAGTGCTATTTTTCACAATAAAAAAGGTTAAATCATTTTTTAAGTAAGGAAAAAAAGGCTCCAAACAATCTAATGTAAAGCCAGGGTTGAGGAACACTGCATTAAAGGAAGGTTCACCAGAAATCTATTTGTACTTACGTTAATAAATGCCCAGAACAGGAAAAAAAAAATTAAATATTTTACCGTGGACAGTAGATAGCTCAGTGGGGAACAGGGGAAGTGGGGTATGTATAGTAAGTTAGAGGGGCCTTTACTATCTTCTTACATATTTCTGTAATGTTTAAACTTAATGATAAGTATGACTTTTATTACAATAAAAGAATAACTTAATAAAAGAAGCAGACTGAAAAATTCCTTTGGAAGGACACACAAAAAACTAATAAAATTAGTTGCTCTGGAAAAGGAAATGGAAGTGGGTATTTTCACTTTTGAATTTTGAACTCATGTGATAGTATTACTTATTAAAAATTGTATTTAAAATAAGAGCCAGGTGCGGTGGCTCACGCCTGTAATCCTAGCACTTTAAGAGGCCAAGGTGAGAGGACTGCTTGAGGTCAGGAGTTCGAGACCACCCTAGGCGACACAGCAAGACACCATCTCTACAAAAAATTTTTAAAAATTAGCCAGGTCTGGCGGGGCGTGGTGGCTCACACCTGTAATCCCAGCACTTTGGGAGGTCAAGGTGGGCGGATCACAAGGTCAGGAGATCGAGACCGTCCTGGCAAACACGGTGAAACCCCGTCTCTACTAAAAAATACAAAAAATTAGCCGGGCGTGGTGGCGGGTGCCTGTAGTCCCAGCTACTTGGGAGGCTGAGACAGGAGAATGGCGTGAACCCGGGAGGCAGAGCTTGCAGTGAGCAGAGATTGTGCCACTGCACTCCAGCCTAGGTGACAAAGTGAGACTCCATCTCAAAAAAAAATAAATAAATAAAATAAAAAAAAAATTAGCCAGGTCTGGTGGCATGTGCCTGCAGTCCCAGTTACGTGGGAGGCTGCAGTGAGCTATGATTACACCTCTATACTCCAGCCTGGGCAACAGAGCAAGACCCTGTTGCTTAAAAAAAAAAAAAAAAAAGTAAAAAGAATTTAAAGTGCAAATATTTGTCTCCAGCAACTTTTCCCAGAGCCCACTGCCATAGAGAAACACATTAGCAGCATTTGAAACTGGCACAATAAGGCTGGGTGCAGTGGCTCACGGCTGTAATCCCAGCACTTTGGGAGGTCGAGGCAGGTGGATCACCTGAGGTCAAGAGTTCAAGACCAGCCTGGCCGACATGGTGAAACACTGTCTCTACTAAAAATACAAAAATTAGCCAAGTGTGGTGGTGGGAGCCTGTAATCTCCGCTACTCAGGAGGCTAAGCCAGGAGAATTGCTTGAACCCACGAGGCAGAGGTTGCAGTGAGCCGAGATTGTGCCATTGCACTCCAGGTTGGGTGACAGAGCGAGACTCCATCTCAAAAAAACAACAACAACAAAAAGAAACTGGCCCAGTGGTATCCTTCCAATGAATTAAGTTCTCCCACATGCCCTACCTCCCACTAATCATGGGAGAAACCCTTTAGAGAAACAAGCTATCCTCTCAGAAAAGAATTCTCATTTTACAGATGTGAAGTGGTGGGCTTGTCATTGCCCTTTGCCTAAATATAAGTCCACTGTACTTGCTTAGTAGCAAAATGAATTTGTTCCCTGTACTTACACTGTTGTGGTGGGGTAATAAAGAAGGAAGAATTAATTACCTCTAAGAGGAGCTCCACAGTGTCCACCTGAAGCTCTTGCAGTCCCACTATCTGCACCATGTGCTTGCTATCTTCTCTTGCAAAGAGCCTGCAGATGCAAGAAAGTGGTTGGTATGATGGTGCTACTAAAACAGACTTTGTTCTTGCCTCCCCAGAAACCATTCCACCATTCCTCTATTAAATAGCAGTTTTCTGTTTGAGTGGGATGGATGCTTATCCTCCTCCCAACTCCACCCTCCTGACCTCAGCCCGATTCAGGGGTGGTTGTTGATTGTTGTAAAATAAATCAACAACTCTGGCTACAATTAAAAGAATGAGCACATATCTAAACTATGCTAATCAGTGGATGATGTACACCTGGCTACACTGTGATTTGTTCAGAGGTGGATATGGGATCTCTGCTGGTCCAATCAAAATAAAGTCCTGGTCTCTGGTTGTTAGACGCCTGGTGAAGTGATGCTCTCCCTTTGTCCCTGGATGTGAAAGCATACAGCCCTGTGGCCCTGGGAGCAGTGGAAGCCATTTTGTATCTACAAAGAGAGTTGGCTTCAGGATGAAACTAATAACACAGAAGACAGAATGAAGAGATGCAAATAAACTGGGTCCTTATTGCATCCCTGAGCTGCTGGAGTAAACCGCTGCTGGAGTAAACCAATTCTGAAGCCTGACTGTCCTCTAAGCTTTCCAGTTATTTGAGCCAATGATTTCCCTAAATGCTTAAGCTAGTATACATGGGGTTTTCTTTTATTTGCAATGTAAAGAGTCCTGATACATCTTATAAAGGAGCAAGGAAGAGCTGGGCTGCATCTGAATGCCTTAGGTCTGCGTTCAAGGTAATAAATGGTTATGGTCTACCATCATCATTAAACCAGATCCACTGAGAGGCATATGTTGAATCCATCAAAGACTCTAAGATTATTTTTCCCTCTTAATAAGATACTGATTAGGGTTAAGAACGAAATTCCGCTTCATAACTTAAAATACAAGAATGATTTTCTCAAAAATAATTTTTTTCTCAGTCTATGCTTCATCCCAATTTTCCAGATCTCTACAGGATTGGAGGGAAACAGCCTCACCAATGCCCATCATCTCTCTGAAAACAAATCTATTAAAACAGTCAGCCTTCTGGAGTAAAAGAATCTAGCTGTTGGATGCAGTGGTGTGTGTCTGTAGTCCCAGCTATTCAGAAGGCTGAGGCAGAAGGATTGCTTGAGCTCAGGAGTTTGAGGCTGTAGTATGCTATGATTGCGCCTGTGAATAGTCACTACATTACAGCCTGCGTAACGTAGCAAGAGCCCATCTCTGTTAAAAAAAAAAAAGGAAGATCTAACTTTTAGAGCCCTGCTGTCATTCCTGAACATATTTCCCAGGCCTTAATCTCTGAGCCCACCCCAGAAAGATTCCTCATGGACAGCCTAAAATGTACTTCAGTTTTTATGCAAGGGTATAAAAACAATTTATCCTCTACTTCTAGGAATTAATTTTAAGATCCTTAAGCTTTGTTTTCCAGTTTAAGAGGCAGACTGAACATACATACTTTTGTCTACCCTTGTCAAAGCCCCACTATTATAGAAAATGAATCGTATTAAAAAATTGGTCAGACACAGTGGCTGAAACCTGTAATCCTAACACTTTGGGAGGCCTAGAGAGGAGGATTGTTTGAGCCCAGGAGTTTGAGAACAGCCTGGGTAAGTAACATAGAGAGACCCTGTGTCTACAAAAAATAAAAATTAGCAGGGCATGGTAGCATGTACCTGTAGTCCCAGTTACCTGGGAGGCTGGGATGGGAGGATCACTTCAGCCCAGGAGGATGAGGCTGCAGTGAGCTGTGGTGGCACCACTGTACTCCAGCCTGGGCGACAGAGCAATACCTTGCCTCAGAAAAAGAAAAAAAAAATCAACAGGCTAAAGCATAACAGCATAAACAGGAAAGGGTGCCATCAATGGACCAGAAGCCCCAGAAAGGTAGGAAATAGATTACATTAGACAATTAAATGGATATATATATATATATATATATATATACATGAACCCCACAGGCATGACACTTGTAGAGTAAGCATAGGTCTTCCCTAGTGAGCCTCAGAGAAGCATCAAACCCAAGAGTTAATATATGCCTATTCCCCTGCTACAACTGAGGAATGCAAATATACAAGGCAATAAAATAAACTGGGCAATTCATTAAAGAAATGCATTCAGAAAGAGCTAGATATCCTAACCTCCCTTCACCCAAATAAACAACACACACACACACACACACACACACAGCACAGTGGCTTTTATTCCATGGCAATTGTTCTTTAAGGGAAGTGGGCATTCTGACTGGAAAGGGCTCCTAATGAGGGCATTGGAACTTGATGGAGAAGCTGTGATTGAGCTAATTCGAGACGTCAACACCAAGAAGGTAAAAAACAAAGGCAACTCTTCCTCAAGCATCCCCAGAGAAGCACCCTCTTTTATTTCACAGTTGTTTTGTCAGGACTGAACTCTAAACACCTATACAATCTCAAGTGGCATATCTGAAGGTCCCCTATAGTCTATAGGAGAAAGGCCTGCCTAAGCCCACTCGCTGGCTTCTCCAGTTATGCTACTCAGTACCCTAGTGACCCTCTACAATGGGGGCCTGCCCTATCATGGTCTCCCTATTGAACTGGAATTGCTCCCTCACTCCCCATTCCATTGCTTGCTTGGAGCATGCAAAACTTGTGCATCCTTTTGGACAGCTCCATAGAGGCTTAGATACCTTTGTTGCAGGGCTAGTCTCAAGCTGATTAGGTTTCCCTAGACTTCTACGAGGCTCAGCCTCAATTCACTCCTCCAACGTCTCAAATCTGGTTAAACCTGTTATGACAACCTTTAATCCTTCCACCTCCTCCATTCCCTCTAACCTCTATTCTCCCATTTCCTCCACAACTTCTTTTGCCTCCTACTCAGTTTAAGTCATCTGTTTCAACCTAAACAAAACTTCATGCAAGAAAAATATAATAGGTGTTTAAAAGTAGAGTTACTGAATACATTTCTAAATTACTATATTATGTTGCGAGAGCAATAGTTTAAGCCTAACAAGGGTTAAAACTCTAAAGAGAAGATTTTCTTTTCTTCTTACTGATTTCAGAAAACTATCATGGTGTTTAGCCTAAGATTATTTACAGGAAAAACAAGAGAAAGTGGAAAACATTATTTATAGTTTTTCCAGTATAATAATAGGTCAAAAGAGCAGGAAGGGGTTTAAGTACATGTTGATTTCCTGACTTCTTGAAATTATGACCTTCTTCATAGACCAAAATAAAAGGGAAAGTTTTTGATAGACATTAGAATATTGAACACTTTAAAAAATATTAATGAAAAGCTAATTTAGATTTTCCTATAGCTGAATTGACAGCTAGAAAATATGTATCTGATGCAGGAGCCTCATTTCACAAAAGGGCACTAATGTACCAAAGCATCTCATTAAAGCCCATGATTCAGTGATTCTCCCAGACTCTGGCTTAAAACAGCGATGAACAGATTTATCTCTTCCCACTCATATTCAGTACCTTTTTCTTCTATTTAGGAGGTCATAAAGCTGTCCACAGTAAATTTCATAGAAGCTGATCCACACAAAGAGGTGCTTTCTTGGCTGGGACACTTCTAGTTGCCTGAAGATATCTCTGGCAGCTAGAGCATACAATCCTGGGTTCTCATGAGTTCCTATCATGGTGTAGGTCTTTCCAGCACCTGTCTGTCCATAAGCAAAGCAAGTGGCATTGCCTCTGGGGAAAGGATAATTTGCATTACTTATGCATATTAACAGAAGTATTAGTTTACCCATAGATTTTTAATGACAAAGGTCAAATGCAAACATAGAATCCTAGAGAAAATTCAGCAATAAACACATAAACCTTTAAGGAGAAGAGGACTTTACATTATAAGAACACAGGAAGAGGAAAAAAATTCTCAAACCACTACACAAGTTTTCCTTTTTTTTTTTTTGTTTTTTGAAATGGAGTCTCACTGTCAACCAGGCTGGAGTGCAGTGGTGTGATCTCCACTCACTGCAACATCTGTCTCCCGGGTTCAAGTGACTCTCCTGCCTCAGCCTCCTGAGTAGCTGGAAGTACAGGTGTGCACCACCATACCGGGCTAATTTTTGTATTTTTAGTAGAGATGGGGTTTCACCATGTTGGCCAAGCTCGTCTCGAACTCCTGACCTCAAATGATCCGCCCACCTCGGCCACTCAAAGTGCTGGGATTACAGACGTGAGTCACCACGCCCAGCCTGATAGTAATTTTCTTACAGAACCAGTAAGAGAAACAACTCTAGAAGATAAAGAAACAAGGGCTTTAAAGAAACCACTTAGCGAATAAGCATTTACTGAGTTCCTACCCCATGCTAAGTGCTTTAGAGGATCCTAGAGATGATCTACTATTAATCTGAAAAGTTAAATTTAGTGAAAGAATAGAGAATTAAATACGAGAAATAATAGGAGATCATGTGATAAGCAAGATGGTAGTGACCACTCATAATTAAGGAAGTTTAGATAAAGGGGAAATCGATGTAAGCAAAGTATTTGAGGAAGGACTCACAAGAGTAGGAATTGGGCTGGGCCTTGAAGGCAGAAACTGAAAAGCAGGGAGCTTCCACTGTGGAACAGGAATAGCGTGACCAGAGGCCACAGTAGTAAACACGGCAGCAGGCACACCAAATCTTGAGGGGAAAAAAAAAGCCTGGGCTCTGGTTTCTGCCCTACCATTAACTAACCATATGACCTTAGGCAAGTCCCCTCACTTTTCTCTGTGCCTCAGTTTTCACTCTTATAAGTAGATTAGTTTCTAAGTAGTAGTAGATTGGTTTCTAAGATCCCTTCCAGTTGTGATGTCCTATGATTCTAAGTTAGAATCATTGCTCTTGTATGTGGGTACATGTGTGTGTACACACCCTTTATGAGTATGAAGAATTGCAGAATAAGAGGTGGAGAATGGAGGTGGGAGACCAGCCTGTCAATTACAGTATGTTTTACGAGGAGTTGGAGACCAAGATTATCCGAGTGTTGTGGGATTCACCCACGCAGTGCTAAGTAGAGAATGAACATAATCTTAGAGCTGTTGCAGACTCTTAAACATGAATCTCATGGATTAATAAGAAAAATAGCTGCTTACAGCAAAAAAAAAAAAAAAAGTCTATGCATTGTGACAGGAAAATAAATCTCAGGACCCCGAACTCACTAAGCCAAATGGAAAAGTCAAGATGGGAAATGGGTCCCGCAAACCTGCCTCCCATTTGGTTCCTAAATAAGATGGCTACAAAGATAAAAAGCTACATATCTCCCTCACATTTTGCCCACTAGGAAATTCCTTGTGGGCCCACGACTTTTACCTTAAAACAGTTGTGTTGAATTTCACCCTGGCAATGTCAATTGACAGCTTATCTTCACCCGTGGAGGACATAGGACAAAACTCAAAGTCATCCCTCTGCTCACCTGAGATAAATGCATATTTGATGCTTCCTCTGCCCTATTGTTGTCTACATTATCTAATGTAAAATGCAGTTCACTGGGCCAGGTGAAAGCATGAAGAACTATTTTCTCCAATCCCCAATATGAAAATTGAGTATTCAGTGAAAGACTGATCAAAGACTCGAAAGGATGCAACTGTTTTGTCTTTTTATCTATTGAAACATTTAAAACATATTTCTCTTCCTCCAATATCCACCCTTTCCCCTGTAAATTTTTTTTCCTTTTCCTTTGATTATTTTTTCCCCTTTTATTTGCTCTCAGATCTTACCCTTTAAATACTGAAGCCCTCTAAATCATCTTTGGAGAAAGGTATAGACCTGTCTCCTGGGCATGCATTCTTAACTTTGGCAAATAAATCTACAATGATTGAGACTTGCCTGGGTCATTTTCTTTGATTTATAGCATGGACAGGGATGGGGGAGGCTGGAGGTGAGCAGAGATGAGTACACAGAAAAGGATTTGAAGCCAGGTAGAAAATAAAGAAAGAGTAAAATGACAAAAGCAAGGGAACCATGGAAATGTGAGAATCAAGACATGTGAGTTAATTAGATGTAAGCTGCTTGGAGCAGAGACCAGCTACTCTTTGCCTTTTGAACCCTGGCTCCCAGCAGTGTGGGTACTATAAATACTGGCAGAGGCGGAGTTAGGAAATGAATTACAGGAGAAAAATTTGAACACACTAAGGAAGATCCAGCAGAGTAAGAGGAAAGAATAATATCTACTTCACTTTCTGAACACTTTAGGGATGAGCTTTTTCAAAAAGCAACAATACAGGAGTGAAAAACCTTATTATACTTTAAAGAACGGATATACTTAACTTGCAACTCTTGTTATTACTAAAGTCTTAACATTCAAATTCTAACTTATTTTCGAAACTTACTCCTCAAAAAGCATTCCCTAGATTTGGTGCCCTTACTAAGAAATTGAACCTAAGAGATATTTCACATTTTTAGCCTGCTCATAAAATTTACAAAATTAAATAGCTTTTACAAAACAACAAAGCACAAAAAAATGGGCAAATGAAGATATCCAAATGGTCAGTAAGGACATGAAAAGGGCCAGGCACGGTGGCTCACACCTGCAATCCCAGCACTTTGGGAGGCTGAGGCAGGCGGATCACTCGAGGCCAGGAGTTCGAGATCAGCCTGGTCAACATGGCAAGACCCCATCTCTACTAAAAATACAAAAATTACCGAGGTGTGGTGGCACACGCCTACAATCCCAGCTACTAGGGTGGCTGAGGCACGAGAATAGCCTGAGCCCGGGAGGCGGAAGTTGCAGTGAGCTGAGATCGCACCACTGCACTCCAGCCTGAGTGTCAGTGAGACTCTATCTCAACAAAAAAAAAAAGGCCGGACTCAGTGGCTCAGGCCTGTAATCCCAGCACTTTGGGAGGCCGAGGCGGGCAAATCACGAGGTCAGGAGATCGAGACCATCCTGGCTAACACGGTGAAACCCCGTCTCTACTAAAAAATAGAAAAAATTAGCTGGGCGTGGTGGTGGGCCCCTGTAGTCCCAGCTACTCGGGAGGCTGAGGCAGGAGAATGGCGTGAACCTGGGAGGCGGAGCTTGCAGTAAGCCAAGATCGCGCCACTGCACTCCAGCCTGGGCTGCGAGACTCCGTCTCAAAAAAAAGAACATGAAAAGAAGCTCAGTATCATCAGGCATTGGAGAAACTCAAATTAAACCTACAATGAGATTATTTAATACCCATTAGATTGGCTAAAATAAGAAAGCCTGACGATATCAGATATTGCAGAACTACAATTCTCATGTTACTGTTGGGAGTATAAAATGGTACACTTTGAAAAGTTGTTTGACATTTTCCCTTTTTTTCTCTTCTTTGAGACAGGGTCTTGCTCTGTTGCCCAGGCTGGAGTGTAGTGATCCCAGATTATTGCAGCCTTGATCTCTTGGGCTCAAGCAACAACCTTCCAAGTAGCTGGGACTACAGGCATGTACCACCACACCCAGCTAATTAAAAAAATTTTTTTTTAGAGATAGGGTCTCACTATGTTGCCCAGGCTGGTCTTGAACTCCTGGCTCAAATGATTCTCCCATCTCGGCCTCCCACAGTGTGAAATTACAAGCGTGAACCACTGTGCCTGACTGACACTTTCTTATAAATATAAACCTATCCTATGAGCCAGCAATTCCATTTCTAGGTTTTTACCCAAAGTAAATGAAAACATGCTCATAAAAAAAATTATACAAGAATGTTCTGGTCATCATGGAGAAACCCCATCTCTACTAAAAAATAAAAAATTAGCTGTGCATGGGATTACAATCCCAGCTACTTGGGAGGCTGAGGCAGGAAAATCACTTGAACTTGGGAGGCAGAGGTTGTGGTGAGGTGAGATCACACCATTGCACTCCAGCCTGGGCAACAAGAGTGAAACTCTGTCTCAAAAAAAAAAAAAAAAAAAGAATGTTCATACTTTATTCATAAAGTCCAAAGCTGGAAACAATGCAAATGTCTGTCAACAGGAGAACAGACAAAACAAAGTGTGATAATTTCATAGAAGGGAATATTACTCAGCAATGAAAACCACAGATACATGTAACAACATGTACTAATATAAAACACCATTATGCTAAGCAAACATTATGTTAAGCATATAAGTATAATGATTCTATCTCTATGATATTGTAGAACAGATAAAACTAATCTATACTGACAGAAAGTAAGTCAGTGGTTACCTAAGACCTGGGGGTGAGGGCAGAGGATTAACTAAATAGGGACACAAGAGAACTTTCTGGGGTGATGAAAATGTTCCATGTCTTGTTACAGATATTTGTTACTCACATATATAAAACTATCAAAACTCATCAAATGTGAATACTTAAGATCTGTGCATCTTATTGTATGTAAATTATCCCTCAATTTTTAAAAAGTTATTTGAAAAAACAGTCAAAATTCTCTGGAATCAGCAACACTAGCAGGCTACTTGGCATTTTCTATCATATATGCCTACAATTTTAATAGATAGGTAGGTAGGTAGATAGGTAGGTAGGTAGATTAGATAGGTAGGTAGATAGATAGGTAGGTGGATTGGATGGATGGATAGACAGACAGACAGACAGAGGCAGGGTCTTGCTCCGTTGCCCAGGCTGGAGTGCAGTGCAAGACCACAGCTCCTGCAGCCTTGACCTCCTGGGCTCAAGCAATCCTCCCACCTCAGCCTCCCAAGTAGCTGGGACCACAGGTGCACATCACCATGCCTGGCTAATTAAAAAAAAAAAAATTTTATAGGCCAGGCATGGTGGCTCACACCTATAATCCTAGCATTTTGGGAGACTGAAGCAGGAGGATTGCTTAAGCCCAGAAATTCAAGACTAGCCTGGGTAACATGGCAAAATCCCATCTCTAAAAAAATACAAAAATATTAGCTGGGCATGGTGGCAGGCACCTGCAGTCCCAGCTACTCAGGAGACTGAGGTGGGAGGATTGCTTGAACCCGAGAGGCAGAAGTTGCAGTGAGCCGAGATTGCACCACTGCACTTTGGCCTGGGTGACAGAGTGAGAACCTGTCTCAAAAATATAAAATAAAATAAAATAAAATAAATATTTTTTGGTGTGTGTAGAGACAGGGTCTCCTTATGTTGCCCAGCCTGGCCTCAAACTCTTGGGCTCAAGCTATCCTCCTGTCTTGGCCTCCCAAAGTGCTTGGATTACAGGTGCAAGCCACCACATGTGGCCCATGCCTATATTTTAAATACTTATGCAACAGAGGCCCTTACTGTCATTCCTGTCCCATTCAATGTTTATTAAGTGTGAATAATAACTTAAAAATACATCTGGCTGGGCGCGGTGGCTCACATCTGTAATCCCAGCACTTTGGGAGGCTGAGGCGGGCGGATCACGAGGTCAGGAGATCGAGACCATCCTGACTAACACAGTGAAACGCCGTCTCTACTAAAAATACAAAAAATTAGCCGGGCATGGTGGTGGGTGCCTGTAGTCCCAGCTACTCAGGAGGCTGAGGCAGGAGAATGGCGTGAACTCGGGAGACAGAGCTTGCAGTGAGCCAAGGTCGCGCCACTGCACTCCAGCCTGGGCAACAGAGTGAGGCTCCGTTTCAAAAAAAAAAAAAACATCTATGAGGCCGGGCGCGGTGGCTCACGCCTGTAATCCCAGTACTTTGGGAGGCTGAGGAGGGCGGATCACGAGGTCAGGAAATGGAGACCATTCTGGCTAACACGGTGAAACCCCGTCTCTACTAAAAATACAAAAAAAATTAGCCGGGTGTGGTGGCGGGCGCCTGTAGTCCCAGCTACTCAGGAGGCTGAGGCAGGAGAATGGCGTGAACGTGGGAGGCGGAGCTTGCAGGGAGCCGAGATCACGCCACTGCACTCCAGCCTGGGCGACAGAGCGAGACTCCATCTCAAAAAAAAAAAAAAAAAAAAAAACTATGAAAAATTGATAAGTGATATTCACTTATCTATCTGATTCCAAAGAAAAAATTAACTGAACTATAGCCAGAATACATAATTCCTATCATCAAAGTTCAGACTAACTCCAACCACTTGAACTTTTTCTTCTGAGGACTTTGATGGGATTATATTGTTAACAGCTTAATTTTTCTTTTTTTTTTTAACACCCTTTCACTATCTATCACAATATATTTTTCCACTAGACACAGAGAAATAATAACATCAGTGTAAGAGGAAATTTTACTGCAAATTTCTAAATCCTTGGTAAATCCTATAGAGATACTGCATGTTTTCAGAAGAATCTAAATTTATTAGCTCAAAACACAAATTCATGTTTAAGTCAAAAGCACTGAAAAGCATGTGATATTTATAAAGAAATATGGTCTAATGGAAAATACAAAATAAAAAGCAAGAAAAGCAAATAATCATTATCGTACCCATTGAAAATATGCTGAATAAGTGGGTGAGTAGTCTTCATGTATACATCCCGATTGGTGCACGCCTCACCAAAGACTTCATCAAAATAAAAAACATGCTGAAAAATAAATTTGATTTTATGGAAAGAGACACATTCTGGATTTTCTTAATCACTATTCTAGTTAACAGATGATAAATGCCAAAATATGTCTTTAAGTAACAGTAACTGACCACATCAAACTTAGAGGTAAATAAGCAATCACTATTAAATGACAGGGCCTCCTCTTACTTGAGATCTCTGTAGACATGTTCTTACAAGGTAAAAACTAAGGCACACAATTTTTGTTTTCTCTTAAGAGAAGTAAATTGATAAACACAAGAGTGAGCCAATCCTCCTTAGGTCTAGGAGAGAAAGTGAATTCTATGGGGATTATCCTCGTATTCCAACTAAAGCTAGTATATTTAGAATTTTGGAGGAATTTGTGATCTGGTGCAGTGGCTCACGCCTGTAATCCCAACATTTTGGGAGGCCGAGGCTGGCAGATCACAAGGTCAGGAGATCGAGACCATCCTGGCTAACACAGTGAAACCCCATCTCTACTAAAAATACAAAAAATTAGCCAGGCGTGGTGGTGGGCACCTGTAATCCCAGCTACTCGGGAGGCTGAGGCAGGAGAATGGCGTGAACCCGGGAGGTGGAGCTTGCAGTGAGCCAAGATGGCACCACTGCACTCCAGCCTGAGTGACAGAGCGAGATTCCATTTCAAAAAAAAAAAAAGAATTTTGGAGGAATTCTAGGGGAAGATCTCAATTCTGTAGGTTACACAGCTTAACTTTTAATTCCATAAATATTTATTGCTCAGCTGGTAGCACATACATTGCAGTAGGCACTTGAAGGGGTCCAAGGATCTAGACATTACCCTAGCATTTCCCTATCTTACCTCCTAAAAATGTTAATCTACACAAGTCTGCAAATGACTGGAAGGTACAAGAATCTTAAGATAAAGTACGTGTTGATTTCAAAGGAAAACATATTCTCTCTGATTATGAAAAAGACTACACTGAGAATGGACCACGGGGGAAGAGGAGGAATTTGAAAGGGAGTGATGGAAGGGGGGAAGGTATTCCAGGCACAGGGGAAGTATGAACAGAGTCAAAGCATAAAAGCACAAGGAATTAACTGTTTAATTAATTAATGTTTAGGGAATAGCAAGGATTCAATGTGATTGAAATACAGTATCACAGTAAGTAGAAAAGTGAAACAGAGGCTGGGTGCAGTGGCTCCACACCTGTAATCTCAGCACTTTGGGAGGCCGAGGCAGGTGGATCACCTGAGGTCAGGAGTTTGAGACCAGCCTGGCCAACATGGTGAAACCCATCTCTACTTAAATTACAAAAAATTAGCCAGGCGTGGTGGTGGGCACCTGTAATCCCAGCTACTTGGGAGGCTGAGGCAGGAAAATCGCTGGAACCTGGGAGGCAGAGGTTGCAGTGAGCTGAGATTGCACCTTTGTACTCCAGCCTGGGCAACAAGAGCAAAACTCCATCTCAAAAAAAAAAAAAAGAGACAGAATACTAGAATAATGAGTTAGGACTGTGTTGTAGGGGTCTTGGGACACCAGTCTTAACTGGGGGGCAGAATGCTCATATTTAATTCAGTAAATAGTGGGGAAACAATGAAAAACTAACTTTATAGGTAAGAAGGATGATTTCAGTCTTTACTGGAAGATTAATCTGGCTTCACACTATGAATGGTTTGAGAACAGAGACACTAGTAATTCAGTGGTGAGGTAAAAAGCGTCTAAATTATTTGACAACCATGGAAATAAAGAGATGGATACAGAAGAAATTTGATAACTGACTAGAGGTGGGGAGCTGGGGAGAGAAAGGGGTCCAAGACGACTTCCAAATGAAAAATCACGGTAATTTGGAAAAAGACAGATAAAAGACCCCATTACATTGGGTCTGAAAAGCATTAATTCAGCAGCTGTAATTATTTCCATAATTTAGAGGCTTACCATGTTGATAGGTACAACTACATATATATATGTATGAATATATATTATTCTTATGTTGGTAGCTCGTATATATAGTATATATACACACATATATAAAAATATATATACATATATATTCTTATATACATATAGCCCAACTATATGTATATAATAGTAATATATATTTTGTTTATTGATTTTTTTTTCTGAGAGGAGTCTCACTCTGTTGCCCAGGCTGGAGTGCAGTGGCATGATCTTGGCTCACTGCAACCTCCATCTCTCGGGTTTAAGCAACTCTCCTGCTTCAGTCTCCTGAGTAGCTGGGATTACAGGCGCCCGCCACCACGCCTGGCTGATTTTTGTAGTTTTAGTAAAGATGGGGTCTCACCATGTTGGCCAGGCTGGTCTCAAACTCCTGACCTCAAGTGATCCGTCTGCTTCAGCCCCAAAGTGCTGGGATTACAGGTGTGAGCCCATGCTGGCTGATGTATATTCTAATATATTATTTGTATCACTGCATTCTAGCCTGGGCCACAGATGAGACCCTGTCTCAAAAAATAAAAAAATTAAAAAAAAAATAAAAGTAACATGTATTTATAGAATATCTCTGGAAAGATACACTTAGAATAGGTAACCCCAATTGCCTTCATGGAGGAAACAGGATTGGAGGGACACTTGTATTTTACACTTTTGTACCTTCCGATTTCAAAATAGGTGAATCTATCTTATTCAGAGATATTTACTTTTTCATATAAAACTAACATGGAATAATATATATATTATAAATATATATATTATATATAATATATATATAATATATAATATATAATATATATTATATAATATATATAATATATATATTATATAATATATATTATATATTATATATATTATATAATATATATTATATATATATATATAGTTGGGCTACCAAGATGGTGTGTGTGTACATATATATATATGTATATATATATATATAGTTGGTCTAATATATAAGAATATATATATGAGAAATCCTAGTAGTTTCAAGCCTGAGTATAGCATAATGACAGTCCATACACCATGAATGACAGATAAGGCCTTATCTTCTACTTTTTGGGCCTGCTCTAAATATCTAGTCAAGAAAAAATTGTATGGACAGATCCAGAAAACTGTACTTGGGCCAATTTACTGTGGGTCACTCTACCCCAAGTTTGAATCTGTTGTGTGTACCATTACATTACATTAGAATGGAAATTTGTTAGATTGTCTAAGAAGAAATTGGGAACACAAATCCAAATCTACAAGTTAGAGAAAAAGTTACAAAGTAAGAAAATAATGAATCTGAAGAATAGATGTGTGAACTTTTAGTGCTTTGAAAAATGTGGTAAGATTTTAAGAACACTAAAATATTAATAACTACTGAAGTTGGGTGACAGGTACATAGAGAGGTCATTAAACTTTTGATTAAGCTTAAAAAGGTCAATAATAGTTAAACATATTTTTTAAATCTGGTGGTTTTTTTTTTTTTGAGACGGAGTCTCACTTTGTTGCCCAGGTTGGAGTGCAGTGGTGTGATCTTGGCTCACTGCAACCTCCCCCTCCCTGCTTCAAGCGATTCTCCTGCCTCAGCCTCCCGAGTAGCTGGGATTACAGTGCCCACCACCACGCCCAGCTAATTTTTTTGTATTGTTAGTAGAGACAGGGTTTCACCATGTTGGCCAGGCTGGTCTCAAGAGCTCCCGAAGGTGATCCGCCTGCCTCGGCCTACCAAAGTCCACCTGCCTCGGCCTACCAAAGTGCTGGGATCACAGGTGTGAGCCACTGTGCCCAGCCTAAAATCTGGTTTTAATGAACATTATTTATATCTATCTCATACATGGTTTCTAGGCAAGGAGACAAATTAATTCGTTGCTCAAATTATCACCATAGATTTTTATAGTTAACTATGAAATCAAAAACAAAGAAACCCACTAAATCTATAGTTACCTATAGATGTGGATATATTCGTCATTTCTCAAAAAAAAAAAAAAAAGAAAAAAAACCCACAACTAAAGTGGGAATACATTTTTTTGTTTCCTTTTATGACAGCAAGTATATGGCAATTCTGTCTCTCCTTCTAAAAGGGCTCATGGACAGCTTTAGCTTTTGAGTAAAGACCTTAGAAAGCATTTATTGATTAAGGGAATTAGTATCTTTCCTTCCAATAAGGTTTAGATATTGGTTTTCCCAGTACTTTTGTAAATATCTTTCATGAAAGATATGTAAACATGCAAGATTATTATAGTTAATGTATATACACAATTCATAACGTCCTTTGCATCACACACACTTTCATTTGCTCACACTTTATCAGTGAGGCTGGAGTAACACCTACGTTGACCTTACTAACCTTGACAGAATCAGAGTTCCACAGTTTGTTTATTTATTTTGAGACACAGTGTCCCTTTGTCCCCCAGGCTGGAGTGCAGGGGTGTGATCTCGGCTCACTGCAACCTCCACCTCCCAGGTTCAAGCGATTCTCATGCCTCAGCCTCCCGAGTAGCTGGGATTACAGGCATGCAGCCACCACGCCCAACTAATTTTTTGTATTTTTAGTAGAGATGGGGTTTCGCTATGTTAGCCAGGCTGGTCTCAAATGGCTGCCCCCAAGTGATCTGTCCACCTCGGACTCTCAAAGTGCAGTTTATTTTTTAAATAAGTTGTTCTTCAGATTATAAAAGTAACATGTGGGCCAGGCGCTTGTAATCCCAGCACCTTGAAAGGCTGCGGAGGGTGGATCACCTGAATTCAGGAGTTTGAGACCAGCCGAGGCAACATGGAGAAACCCAGTCTTTACAAAAAATACAAAAATTAGCCTGGCATGGTGGTGTGATGCCTGTAATCCCAGCTACTTGGGAGGCTGAGGTGGGAGGATCACTTGAGCCCAGGAGGTTGAGGCTGCAGTGCGCCATGAATGCACCACTGTACTTCAGCCTGGGCAACAGAACAAGACCGTGTCTCAGAAAAATTAAAAAAATTACAATAGAGAACAAAATATAGAGAATAGAGAAGAAAATAAAAGTATCCTTAAATCTAGGTGTTCAGCCACTGTTAACTTTTTGATGTATTTCAGATTTCAGTGTCATCTTTTTTTTCTATATATGTATTTTTTTCTTTTTTTTTATTTTTATTTTTTGAGACAGAGTCTCACTCTGTCGCCCAGGCTGGAGTGCAGTGGCGCGATCTCGGCTCACTGCAAGCTCTGCCTCCTGGGTTCACGCCATTCTCCTGCCTCAGCCTCCCTAGTAGCTGGGACTACAGGCGCCTGCCACCATGCCCGACTAATTTTTTGTATTTTTAGTAGAGACGAGGTTTCACTGCGTTAGCCAGGATGGTCTCGAGCTCCTGACCTTGTGATCCACGGCCTTGGCCTCCCAAAGTGCTGATTACAGGCATGAGTAATGCTGGCGCGGTGCCTGGCCTCTTTTTATTATTATTTTTAAGACAGAGTCTTACTCTGTCACCCAGGTTGGAGTGCAGTGGCACAATCACAGCTCACTATAGTCTCAACCTCCCAGGCTCAAGTGATCCTCCTACCTCAGCCTCCTGAGTAGCTGAAACTACAGGTACATGTCACCACACTTGGCAATTTTTTTTTTTTTGAGACAGAGTCTCACTCTGTTGCCCAGGCTGGAGTGCAGTGGCGCGATCTCAGCTCACTGTGAACTCTGCCTCCCAGATTCAAGTGATTCTCCTGCCTCAGCCTCCCAAGTAGCTGGGATTACAGGTGTGTGCCACCAGGCCCAGCTAATTTTTGTATTTTTAAAAGAGATGGAGTTTCACCACATTGGCTAGGCTGGTCTTAAACTCCTGACTTCAAGTGATCTGCCCCCCTCATCCTCCCAAAGTGCTGGGATTACAGGTGTGAGCCGCTGCGCCTCACCACCAGCTAATTTTTTTTTTTTTTTTTTTTTTTTCCGAGACAGAGTCTCCCTCTCTCTCCCAGTCTGGAGTGCGGTGGCGCGATCTCGGCTCACTGCAAGCTCCGCCTCCCGGGTTCACGCCATTCTCCTGCCTCAGCCTCCCAAATAGCTGGGACTACAGGTGACTGTCACCACGTCCAGCTAATTTTTTGTATTTTTAGTAGAGACGGGGTTTCACCATGTTAGCCAGGATGGTCTCGATCTCCTGACTTTGTGACCCACCCGCCTCGGCCTCCCAAAGTGCTGGGATTACAGGCATGAGCCACCATGCCCAGCCTAATTTTTTTTTTTTTTTTAATTTTACAGAGACAGGGTTTCACCATGTTGCCCAGGCTGGTCTTGAACCCCGGGCTCAAGTGATCCTCCTGCTTTGGCCTCCCAAAATGCTGGGATGCTAGGCATGAGTTACCATACTCAGCCTATATTTTTTCTGAAGAAATTGGTTGTACAGGCAAGCAGAGGCCAGACCATGTAGAGTCTTGTTAAAACTTTAAAATTTTATTCTAAGTGCAATAAAGAGTCTTAAAGGATTTTAAGTAAAAGAGTATGTGTATATTTAGCAACTATCCTTCTATTTGTATTTTACCAACAGTATTTTAATAATGAAGTATGGTTGTTGCATTATTAAACAGATGCTTTTATAGTGCCTATCACAGCTAATATAGTGCTAATCACAGCTTTCCTAGTACTGAACTTGGATTATGCTTGCCTGCCAGTATAAAGTACTGAAACTAACTTGTTAATGTCTTATGTAGGCTTTTGTACTCATATTTATAAATAAGATTGGTCAGGCCAGGCATGGTGGCTCATGCCTATAATCCCAACACTTTGGGAGGCTACGGCAGGTGGATTGCTTGAGCTCAGGAGTTCGAGATCAGCTGGGCAACACAGCAAAACCCCATCTCTACAAAAAATACAAAAATTAGCCAGGCCTGGTGGCATGTACCTGTAGTCCCAGCTACTCAAAAGGTTGAGGTGGGAGGATCACTTGAGCTCAGGAGATGGTGGTAGCAGTGAGCCAGGATCATACCACTGCACTCCAGCCTGGGTGATGGAGACAGACCCTGTCTCAAACAGACAGACAAAAACCATTGGTCCATAGCTTATTTGTGTGTTTGTGGGCCAATCTTACTCACTTTGTAATATGACATCTGCATTAGCTTCCATATTAAACTTGTATTCACTTACTGCCAATTTCAAAAAAATAGAATGAAACAATATGGTTTGTTTCCTTGTTTCACTCATTATATTGATATAAAGTTTAATGGTTTGGTAGGATAGCATACTACATGTATATGATCATATTTACTAAGTAACAAGATTTGAAAAGATAGGACATTTAATAAAACCAACACAAAAACCTATTATCTCTAAATATGTTTAAAAATAAAACCCAAAGAATCTACGATCAATATTTATTTAGCACTCAGTTTGCTATAAACCTACCTTTTCTTCTTTCTATTTGAGGAAGAAAAAAGAAAAAGAAGTCTTCCCAGCATTTTTATATCATAGCATTGACAGGTAAGGACTCGGACCTATGAGAGCAAAGGTCCAAAGTTCAAACAGCAGAGAAAGTGCCATGGAAACTGTGGGTATTCAATAAGTATTGACCAGTGGTAATGACAAAAAAAGTAAGGTTATTGTGTTTGGGGATAACGGAAAAATACAAAAGATAAGATGATGCCTCCTTGAGGGAATTACTGTGACAGAAGCATCATTAAGGAAGTCTTAGGTAGACAGTGATTGGATAGGGCTATTACGATGGCTGTAAGTAGCCATGGAACTAGAGAGCATTACAACTAATTGGTCATTTAGTCCATTTTCAAAATAAATATCTCCCACTGAGACCTAATAGACCATGCATTGATCAGCAATCGATAAGGCTGTTAAAGCGATTGGGTTGGTTTTACAGTGGCCTAATAATTTAGTACCAGTAGAAAGACTCAGTGGATTACTCTGAATATCTCTGTGAAACACAATTTTGGTAACCAAAGAAAAAGAAGAACAATACAAGTTTGAAAAAGGGTGAAAGTGTTAACAAATTTGACTTCAGCATTAAAGGATTTATTTCACTAATGTAAGAGCTCAGCTGACTAAGGTGAATTGTTAGCATACCAGATTTTTTTTCTCCCTACCAGTCACTGGGTTTTGAGGCAAGAGAACAAGAGAGAGAGAAAGAATAAATATAATATGAATGTTTAGGGAAGTAGATTCAGAGTAAGAGAAACTGTGTACTCTCAAATCCTAACATCCAATGGATTATCTGGTTTTAGATTACTCACAATTGTTTCACAATTTTAGGAGTACCTAAATGATGATTCTTTCCATCTGTGGAGTTTGCTGTTTCCCTATGAGACTAAAGAATTATTGCAAGGTACCTTCAGCTTGGAATAAGTTTCTTTCAATACCAAACTCTTTCTCCTTGGACTCTTCATAATCACTCTAGCAGGCAGTGAACATTATTTACATGCCTGAGTTATTAGTGTTTTATTTAAACCCTTATATGTTAGATGTGAAATCATATCTCTGGATTTTATTTACCCATTGCAATCTACCCTGTATAAAGTGGTCTGCTCAGAGCCCAATTTTTGCCAATTAAGTATAAGCCCAAGACAGCTGAGAATCAAAATAAGCACGTGGCTGGCAATTGTCAGTCCTGTTGCCCAAAAAGATATTGTCCATCATTAAACCCAAGTCTCAAAGTCAACAGAATGAGAAGTTCACACTGTGAGATGCAAGCAAGAATGGAAATCAACTGTGTGACATCTCATAGTCATATATTCAGTGACTGGTCCTGTTGACAACTACTTAATTATTTATTTGTTTTTTATTTTTATATTCTTTTAGAGGCAGATCCTCCCTCTGTTGACCAGGCTGGAGTGCAGTAGTGCAATCATAGCTCACTGTAATGCAGAACTTCTGGGCTCAAGTGATCCTCCTGCCTCAGCCTCCTGAGTAGTTAAGACTACAGGTACACACCACCATGCTGGGCTAGTTTTAAAATCTTTTCTGGAGAGACAGGATCTCACTATGGTGCCCAGGGTGGTCTCAAACTCTTGGGCTCAAGTGATCCTCCCACTGCAGCCTCCTAAAGCACTGGGATTACAGGCATGAGCCACCACACCTGGCCCCACTTCATTATTTAAATTATTTTTATTCCTTCATTCCTCCTTTTTTTTGCTGAATATGTATAATTAAATTCACACAAAGCATGTTAAGTGAATATATGATGTAGCTCCACTGCAAAAGAAAAATTGTTTTTGTATCCCCTATTGCACTGTCTTTTGAAAAAATGAAGGCCCTGGATATCAATGACTTAATACAGTGTCACATCAGGAATGAATGTCAACACCCAAACCAGAAACTTGATTTTCAGTGTTCTAACAGAAACTTGTATGCCACCACTCAAACAAAAAGCAAAAAAAATGACATACTTGATAATATTAGTTCCAAACATAAAACGAAAACATCATACCTGCAGAATATATTGAGTGAGGTCAACTGCTTCTTTCTTCTCATGCACAAGTAGAGTTTCTTTGTCTTCTACAGTAATAATATTAATTTCTCCACGACGTACCTCCCTCATGCCCAGGGGGCGTTTTCGAACACAAACCCTGATTTTCTCCATCTCAGTCCAAGGATTCTGTTTCTCTGAAGTGTTCTGTCTAATATGTTTATAAACAGGATTTTAATTTTTAATAATAGGACAAGATTACTTAACAGGTCAAAGTATTGGTACCTTTTAGCCGGGCGCGGTGGCTCACGCCTGTAATCCCAGCACTTTGGGAGGCCGAGGCGGGCGGATCACGAGGTCAGGAGATTGAGACCATCCTGGCTAACACGGTGAAACCCCGTCTCTACTAAAAATACAAAAAATTAGCCGGGCGTAGTGGCGTGCACCTGTAGTCCCAGCTACTCGGGAGGCTGAGGCAGGAGAATGGCCTGAACCCAGGAGGCGGAGCTTGCAGTGAGCCGAGATTGCACCACTGCACTCCAGCCTGGGCGACAGAGCCAGACTCCGTCTCAAAAAAAAAAAAAAAGTATTGGTACATTTGGCTGTATATTAGGCATAATATATTTCTTAAAGTTACAAAGTAAAGTGTCAACCCTGAGAAAGTTCTTCTATCTCCATCCCCACCCTGCTCTGCCCTTTTCCCTGCAAAAACACAAATAACAGAACAACAACAAAAAACCAACCAACAAACAAAAAACCCCTAAGAGATCTTATATAGAATACTATTTTATACAATTGTTCATATCAACTCTGATTTCCTTAGCCCTCCAACTGGCTGCTGAAAAAGAATTTTTTTTGAGATAGGATCTCACTCTGTCACCAAGGCTGGAGTACAGTGGCATAACCACGGGTCATTGCAGCCTCAACCTCCAGGGTTCAAGAAATTCTACCTCAGCCTCCCGAGTAGCTAGGACTACAGGCGTACAACACCACAGCTGGCTAATTTTTGTAATTTTTGTAGGGACAGGGTCCCACTATCTTGCCCAGGCTGGTCTTGAAATTATGGCCTCAAGCAATCCTCCCATTTTGGCCTCTCAAAGTGCTGGGATTACAAGCATCAGCCATCATGCCCAGCCTGGAGAATAATTTTTTTACTGGGATCTGAATTGGTTTAAAAAAAAAAAAAACCAGCAAATAATTTTCTAATATAATGAATGCATAAAGCACTACTTTTATGGCATGTTTTAAAGCAAAGTTTATTTTCTTAACCAACATTTAGGGACTTTAAAATGCATCATTTTTGCATGAAACTGCAGGTGGAATACATAAATGAAAGAATAAATGAAATGTATCATTTTGAGGTACTGTGGGAAAATCCTGACAATCATTAAAACTGGATGACGGGCCAGGTGCGGTGGCTCACGCCTGTAATCCTAGCACTTTGAGAGGCTGAGGCAGGCAGATCACTTGAGGTCACGAGTTCAAGACCAGCCTGGCCAATGTGGTGAAACCCCATCTCTACTAAAAATATAAAACTTAGCTGGGTGTGCTCACTTAAACCCAGGAGGTGGAGTTCACAGGTGAGACAGTGCCACTGCATTCCAGCCTGGGCAACAGAGCAAGACTGTCTAAAAAAAAAAGAAAAGAAAAAAGAAAAAGAAATTGGATGATGGACATATTGGGATTCGGTGTTCTATTTTTTCTTCTTTTGCATATGTTTGATTTTTCACAAGAAAAGGGAATTTTTTATTTTGTTTTGTTTTGAGACAGGGTCTTGCTCTATCACTCAGACTGGAGTGCAGTGGTGTGAGCACAGCTCACTGCAGCCTCAACCTCCTGGGCTGAAGCCATCCTCCCACTTCAGCCAATAGTAGCTGGAACTACAGGTGCACACCACCATGCCTGGCTAATTTTTGTATTTTTGTAGAGACAGGGTCTCACCATGTTGCCCAGGCTGGCCTCGAACTCCAGGGCTCAAGCAATCTGCCTGCCTTGGCCTCCTAAAATGCCAGGATTGCAGGCATGAGCCACTGTGCTCATCAAAAATGAAAATTTTTAATGCTTTTTTTTTTTTTTTTTTTTTTTTTTTGAGACAGAGTCTCATTGTGTCACCCAGGCTGGAGTGCAGTGGCGCAATCTTGGCTCACTGCAACCTCTGCCTCCTGGGTTCAAACGATTTTCCTACCTCAGCCTCTAGAATAGCTGGGATTGCAGGTACCTGCCATGACGCCCAGCTAATTTTTGTATTTTTAGTAGAGATTGGGTTTAGCCATGTTGGCCAGGCTGGCCTTGAACTCCTGACCTCAGGTGATCCACCCACCTTGGCCTCCCGAAGTGCTGGGATTAGAGGTGTGAGCCACTGTGCCTGGACTAATGCATCATTTTAATAAGGGTTTTGTGTTAAAATCTTTAGTTGTTGGATATCAATAACCTAATCATATAAAGCTGATCAAAGAGGACAGAAAATGTTTAGTTCTTTTTAAAATTGTCCAGGGCTCTAGGATGACTCATATGAACAAAAGGCCCATAGTTTCAAGTTCAAGGAGCAAAAAGACATGCATGTTTTTTTAAAAAGCTCTAGTTTGGGCAGGGCAGAGTGGCTCTCACCTGTAATCCCAGTGCTCTGGGAAGCTGAGGTGGGAGGATCACTTGAGGCCAGGAGTTCAAGACCAGCCTGGGTAACATAGTGAGATCCCCAACTCTACAAAAAATTGAAAAATTAGCTGGGGACAGTGGTGCATACCTGTAGTCCTAGCTACTTGGGTGGCTGAGGCAGGAAGATCACTTGACCTCAGGAGTCTGAGGTTGCAGTGGACTATGACTGCACCACTGCACTCCAGCCTGGGTGACAGAGCAAGACCCTGTCTCTACAAAACAAACAAACAAACAAATAAACAGAGTCAAATAAATGAAATGGTAATGCTTAAACTAAAATATCCATCCTATCCTTGATGGTGTTAAATAAAGTGGTATTTTTACTTATAAGTAATTCCCATTTAGATTTTTATGTATTGTTCAGTAAAAAAGTAATATTCAAGAAAATAGGTCAGGCACGGTGGCTCACGCCTGTAATCCCAGCATTTTGGGAGGCCAAGGCGGGCGGATCACAAGGTCAGGAGATCAAGAACATCCTGGCTAATATGGTGAAACCCCACCTCTACTAAAAATACAAAAAATTAGCCAGGCATAGTGGCGGACGCCTGTAGTCCCAGCTACTCGGAAGGCTGAGGCAGGAGAATGGCATGAATCCGGGAGGTGGAGCTTGCAGTGAGCAGAGATGCACCACTGCACTCCAGCCTGGGCGACAGTGCGAGACTCCATCTCAAAAAAAAAAAAAAGAAAATATTTACTCCTTCACCGCTGAGGTAACCAATGCAATTGCAACAATCTGCCTTCATAGTCAAGGAACAATCTATTCCTCTCAGAATTAAAAGAAGAAAACAGTATTACATGCTCTGTGATCTCCTAGACCAAACAAAATGTTTTCAGAAATATTACAATAAAAATTCACTTATGTATTTCAAATTATTAAAGATATTTTTACTGTTAAAACTGAGTCTTCTATTTTTATGGAGTAAAATAACTGATTATGAGATCTTCTGAAACCTTAGCCAATGTAAGACCAGATATAAATTCTTTATCTTAAGGTATGAATAACAGTATTTCTAAAAAGAAAATATGGCTCAAGAATGAATTTTATTTTCCCATAACTCACATATAGAATGTTTAAAATAAAACAAGGAGTACTTTTTTTTTTTTTTACAAGAACCTATTGGTAATAATACCATTGTTAGTACTAGGGATTACTTGTTATTTCACCTGTTAGGGACCTTATTTCAAATTCTAACTGGAAGCACTAGGTGAAAATAACTTATTGTCACCCTGACTCTCAGACTCTCATCTCCACCAACAATGTCTTACTGTTTGTAATCACCAAAATTATCTGTTTTTTCCGGGGTTGAAATTGTAGAAAGCACTCAAAATCAGGATCATATTTCAATGTGTGTAGGTGAACTAACTGCTCCAAAGACCTACTTAATTAAACTTCATGCCCTTGTTTTTAACAAAACATCTTTAAGTCTCCTGGTTGGGTTAAGTGAATTTGATAACCTTAAAAAAGTCCTGTGGATTGTGTAATTTTTTTTCTCCATTGTAGAAGGGTTAACTATTTCACTTTCACAGATGTACTAGATGTATCATGTTACGCTATAATAAATAATAGAAACAGATCTGCTACAGATCCTGGCAAGTAGCAGCTGTTTTGATGTACATGAACAATATCATCTTTCTCCCACCTAGAAAGTCCCAATTTCTCTTAATTTTCCCACATCCAGGTATTCCTATTATTGATGCAAAAGCTGTTCATGATAATTTCTGTTATATTCATTAATAAGGAGTAGATGCTGTCCGCTGGACATGAAGGAGAGGCCTGCCCTTGCCTGAGGCTACATTCCCTCAAAAGAAAGAAAGATAAAATTTATTACCTGATACAAGAATGAGGGATTCCATAGTTGTACCCTGAAACATGAGAGAGTCTTTGAATAATGGGAATATCACAATCCCCCAGTATTGGAGAAAAGTAATTTGGTGAAAAGAGTGAAGTGCTGATTTCTGTTTGCACATAGGAATCACCAGCTGTGGCATTCAGAATTCCTGTTTTTGTATGGTACTGGGAATCATCTGGTAGCATGTATTCTAGCACTTTTAGGTAAGTGGGCTTCTGTTCATTTGCAGAGAAATCTGATAAACTGCACATTTCAAACTCATCATTGCTGGCATTTCTGTCTTTATTGTCAGCAGGAGAATCAAAATTCAGTTGTCTGCGAGGGCCAGATCTTAATTCCTGAGACTTGATGCACAGGCTGCTTGTCTGAAGATGACACTCTGGGATACTGACTGCTTTATCTTCTTCTTGCATAATTTTAATAATTTTGATAAGCTGGAAGAGACGTTTGCGGTCGTTCATGTCATGGACTCCTAATTTGGAGTAGTCCTTCATTGTAATCTTGGCTAATTCATCTATTTTCTGAAGGCCAAGGGCAGTGAAATGAGAATAATACTGTGCAAGTTCAGCTTCACAAAGACATTCATATAACCAGGATGCCATTTTGGTGAATAGGTTTCTATAAACTCTGAAGAGAGAAAGAAAAGCCATTCGCTTGAAATAGAGTATATGTAATAAAATTATTTATTTTAAAAATTGAAAACCACAAAACAAACATGCAAAAAATGTTTTATCTGTCAAGTTCTCAATAACATATTTTTCTTCTGAAATTATTGATTAAATAGCATAGTGCATGAACGAAGATGCTTTGTATTGCATATGAAGAATTTGTGGTAACATATAATTTGTTAATTTGCTTAATAAAAAGAGACCTTCCATTTTATATATGACCATTTTATATATATGTATATACACACGTATATATGTATACATATATACATATATATATACACGTATATGTGTATATATATGTGTGTATATATATATACACATACACACACAAATGAACACATACATAACACATAACTTACTTATTTCTAGGGAGTTCCTTCCAACCTTGCAATGTCTACTTAACACATGCCACAACTACTGAAACCTTGTTCCCAACAACTGATTGTAGCAGGACTAATTTTAGATGCTCAACTTAATGTCAAGGCATGCTGCACAACTGTTTCCCATGAATAATGAACAGGGGCTAAGAACTCTTTCAGAATGAAAAGCAGAATTAAATGGCATACCACAGAGGATTATAAACTAATGTAACTCAAAGGAAGATAGCATTTGTATTTGCTGAGTACTGGCAAAAGTTAGTTAAATAGAAGTAAAGACATCATCAATTCAGCATCAGCCAATTCAGGATTTCAGATCATTCCAAAAGGTGGTCATCGATCTCTACCTGTACAGAATATGAATCAAATAATTTGCCCAGGAAATTAATACTAAGGTCAAGATTTTAAATAGTTGTACATTTAAATGTTTTTTAAAAATTTTAACATCGAGATATTTAATTAAATACTAACAAATAATGTGGTAATAACACATAATCCTGGTCTATGATTAAAAGTCAGGATCCTGCGCTCTCTATATCGCTGTTAATCAAGTTCATGAGAATATCCAAAAGTAAATACAGTACATTTTCTTTTTCTAAATGGTTTCATAATTCAGAGTTTTCAAAAATTCAGTTAGGTAACTAGTGGTACAATTTTCCTGTTTTCATTTTAATTTCTATTTCATCTTCTTTCTAGCAGAAATAGAGAAAGAGTTGAGGGCCAAAGAACCTTGAATAATTAGCTTTGGGGGAAATACTACTTAGGCTAAAAGGCTAAATGGGCTGAGTAACACATCCTAAACTAATCCTGGCCTTTTCTATTTGTGGTAGATTTTTTTTTTTGTTTTTTGTTTTTTTTTGAGATGGAGTTTCACTCTGTTGTGCAGGCTGGAGTGCAGTGGTGGTATTTTGGCTCACTGCAACTTCCGCCTCCAGGTTCAAGCAATTCTCCTGTCTCAGCCTCCTGAGTAGCTAGGATTTACAGGTGCGTACCACCACACCCGGCTAATTTTTGTATTTTTAGTAGAGAAGGGGTTTTGCCATGTTGGCCAGACTGGTCTTGAACTCCTGACCTCAGGTGATCCACCCACCTCAGCCTCGCAAAGTGCTGGGATTACAGGCGTGAGCCACCACACTGGCCGGTAGATTTGTTTTGTGAAGGCAGGTTTGTTTTTTAAAGACCAAAAATTTTTTGCAGGTCCTTCCATGAAGAAGTGAAGTCTATTTCTTCCCTCATTTCATCTAGGCTAGCCTTGTGACTTGTTTTGCCCAATACAATATGGTAGAAGTAATGCTATGCGACTTCCATGCCTAGGCCTCAAGGGCCCAGCCAATAGCCATCACCAAAGCCAGACATGTGAAAGAAGTCATCTTAGACTATCCAGGCCCAGTGGCACCACTAGATGACTGCAACCACATGAGTGACCCCAGGTGAGATCAGGAAAAGAACCCAAATATCTGGGCAAAGCCCAGCGCAAATATCTGACTCACAGAACTCTGAGCAAATAAAATGATAATTGTTTTAAGCCACTAAGTTTTGAGGGTAATTTGCTACACAGCAGTAGATAACTGCAATATCTCTCTTTAAATAATAATAATTTTTTAAAACAAGTTTTTTAGAAATTATTATTATTATTATTATTATTATTATTATTTTTAGAGATAGGGTCTTTGGACTCAAACTTGTAGGCACAAGTGATCCTCTCATCTCAGCCTCCCAAGTAACTGGGACTATAGGTGTGAGCCACCAGGCCCAGATTAAAATTATTTTTTATTAAACTCTATTTTCTAGAGCAATTTTAGGTTCACAGCAAAATTGAGTGGAAGGTATAAAAACTTCCCATATATCCCCTGCCTCTCACATGTATAGCTTCCCCCTGTTATCTGTTTTTTTTGTTTTTTTTTTTTTGTTTTTTTTGAGGTATGGTCTTGCTCTGTTGCCCAGGCTGGAGTGCAGTGGTGTGATCATGGCTCACTGCAGCCTCAACCTGCTGGGCTCAAGTGATCCTCCCACCTCAGCCTCCCAACTAGCTGGGACTACAGGTGCGCACCACCACATGTGGCTAATTTTTACATTTTTTTTGTAGAGAAAGGGTCTCCCTATGTTGCTCGGGCTAGTCTCAAACCCCTGGGCTCAAGTGACCCTCCTGCCTCAGCCTCCCAAAGCGCTGGGATTACAGGTATAAGCCACCGAGTCCAGCCTAAATATGCTTCTGCATACCACATTCCATTTTACAATGTTGAGCCCTTCCTCCTTCTTCTGAGATAAACATCAGAATCACTCTAGACACTTGGGTTTTTTTGTTATTGTTGTTTATTGTTTGTTTGTTTTTTGAGACAGTCTCGCTCTGTTGCCCAGGCTGGAGTGCAGTGGTGCAATCTTGGCTCACTGCAACCTCCACCTCCTGAGTTCAAGCAATTCCCATGCCTCAGCCTCCCAAATAGCTGGGAGTACAGGCGCGTGCCACCAGCCCGGCTAATTTTTTTGTATTTTTAGTAGAGAGGAGGTTTCACCATGTTGGCCAGGTTGGTCTCGAACTCCTGACCTCGAGTGATCCACCCACCTCAGACTCCCAAAGTGCTGGGGTTACAGGCATGAGCTACCATGCCCAGCCCAGTTTAGACACTTTAAAATATATAGGTACCTGACCCCCATCCCAGATCTATAGAAAACCAAAAAACAACAAGAAATAACTCCCAGGTTTTAGAAAAGGCAAACATAAGAACTTCAGAAAAGTTCCCTAGGTGATTATGATTGCATGCCACTGATTTATATCTAACAAAATTACAAATGCAAATGCACTGATCCAGCAATTCCACCTCTAGGAACTTATCCTTATCCTTCAGATAATACGTACAAGTACAAAATGACGTAAGTATAATGTTATTCATTATAGCACAGCTTGTAATAGCAAAGTCACGGAATAGAGACTGGTTAAATAAATTATGATAGTCCATTTAATGAAATAATGCTATGAGAATTACAAAGAGTAAGTAAACTGTAAAATGTTATTTAAAAAAGAAAGCTATCCAATACATTGTTAATAAAGCAAGGTACAGAACAGTTTGTAAAAGAGAGAGAGAAATGATCTATAAGAAATCTATATATTTGCTTATCAGACAAAAAATGTCACTTGCAGGATGCACAATAATAGTGGTCTTGAGGGGGTGAGGGCAAGTAGGTGGTAGAGGGTGATTATGGGAAGGAAACTACTGTATACTTTTAAATGCTGGTAGTTATTATTACCTTTCCTATTGTCATTTCTATTTCACTGGTGTCTCTATCACCCAGGGCAAGACCTAAAACAGTTTATTTTTTAAATTTTGAAACTATGTGACTGTATTATTTATTTTAAACATATATTTCTAAATAAAAAATTATATTATATATATTTCTAATTTCACCTCCCTTCCTCCCTTTCAGCCTCTCCAAATTGACCTGATACAATTGTTTCTTAAGATCTTGGTGGCTTTCTAGCCTTTTAAAAAATTGTATATAACACTGTACTCATAACTATATTGCAATCTACGTTTTAATTTAACATAAACATTTTCATATGCTATATGTTACAGCCATAAAGAACAATCCATACTATCATAAATATTTGACTAGATTAATTACCTCAGGGAAATGTGACTTCTCTCTAAACTCCTGCAGAGTTTTGGTGATAAAACTGATAGGGCATTTATGACATACATACTCATTTTTAAAAAAATGTATTGCCAGTCTTGTTCCAGAGATAATATAAGATGGTTCTGCCTTGTACTACTGTGTGAATTATTAAAGACAAAAGCAATATGATCCTACTCAGTCAAGCATTGTGCTAGATAGGTGTGCAACAAATATTTTAAGTGAATAGTATCCGCTTAGATTCTGTTAATTTAAAGTATTTAGAAATGGGCCGGGCACAGTGGCTCATGCCTGTAATCCCAGCACTTTGGGAGGCCAAGGCCAGTGGATCACTTGAGGTCAGGAGTTTGAGAACAGCCTGGCCAACATGGCAAAATCCTGTCTCTACTAAAAACGCAAAAATTAGTCAGGCATGGTGGTGCACGCCTGTAATCCCAGCTACTCAGGAGGCTGAGGCAGGAGAATCACTTGAACCCAGGAGGCAGAGGGTGCAGTGAGATGAGATTGTGCCATTGCACTCCAACCTGGGTGACAGAGCAAGACTCCGTCCCAAAAAAAAAAAAAAAAAAAATTTTAGAAATGTTTCCATTATTGGCCGGGCATGAGGGCTCATGTATGTAATCCCAGCACTTTGGGAGGCCAAGGTGGGTGGATCACGAGGTCAGGAGATTGAGATCATCCTGGCCAACATGGTGAAACCCCGTCTCTACTAAAAATACAAAAATTAGCTGGGTGTGGTGGCATGTGCCTGTAATCCCAGTACTCAGGAGGCTGAGTTTCACTTGAACCTGGGAGGTGGAGGGTGCAGTAAGCCGAGATTGCGCCACTGCACTCCAGTCTGGCAATAGAGCGAGACTCTGTATTAAAAAAAAAAAAAGTTCCATTATCTCTACTGTTTTGCCCAAGGCAACGAAGTGATTAAAAGATTCCATGACACCTGCTTATGTGGCCATAGAGCCATTTTCTCTGAGTTTCTTAATTCTTTACGAGTCCCATCACCCAAAGTAACGGCAACATCCTCAGGGCCCTTACGACTTCAAGAAACCGAATATCCACAATGTTGTTACCAACTTCACTTCATATGGTTTAAAAAAGCATTTTATGTAAAAGGCTAATTCCATTACGTCAGCAGATAGTCCACATCCATACTACTTTGATGATCTGATTAAACTAAAATGTACTGAGTTCTGTTTTATGCCAAGCACTATGTTAGATGCTTTATGTAAAAAATGTTATTTATTGTTAAGTCAGAATTCCGTTTTTAAAAACTCTGTTGAAGCAAACTCCTAAAGTAAAAAGAGTGCTTACTGGCTGGGCGCGGTGGCTCATGCCTGTAATCCCAGCACTTTGGGAGGCTGAGGCGAGTGGATCACAAGGTCAGGAGTTCGAGACCACCCTGGCCAGCATGGTGAAACCCCCGTCTCTATTAAAAATACAAAAATTGGCCGGGCGGCTGAGCACAGTGGCTCACGCTTGTAATCCCAGCACTTTGGGAGGCTGAGGCGGGTGGATCATCTGAGGTCAGGAGTTCAAGACCAGCCTGGCCAAAATAGTGAAATGCCGTCTCTGCTAAAAATATAAAACAATTAGCTGGGCGTGGTTGGCAGGCACCCATAATCCCAGCTACTCGGGAGGATGAGGCAGGAGAATCACTTGAACCTGGGAAGCGGAGGTTGTGGTGAGCCGAGATCGCGCCATTGCACTCCAGCCTGGGCAACAAGAGTGAAACTGTCTCAAAAAAAGAAAAAAAAATTGGCCAGGCATGGTGGCACGCACCTGTAATCCCAGCTACTCTGGAGGCTGAGGTAGGAGAACCACTTGACCCCGGGAGGCGGACGTTGCAGTGAGCCAAGATCACGCCACTGCACTCCAGCCTGGGCAAAAGAAGGAGACTCTGTCTTTAAAAAAAAAAAAAAAAAAAAGTGCTTATTTACTGGTTGTTGTTTTTAGATTGACAATTTCGATGTAAGTTACAGTAGTACCTGTCCTCCAGTTCAGCTTTCTGCCATTTCAGTTACCGTTAGTCAACCAGTCCAAAAATATTAAGTGAAAAATTCCAGAAAGGAACAATTTGTAAGATTTAAATTGTGCACCATTCTGAGTAGCACGATTAAAATCTCTCACAATACCGGCTCCCCCTTACTGGAATGTCAATCATCCCACTGTCCAGCCTATCCACACTGCATAAACTACCCACTCATTAGTCACTTAGTAGCCATTTTGGTTACCAGATCAACTGTGGGGTATTGCAATGCTTGTGTTCACGTAACCTTATTTTACTTAAATAACGGCCCCAAAGCAAAAGAGCAGTAATGTTGGCAATTCAGATATGCCAAAGAGAAGCCATAGTGCTTCCTTTAAGTGAAAGAATGAAAGTTCTAGACTTAGGAAAAAGCATAACCTATAATAGGGGTTGGTACTATCCATGGTTTCAGGCATCCACCGGGGGTCTTGGAATATATCCTCCTCGAATAAGGGGGCATACTACCATACCCTTAAAATCTTAATTTTTTAATTCAAATTGTCTTATTAGATTTATTTTTCAGTAGTTAGGGGAGCATGGGAGCAAAGAATTGCTTTAAGAATCCTTTCCTCAACATGTAGAAGCCTGATTAGAAAATTAGGGAGGAGAACAAACAAGTCTAAAGCTGGTGGTTTAACAAGATAAATACATGAATAATGCAGCCTGGGCAACATAGTGAGACCCTGCCCCTAAAAAAAAGACATGAATAATGAACATATAGGTAACCCTCAGCTATAAGTTGTAAAAGTTACATAGAAATAGGCTATAGAAGAGTAGAATCGTGTCGCGGCTCGAGAGCGAGACTCCCGTCTTGGAGCCAGCCCAGCCCAACCCAGCCCAACCCAGCTTGACCCAGCCCTGACAGGTCCATCGTGGTGCACGCAAACCACCTCCCAGCCACGCGCTCCCTCCTGCTCCTCAGCGCCTTCTGCCTCCTGGCGGTGGCCTTGGCGACCGAGGTGAAGAAACCTGCAGCCACAGCAGCTCCTGGCACCGCAGAGAAGCTGAGCCTCAAGGCAGCCACGCTGGCCGAACACAGCGCCAGCCTGGCCTTCAGCCTGTACCAGGACATGGCCAAGGACCAGGTGGTGGAGAACATCCTGGTGTCGCCCGTGGTGGTAGCCTCGTCGCTGGGGCTCGTGTCGCTGGGCGGCCAGGCGACCACGGCGTCGCAGGCCAAGGCAGTGCTGAGCGCCAAGCAGCTGCGCGACTAGGAGGTGCACGCCGCCGTGGGCGAGCCGTTGCGCTCACTCAGCAACTCCACCGCGCGCAACGTGACCTGGAAGCTGGGCAGCCGCCTGTAGGGACCCAGCTCAGTGAGTTTCGCTGATGACTTCGTGCGCAGCAGCAAGCGGCACTACAACTGCGAGCACTCCAAGATCAATTTCCATGACAAGCGCAGCGCGCTGCAGTCCATCCACGAGTGGGCCGCACAGACCACCAACGGCAAGCTGCCCGAGGTCACCAAGGACATGGAGTGCATGGATGGCGTCCTGCTTGTCAACGCCATGTTCTTCAAGCCACACTGGAATGAGAAATTCCACCACAAGATGGTGGAAAACCATGGCTTCATGGTGACTCGGTTCTATACCGTGGGTGTCATGATGATGCACCAGACAGGCCTCTACAACTACTTTGACAACAAGAAGGAAAAGCTGCAAATCGTGGAGATGCCCCTGGTCCACAAGCTCTCCAGCCTCATCATCCTCATGCCCTACCACGTGGACCCCTCCAGGCCTTAAAAAGCTGCTAACCAAAGAGCAGCTGAAGATCTGGATGGGGAAGAAGCAGAAGGCTGTCGCCACCTCCTTGCCCAAGGGTGTGGTGGAGGTTCCCATGACCTGCAGAAACTCCTGGCTGGGCTTGGCCTGACTGAGGCCATTGACAAGAACAAGGCAAACTTGTCACGCATGCCACGCAAGAAGGACCTATACCTGACCAGCGTGTTCCATGCCACCGCCTTTGAGTTGGACACAGACGGCAACTCCTTTGACCAGGACATCTATGGGAGCGAGGAGCTGCGAAGCCCCAAGCTGTTCTACTCCGACCACCCCTTCATCTTCCTGGTGTGGGACACCCAGAGCGGCTCCCTGCTGTTCACTGGGCGCCTGGTGCGGCCTAAGGTTGACAAGATGCAAGATGAGTTTTAGGGCCTCAGGGTGCACACAGGATGGCAGGAGGCAGCCAAAGGCTTCTAAGACACATGGGTGCTATTGGGATTCGGGGGAGGTGAGGTACCAGCTTGGATACTCCATGGGGTGGAGGTGGACAAACAAACCAGGGTTCCCGTGTGCTTGAACAGACCTTCCCAGCTAGAATTTACTCCACTTGGACGTGGGCCCCAGATACCATGATGCTGAGCCCAGAAACTCCACATCCTGTGGTACCTGGGCCATAGTCATCCTGCCTGCCCTCAAAATCCCAGATCAAGCCTGCCTCAATCAGTGTTCATATTTATAGCCAAGTACCTTCTCACCTGTGAGACCAAATTGAGCTAGGGGGGTCAGCCAGCCCTCTTCTCCTGACACTAAAACACCTCAGCCACCTCCCCAGCTCTATCCCAGTCTCTCCCAACTACAAAACTAGGTGCTGCAGCCCCTGGGACCAGGCATCCCCAGAATGACCTGGCCCCATTGAGGCAGATCGAGAAAGAGCTCACAGGACAGGCTTCTGGGCAGACTCTGGTCAAGAATGGTGTCATGGGGATGAACTTTTTGTTTCTTTTTTGGTTCTTCAAAGATGGGGAGGGAAGGGGTAACATGAGCCTTTGTTGCTATCAAACCAAGAACTTATTTATACAGTTTTTTTTTTTTCAATAAAATGTTCCAACCAAAAAAAAAAAAAAAGAAAGAAAAAGAAAAGAAATAGGCTATAACCAGCCAGGCACGGTGGCTCGTGCCTGTAATCCCAGCACTTTGGGAAGCAGAGGCAAGCGGATCACCTGAGGTCAGGAGTTCGAGACCAGCCTGGCCAACACGGCGAAACCCCGTCTCTACTAAAAATACAAAAATTAGCTGGGCATGGTGGCAGGCACCTGTAATCCCAGCTACTCGGGAGGCCGAGGCAGGAGAATCTCTTGAACCCAGGAGGCGGAGGTTGCAGTGAGCCAAGATTGTGCCACTGCACTCCAGCCTGGGCGACAAGAATCAAACTCCTTCTCAAAAAAAAAAAAAAAAAAGGAAAAAAAGAAAAAGGCTATAACCTACAAACAGCTACAGATCTCCCTTGGAAGGAGGGGAGAGGGGAGGACCTAAACTAATTTTTCTCTTTCCACAAATTTAAGTATGTTTGAATTCAAGTTGCCAAAATGTTACTGAAATGACCTTTATTTTACCTGTACCCCAGGATTTTTGCTCTAGATCTCTTTAGACAGGATTACCAGGATAATGACCCTTCTCCATGTACTTAGCTATATCTGCATTGTTCAAATGTGTACTTTTATTTTTATTCACTGTTTTCTTTGTAGCTACATATTTTATTGTAAGACCTCCCTCCATCCTTCTTAGAGATTAACATAATTATTGACATGTCACTAGATTTAGAAGGTAACTAACACTAAAGCATTGGTATAACACATCAGAGACATCCAATAAACATAGGCCCTTAAACTACCACTGCCACCAAACATATTCTTATTCTGTAGGGAGGGAGATGGAATTGAACAGGGAGCAAAATACCTACATGGTTTATTTTTTCTATTTCAAGATGTTAAATAAGATTTTTATTTCAAATATCTGTCAGTAGACTACCAAAGTGTTTGTGCAGTAGTAACTAGTATAGCAGATTACTAGATTAGGAGGCAAAAAAAAACGAGGACTCAGGCTCTGCTAAGAACCAGGTGTGATACATGGTCAAATTACTTAACATCTATAAGTCTCTGCTTCTTCAAGTTTAAAATTGAAATAATTTATACAGGCATTGACAGTAAAATTAGATATGTTAAAGTACTCTCTACAAGTGTACTGATTACACATTTGCAGGAGACAGGTTCCGTAACGCACCCACTAAGTGTCTGGAACAAAACAGGCACAGTGATCTACCGATAGCATTAAAAAAAAAAAAGCTATACATACATACATACCTTTTTTTTTTTTAGAGAAGGGGTCTCACTCTGTCGCCCAGGCTGGAGTATAGTGGTGTAATCACGGCTCACTGTAGTCACAAACTCCTGGGCTCAACCAATCCTCCTGCTTCAGTCTCCCAAGTAGCTGGGACTACAGGTGCATGCCACCAAACCTGACTAATTTTTTTATTTTTTGTAGAGATGAGGTCTCCCTATGTTGCCCAGGCTGGTCTGGAACTCCTGGGCTCAAGCGATCCTCTGGCCTCAGCCCCCAAAGTGTTGGGATTACAGGCATGAGCCACTGTGCCTGTCCTACATTATATTTTTGTAAGATTTTTTTAAAAGGAGTCCTACAGCTAGCCAGGTCAACAGAGATTAATCTGTAGCTGATCTAGCCTATAATATTTGGTCCATGAAGGATTATCTTCATATTTTGCAGTCTGGCTTGCAAAGTGTTTAAATTTTTTTTAATTTGTTGTACTGTTTAAAAAATTAGGAGCAATTAAAAATACCCAGTTCCTGCTTTTCCTGAAAATTAAAAGATGTAGTTACATCAGGACTGCAATTAGATAAGGAAGTAGTAGACCAAAACAGAGTAGTGGCTGTCCCCTTTAGAAGGGCATATACTCTTCTAATACACCCCATGGTCCTACCTGCTCCTAGTCCCTTTATAGCAACCAACTTTATTCATTTACATTAAGAAACACAGTACCCAGTGGTAGTCACTCCCCATTTCCCCCCAACCCATCTAGCCCTAGACAAACACTAATAATGATCACTTTTTTTTTTTAAGAGACGAGGTCTCAATGTTGCCCAGGCTGGTCTCAAACTCGAGTTCAAGTAATCCTCTTGCCTTGGCCTCCTAAAGTGCTAGGACAGGCATGAGCCACTGCACTCAGCCTAATAATAATCACTTTTAAAGAAGTTACTAACAAAGTCACTGGGCCCGCTGGACTATTAGAAACTGATACAAGGCCAGGCACTGTGGCTCATGCCTATAATCACAGCACTTGGGGAGGCCAAGGTGGTTGGATCCCTTAAGCCCAGGAGTTTGAGACCAGCCTGGGCGACATGGTGAAACTCTGTCTCTACAAAAAATACAAAAATTAGCTGGGTGTGGTGATGTATGCCTTTAGTCGCAGCTACTTGGGAGGCTGATACTGCGGGGCACTGCTTGAGCCTGGGGGGCGGAGGTTGCAGTGAGCCAAGATTGCGCCACTGCACTCCAGCCTGGGCAACAGAGTGAGACTCCGTCTCCAAAAAACAAATTAAAGAAACTGATACAAAAGAAAATCAGCATTTTCAATCGATTTTATTATTAAAACATTTCTGTACCCCATATTAGGCATAAGGTCACTAAGAACACAATAAATTCAGTATTATCAGTGAGAGATTAAAGGGTGAAAAATATAGTATACACTTTTCCCCCCACAAGGGAACTTATTTCAAACTCTAGGGATTCTTCTATCTATAGACTACTGATCTCAACAGAAGACAGATGATACTAGACAACTGCTTAAAACAGCTGCTGCAAAGGAATTAGAATATATGATACTTAATAGAATTCTTAAGGCAAGATGTGGATTTGGGGATATAAATCATGTAAATTATATCCATTTTTAAAAAGTAGTTTTCAAGAAATTGTTTCTGTTTTTAACAGAAAAAAAATAGTTTCAAGTTTGTTTATGGTTAAGTAGCTAATGCTCTACAATTACAATTCCCTTCAAGGGCCCCACAATGAGTTTACTACGTTTTTACATTTGGTGAAAAGCATGAGCAATCACCTAAAAATAAACATAACAAAATTTTAGAACCTAGTTATCTTAAACCAGTGCAAGTATTACTTTCTCTAAATATAGACATTTAATTCTGAAAGACTTCTCAGTAACAGGTGGTAACCAATGTTGGATTTAAATTCAGTGCTTTATTTTTAAAATCTTGGTCTGACAAACTGCAGGAAGTTGTCATTTGCAGATTTTTGCCACACTGCAGTCATAAAATACTTTCAACAAAATACATTTCACATGTTCAATCAGAAAAATAACTGTTACAATCAGTTTTCATAAATTACCAAGATGACATTCTTTCAGTCCCTTTGGGAACTGTTGCCACCATGGGACCAGGAATTATTTCCAAAGGAGTGACATCGAGAAAGCAAACAATGACTAAAACAATAATTTCATTCACTGTAATCAAAATTATTAACATGTAATTAATTGTGCTACCTGAATAATCTTCCAAGACTTCTTGTGATAGATGGCAATTAGTATCATCTCCCTTTTTACAAATAAAGAAACTGAGGCACAGATAATTTAATTTATTCAAAACCATGATATAAATTTGTTTTAGAAAGTGATCAGATAGCCATATATTGGCTACATAATTCTATACCACTAGTTTTAACTAATCAAATCTCACATAAGCAAGTGGCTAATTTAAAAGACTGTAATAGACACAGTACCAGCCCTCATTGCTGGTGAAATCTCAACTAGTCTCTTTAGTCTGGATGTTGTGCAATATTATTAAGTGGGTTACTTCCAGAATCCCAATGTAACTTTAGTTCACCTCATAGTAAAACAGACAATCTCATGGCTATGTGTTGCAGCAAAAACAGCAGGTATCACTATAAAAATGTCTCCACAGTTGAGCATCTGAACTTGTCAATAACAGAATTCATTATACCTCCTGACAAAATCTGCCCCTCCACTTCTCTCTTCTTTGGAAGGGGGTGAAAATACCATTCATGCAGTCACTCAGAACTAAACGAGAAAGCATCCTAGAGGCCTTCTTCTCCCTTAATCCCAAAACTAATCAATAGATCCAGCCAATTTAATCTCCCACATACTTGCTAAATTTCTCCTCTCCTATCCTCATTTCTACCACCACTGCTCTGGTGATTCAGCCCCATATCTTCCACCTATTCATTACACATCTCATACCTGTTCTCCTGGCCTCCAGTTATGCCCCTCCTCAAACCATCTTCCAGATTGTAGCGCCAGATCACTCTTTTGAAAGCAGTTAAAACAATGCTGCTCCCTTATTAAAAACCCTTCAATGGCATCTTATCATCTACACACAGTACAAAGTCCAAACTCCTAAGCATGACCCACAAATCCTTCTATAATCTAGCCCGTTCCTCGCTCTACGGTTTAGTCAACTTCTTAGACCGTTTTATTTCTCTGTGCATTCATTCACGTTGTGCTCTTAAGTGGCCTCCTACACTATCATTAAACTTCCCTTTACCTGTCTACCTCTTACTGATTATAACAACAAATGAGGTCTTTTCTGGTCTCCCCCAATGTGATCAGATGTCCCTTCCGTGTCTGCATCATACCTTTTGCATATCTCTATTATTACAGTTAATTATATTACTAATTATTACATGGTAATTATTTGACTATGTCTATTTCCCCTAATAGAGTATAATTTCTTTGTGGTCAAGGAATGTGTCTTGCCCAGGCAGAGTGGCTCACACCTGTAATCCCGGCACTTTGGGAGGCTGAGGCAGAAAGATCACTTGAGCCCAGGAGTTTAAGACCAGCCTGGGCAACATATGGAGAACCCATCTCTATAAATAAGTAAATAAATAAAAATTAATTGGGCATGGTGGCACACACCTGTGGTCCCAGCTACTTGGGAGGCTGAGATGGGAGGATCACTTGAGCCCAGGAGGTTGAGGCTGCAGTGAACCATGATGACACCACTGCACTCCAGCCTGAGCAATAGGGTGAGACTTCGTCTCAAAAAAAAAAAAAAAAAAAAAAGGCAATATGTCTTATTAGTCTTTTTATACCCAGGTTCTAAAACAGTGCCTGGGGCCGGGCACGGTGGCTCATGCCTGTAATCCCAGAACTTTGGGAGGCTAAGGTGGGTGGGTCACTTGAGGCCAAAAGTTCGAGACCAGCCTGGTCAACATGGTGAAACCCCATCTCCACAAAAAATACAGAAATTAGCTGGGAATGTTGGCACACACTTTGTAATCCCAGCTACTGAGGAGGCTGACATGAAAATCGCTGGAACCTCAGAGGAAGAGGTTGCGGTGAGCCAAGATTGCACCACTGCACTCCAGCCTGGGCAACAGAGCGAGACTATCTCAGAAAAAAATAAAAATAAATAAATAAATAAATAAATAAATAAATAAGTGACTGGAAATAATAAATATTCAATAATTGTTTAATGAATAAATATCCCTACACTATATTAAAACTCTATAAAAGCATTTGATATCATTTGTGGTAACGGGTGGTAGAAACTATTTATCAGGGTAATTTGATTACTCAGGAAAATTGTGACAGAGATGCTGGTGCCCTGAGTCACTGCTCCTGGACACCAAAATTATGCAAGTTTGTGTTACTCAAATGAATTGATATGGACACAGATATGGTCATAGTTCCAAGAGGAACCTTTATCCAATCTTCAAGAAATATTTTTTGAGAGACTTGTATGAGATAGGCCCTGTTTTATGCACCGGGAATATAAGTGAACAAAACAGACAAGGTCAGCCAGGCGCAGTGGCTCATGCCTGTCATCCCAACACTTTAGGAGGCCGAGGGAGGATTGCTTGAGCCCAGGAGTTTGAGACGAGCCTGGACAACATAGTGAGACCTTGTCTCTACAAATAAACAAAATTAGCTGGGCATGGTGGTACATGCCTGTGGTCCCAGCTACTTTGGGGGCTGAGGTGGGAGGATTGCTTGGGCCTGGGAGTCAGAGGCTGCAGTGAGCCATGATCACGCCACTGCAGTTCAGTGTGGACAACAGGGTGACAGAGTAAGAGCCTGTCTCAAGAAAACCCCCCCAAAAAACAGATAAGGTCACTGCCCTCATGACACTATTATTTTAATGGGAAGAGATAATTAATAATCAATAAGCAGTAGTTTTAGATGATGATAATCACTACAGAAGAATAAAGCCAGGTGCAGGGCTTACTTTACATTGGATGATCAGAGAAGGCTTCATTCAGAAGGGAATATTTGAGGTGAAACCTGAAATAACATGGAGTCACTTATGTAAAAATCAGGAGGAAGAGGGTTCCACGTGAGCACATTAGCCCAAAGGTGGAAATGAGCATGGCATAATCAAGCCATCAAACACGGACAGGTTGGCTGGCATAGTAGGTGAGAAGGAGAATAGTATGAGAAGAGGAGAGAAAGGTAGGGGCCAGATTATGTAGGGTGTACTGGGTCACATAAAATTGTCTGAATTTTACTTTTAAGTGAAGTAGGAAGTCATTAGAGGATCTTAAGTGGAGAAAGTATACACTATGATACATGTCTTTAAAGTTCACTCTCCCAGTTCTGTGAGGAATGGATCACAGCAGGTGGGCAAAAGTGGAAATAGGGAGATCATTTAGGAAGCTACTGCATTGAACTGACAAAAAAAATGCTGACTTGGAAAAAATGTTTCCTTTCATGAGCGTTAATTAGAATAATGTAAATTAACTGCTAAATTCAGTGTCTGATATATAAACACTCAACAATATATTATACTATTATTATTAGTTTATACCTACAGAAAACTCTTCTTATTCAACACGATATGAACATCAAAACCCTTGAGACAGTAACTTGGGAGGTATACAATGACCATACACTCAAGGTTTAAGAAGTGGAACGCTATTATTTATTTAACAAAATGTGTTGAGGATCTACACTGTGCAAATTATAAACTAGTTTGCTGAGCCAGCATAGGGAAACTGGATTAATAGATCAGGCATCATAGAATACTAGATCTGGAAGGGATCTAGAAGAGTTCAGCCCCTCACTTTACAAACGACAAAAGAGCAGCCCAGAGAAAGAAACTGTGGTTCTCCCTAAACTAAAAACTGAGAGGATCATACCTTAGGTTGCCCCAAGGACACACTCTGAATAACTAAAGATTTTCGTTAACAATATAAAACCACAAATTTTAAATAAAATGCTATCTTAGCAGTACATTAATGTGCTATACTAAGAAAAATGTAATATGTATATAAAGCCCTGGATACAGTGCTTTGTATGGGATGAACACTCAATAAATGGTAACTACTACTTTCAGCAGCTAAAAAAAGTCTGTATGGTCTTCGGAAGGCTGAGTGTGTGTGGTCTACCTGACATCAACTACTTGACTTGATAGTAGACCCACAGGAATTTTAATCTAATTCAATTCTTTGATTTTCCAGATGGAAAAAATGAGGTCTAAAGGGGCTAGATTCAGGCGTTCAAGGCTGTGGTGAGCTATTATTATGCTAGTGCACTACAGCCTGGGTGACAGAACAAGACCTTTTCTCTAATAAAAATAAAAATAAAAATAATAATAATAATAAAGGGACTAAATAACTTGCAAAGCCACCCACAGTGAATTAGAGACAGAGACAGAGCCAAAGCCAAACCCACATGTAGTGGGTTTCCACTACATGTCACAGTTATAAGGTAGTGTTTCAAACTTTTATAAAAGGGTAACAAGAACATAGCTGCTGTACTGAACTTTTTCACTCCTTTTATTAAGGCCACCAGTGAGCTATGAATTTGATATAAGGAAGAATCACAGCAACAATGAGGCTGTGAATATATAATCCATGAGTTAACAACGAAACAGTCTTAGGAACGCAATTCTATCATAGACACCTGATGAGTAGATGGGAGTTCACCTGAGCAGCTGTTATATGCACTTCAATAGAGAGACTACAAAGCCTCTCTACTTGTAGAATACAAATACAAAGAAGATGCTTTAAAACATTTTCCAAAGCACACTTAAAATGTGACAATAGCTGCCGGTCACTAAGAAGCTAAAGGGAGATAAATTATCTTGGCATACAGCAACAGAATGGTTTTGTTTAAGCAAAGACTAAAAGGAGTCTAATAAAATTGTTGGGAGACCAAGGCTAAAAGCCACAAATGCAGGAAGAGTTGTAGCAAGCAATCCAAAAAAGTTCAGCCTTTCACAAAGACTAGAAAGGCCAGCTGTGGACTGTGTGTGGACTTTTAGGTCCTTTTGCATTGAAGATTAGGGTGGCCTCCCCCTAGCCTCGAAATAAAAAATCGTCTCTGAAGCGGAGAGACAACGAGGCAGGGCATGAAGAGGACTCCAATCTATTTCTTGTAAATTAAATTCAACTCAACAAATATTTCCTGAAAATCTACTATGTGCAAGACATTGTGAACGATGCTTGCCTTACCTCAAAGGCTTCAAAATTTTATGGGAAAAGGGAAGCGAATGGGCTTCCCGGAAGTAAACAACCCAAAGCCGAATAGAAGTGCCCTAAAAGAGGTGCCGGTCAGGGTTATCGGTTCAAAAGCAAGAGGACTTTGGGACTCAAGAGTTTAGTCTCCGAAAGTGAGAGAAGTGGCGTTCAAGATAATTGCTGAAGAAAAGGCAGAGATATGGGGATGAAAGATAGGAAAGTAGGTGAACTTTAGGAAGAACCAAGAGGGGCCAACTCCCGGTTCCCTCACAACTGCCAGTTTCCTCCCGCGCTCAGCGGACGTCACGCGCACCCCTGTCCGCGGGCAGGCGCCAGTTCCGGACCAGACCTACCCCTCCTCTATTCTCCCCGCCTTTCTCACCTCGGTCCAAACTCCTCGGTCTGCCCTGTCTGAGAAGAGGAGAAGACAATGCCGTCGGGAGTGAGCCCCAAAGCCCGCAACCTAACAGTCCCGTCAATCCGGGAGCCACCGGCAGCGGCCAGGCCGCATCTCCATGGCAACGCCGCCAAGCACCAGTTCGAACGCCCGCGCTGTGGCCCGCGCATCGCCAGTCCCGCACCGCCCACCAATGGGCATCCAAGGAATCGGTTGACGTTCGTTGACTTCTCCTCTAGAAGACCAGTCAGAGGTCTGAAGAAACCGTGGGCGTAACTCTCAATTTCCGACCTTCAGCCAATCGTTCCGCTTGAGGGAAGATCTCGCGACGTTCTCAGTGTGAGACTGGCACCTTTGAGGCGGGTCGAAGATCCTTCTGCCGAATTCTATTGGTGGGCCCAAGCGTAACCAGGCTCTTCTGATTGGCCGGTGTACTTCCAGTTTCCGTCCAAGGTCCGCCTCCTGCCTCCCTCTGCTTCGGGTGAGTATCCTTAGGGCCCACTTGATTTTAGTTCTCAGTGGAGGAAATGAGCCTTGGAGCGATGGGAATTTGCCTCTGGCAAACCTCCGGTCGCTGCAGGGCCCGAGATGGATGCGCCCTCCTCTAAGCTGGCAGTGAGATGTGGGCGGGCCAGGTCCCATCCGCTCTTAGGACCTCAGTTTTCCTGTCTGCACCGGGAGAAGGGAGGTTCCCTGACCCTGTGAGCCTTGCGTGCCCCCGTCCGAGTAGGGATAGGGTGGGTCGTCCAAATCCCAGAGGCGGGAGAGGTCCAGGTTTAGGGCCCAGAGGCCCGGGCGCCGAACCTTCCCCTCCCTGGGCCTCAGTTTCACTTGTTGCTACCCATTAAACCCCGCCTGCTTTCCAAAAGAGATTTTATGTTTTCTAATTGCTTCAGTTATTGAATGGATAATATCGTGGCAGTTATACCAGAAGTAAAGAAAGTCGAACAAGAGCCCCACCGCCTTAAACAAAACAAAATAAAAAAAGGGACAGCGTAAACAATGCAGGCCGGGTGCGGTGGCTCAAGCCTGTAATCCCAGCATTTTGGGAGGCCAAGGCGGGCGGATCACGAGATCAGGAGATCGAGACCATCCTGGCTAATACGGTGAAACCCCGTCTCTACTAAACAAAATGCAAAAATTAGCCAGGCGTCGTGGCGGGCACGTATAGTCCCTGCTACTCGGGAGGCTGAGGCAGGAGAATGGCAAGAACCCAGGAAGCGGAGCTTGCAGTGAGCGGAGATCGCGCCACTGCACTCCAGCCTGGGCGACAGAGCGAGACTCCGTCTCAAAAAAAGAACAAACAAACAAAAAAACTGAATGCAATCAAATTGTCAAATGTAAAACGCTATTATAGAGTCAAGGTTAAGATCATTGATGTTAGGAGTCAGGCAGACCTACATTTGAGTCACTTACCCAGACATCTCTGAGTTATAGTTCCCTTTCTACTCTTCTGAAAAATGGCAGTAATGCCTCAGCGGGTTATTGTGAAGATTAAGTGAAGTAATGAAGGTAAAGCACTTGACACAACGCCTGGCAAGTAGTAACTTCTTAAAAAATGGTAGCGGCCGGGCTCGGTGGCTCATGCCTGTAATCCTAGTACTTTGGGAGGCCGAGGCGGGCGGATCACGAGGTCAGAAGATCGAGACCATCCTGGCTGACACGGTGAAACCCCGTCTCTACTAAAAATACAAAGAATTAGCCGGGCGTGGTGACGGGCGCCTGTGGTCCCAGCTACTCGGGAGGCTGAGGCAGGAGAATGGCACGAACCCGGGAGGCGGAGTTTGCAGTGAGCAGAGATCGCACCACTGCACTCCAGCCTGGACGACAGAGCGAGACTCCGTCTCAAAAAAAAAAAAGGTAGCTATTATTCTTATAATAAGAACAGGCAAATACACTAGCCAGTGCGTTGGTGTACTTACTGTAATTGAGTACCCAATTTTGCCCAAAATTAGTCAGTTAAGGGAAAAAAGGTAATTCTTACTAATAAGGAAACAAATCCATTCTTCAAAAGAAAAATTATTTTTCTAGTTTCTATATTAAAAGGAATTTATGCTGTGGGACCTTATAAGGAATATATATACTGTGGTGAACAGTGTTGAGCAGTTTTACAGACAAAATGAAAAGTCATTTCTTTAAAACAGAGAAGCTTTCTGATGATCTTTTATGACACACGGATAACAGTAACTCATATATTTAGTACCTCTGATAATGTCAGACCCTCTATGTATGTCATTTATAAACTCCACAACAACCATGCAAAGTAGGTGTTAACTTCATTTTACAAATGAGGAAGTTAAGTATCTTGCTCTAAGTATCTTGCTCTATTAACTTCAATAGCTAGGCCTTTCTGACTGCATAGACAGCCATGCTTTTCTGTGTTTCTGACTAAAGGAGGATGAAAATGCTTGGAATACCAGATAGATGCAGGGGCAGGTTGGACAGCTTGACCTACCTAAATTGGAGGGAATGTGGGCTGCAGAAGTACCTATGGTAGGAGCAATATCTTGCTCTAGTAGAGAATTTTCACCGTGGTCTTGGTAGAGAGGGGAGGAGGAAAAAATTGTTTTAATAAAAATAATTTAAAAAAAGAAAATTCCCACCTTGGGAAATGAAGAGATAGGATGAGATGATCACTGAACTTTAGACCCATCTGTTCATTTATCTTGTGGGTAGACTATAGCACTTCAAATTCAACTTGTCCCTAACAAATTATTCACTTGCACCCCCTCCTCCACCCAGGCACTCAAACCAAAGCCTTTCTCTTTCCCTCGGCTTATGAAACATCTCTCTGTCCCTTAGACAATGAAATATCAATATTGTCCATTTTACTTTGAAATATCTCTCAGATTCATCCCTTCCTTTCCTTTCTCACAGCCTCTGACTTGATCTAACTGGAATCATTTGTTAACTGGTCTGTTGCAGTAGACTTGTAACTGGTTAATCTCTCTGCCTCCAATCTGTCCTAATTCGTTCCCCAGCTTTCTTGCACCTAGAATATCTTTGTAAAATGTCAGTCTGACCAAATTATACCCTTGCCTAAAACCAGTCAGAGGCTTCATTGCCTACAGAATATAAACTAAGCTGTTTACCAATGAGATGTCATTTTGTGCTTGAGGGTGTTGCCCACACTCCTCCCTTTGCTGGCAGTGCCTTGCATCCGCCTCCCTTCTGCCTGGTAAACTAGTGACCCATCAGAATCCTTATGGAGTACCTTGTTAACCTAAAGATGCTTCTTTGCTGCTTTTCCATCTTATGTTGCACAAAACACACTGTAACTTGTCTGTTGGAATGTCTTCCACTTTCACTAGCCTGTGAATCTCCAGGAAGTTGGTGCTTGGTAGTATTCAGCTTCATATCTATCTGTCAATCCTTCACACTGTCTGTCGCATGGGATACGCACAACAGACAAATTCCCTGAGTTAGCTTTCTAGAATTGTACAGCAGATGGCACTAATAGGCTGCTTAACAAATCCCCTTCACTAAGAATGATTTTTGTCCCAACCTTGTCTGACTTTGGCCTTATCCTAGAAGCCAATATTTATGCCATTACAGGTAAAATCTCCTGTTTCCTCCCTCAGCCAATAGCAAAAATAGCAAAATGACTCAGCAGCTTTGTCTCTGCAAGAAGAATGGAGCGGCAGATGTCCAGGGAAAGGTGCATTTGAGGGAATATTTTCTTTGTCTCAATTTATTCATGGTAGTTGGGGCTTTTCTTTTGCATTTCTTTCTTTTTTCTTCTCTTCCATTTGTTATTGTTCTTACAAGAAAGAGCTTTACTCATGGGTGGGTGCTTCATTTCTGTCCACTCCAAAAGGGAAGAAAGAAACTGGCAAATTGGAAAAAAGATGATGATGATGTGGGAGGTGAGGGAGTAGTCACATAGAATTGCTTGTGGGCAGGCAAACAGTTGTCTTTCCTCCTCATCTGGAGGAGGGCCTGGGCAAATTTTCTGGACACTAGTGCCCTCAATTAAGTGGAACATGTGGTTTTAGGTTCCTGCTTCCCAGAAAAGAGCAGAGGAGGCATAGAAACCCTTATGAGATGGGTGCTATTAGGAGCCTGAGGCTACATTTTACCCGTCCTTCAGAGTCTTCTTCAGATACCAGGATTTAACATCTACGGCCCTCTCCCGCCAACTAAAACCTTTTTGGTGGAAATGATCCCAGCTAGACATCTTAACCTCCAAATGAATATAGATTAAAGACTGGGAATTTGGGGCCAGGCACGGTAGATTGCATCTGTAATCCCAGCACTTTGGGAGGCCAAAGTGGGAAGATCACTTAAGGCCAGGAGTTCAAGACTAGCTTGGTCAGCATAGCAAGACCTCATCTCTACAAAAAAAGTGTTTTTTAAATTTAGCCAGATGTGATGGCTCCTGCTTGTAGTCCTAGCTACCCAGGAGGCTAAGACAGGAAAATTCCTTGAGCCCAGAAGGGATGCAGTGAGCCCTTGAGGCTGCAGTGAGCTGTGATCACACCATTGCCCTCCAGCCTGGATGACACAGAGAGACACTGTCAAAAAAAAAAAAAAAAAAAAGGACTGGGAATTTTGAAACTGGAAATGGTTTTATAAATCGTTTGTGTGTCTGTCCTCTCTCAGGGCCATTTGTGTCCTAAGCCCTGCTCTTTCGTGGTGAACAGAGCTATGAAAGGGACAAAAATTATAGACTTTGGAGTTAGGCTTACTTGGATTGAGATCCCATCCTTTACATGCCAGCTATACCCTTATACGAGTATTTTAACCTTTTGAAATAATATCAGTGTCCTTGTAAATTAGATATAATAATGCTTCTCCTGAAAGGTTGTTTTGAGCTTTAGAAACAATAGTTGTCAAAAGTCTTGCACAGTATAGCTGGCACAGTATATATAGATGCTTAATTGATAACGCAGCATGAAACGCTGTTTCTGCTAAAGGGATATTAGAATATGGAGAACAGGTCAGAGGGAAAATTTGGAGAGCTCTTCCTGTACCTAAAGTTACATTTCTGAGGGCTTTTTACAGTTACTCTGATTAATTTGATGAAAATATTGAAACAAACAGCATAGCCAGGTATTCGTAAATTCTTTTTTTGGTACCTAGGTCCCGAACCTCCTAGGCTCTGAGGGAATTGTATATGTGGAGAAAGCCAAGAATATTTTTCCTTAGCTTCTAGAACCTTCTGATGACATTGAGGGTTTTTTTGTTCAGGTTTTTTCTAACCACCTCAGGCACTCTGCCACTTTTTTGAAGTGTGAATTGCCTGCTGTCAGCCTGGAGTTCTCACCTCCGCAATCCTGGCTGCAGGCATATTTGCATATTGGATGCTGTGTTCCTTAACCCCCTGAGGTTTGAATCCACTTGGAGTCTGTGTGTGAAAGCTGGCTACTTTCAAACCCATGGACAGTTTCAGCTTTGTGGTCTCCAGAAAAACAGAAAACCCCCAACAATAGTTCCATTCACTTTTATGTAAATGGCACTCTTGAGGAAAACACTGGGCTATTTCCCAGGGCCCCAGAACATACTCAAACATTTGTTTGAGTGGGAGGTGGGGAGAGAGTTCTTTTGAGTCAATGAACATCTGTTCAGAACTGCTGTGCTGGGTCCCAAGAAAACAGCTTATAATCTGGCTCTTCCCTGCCAGAGGTACCAGCAGAGATTTACTATACTAGGTATATGTGCTTGTGGTGGCATTGTACTGTGTCAGTTTAGCTAAGCTGGATTCCCAGTATCCTTCCTATCTGCTTCCAGGTGAGGGGTGTCCACAAGAAAATTTTGTGAGAGATTTGGAAAGCTGAATTGAAGTAGCAGCCAGTACACTGTGAAGGACAGAGCAGGGTCTGTACGCTGTGAAGGACAGAACAGGGTACCAGGCATGGTGGCAGTACCTGTACTTTCTCTCTGATCTGGCTCACCTTGTTGGTGAAGGTCATCACACAGCCCCCAGCACCCCTAGCTCCTACTGAATTTCCTCCTTCAGCTCCTCTGAGTCCTGGGCCATGTGTGCAGTCAGCTCTGTAGCAGAGGGCTCCGGCTTCTCCAGATCACCTGAGTCGCTGAGCTTGGGACCAGTGAAAGGAAGTTGTGGGTTTCAGTTTGTCCTCATGAGTTCCAGTTGTCCTTGTAGATCCCAGTTTGTTCTCAGAGGTTCCAGTTTGTCTTTGTTCTCTTCCACCTCACATCCAGTTTTCTTCCCAACTGCTGGCCTCACAGACTTCGGGCCCAACACCAGGTGCAGAGGCAACAGAGTTGCATGGATTTATGCACCAACTTCCAAAGATACACAATGTCTACTCCTTATAATAAATCTTTCGTTTTCTGTCACTCATAGCATTTGCTTCCCTGATTGAACTTTAAGTTTGTTCAAGCCGTGTTAAGGACGCAGAACATGGAGTGATTAGAAGCCAGAAAGCTTCACAGAGGAGGTGACATCTGAGCTGCTTCTGACGAGTAGGAGGTTGTGTGTATAGAGTGGGTAGGAGGAATTCTAGAGAATAGCTGGCTCAAGCCAAGCAATTGAAAGAGCAGTGAGGAGTTCTGTATTTCTAGAAGAACTGTTCTTTCCATGGGTCCAGAATATAGGTGGAGAATGAGCATCTGATCCTAGCTCTTCTGGCGCCATTGAGATTAACTGTTAGCTGATGTGGTTCTTAGATGTGGTCATCCCTAATACACTGGCATCCACTGAAATACATTCTTGCTAGGGTACACCCTTGTCACTACCCTAAGATTCCTCCCCACCCCACCGCTGCTTTCCTCTCCCCAGTGGTTCCATGTGGCTAACCCAGGCTTGTGTTTCTTGGCTCCCCATGCAGGCATTTTTGCTTGTCCATGTTGTGTTGATGGTAGCAGTGGTATGGAGTTCCTGTCTTAGGCAGGGCACTGTGCCCTCTAGTCTTGGATCCCTAGGCTTACTTAAGGGTTCTAACATTCATTCCATGGGACCCTCTAGTCTTGGATCCTTAAGCTTATTTAGGGGTTCTAACATTCATTCCATGGGACCTGAGGCAGGAGCAAGGTACCCCCCATCTATAACTTTCTAATGCTTTTTGAGCATCTTTATAGGGAGGGCATGGGATCAGCTACCTGTTTCTGCCTCAACCATGGACCAATAATATGAGATCTTTGTTCACCAGTTCTACAGTGATGGGGTGCTTCCTTTTGGCTTCTGGAATGGGGTAAGTTCTTGGCATAAATAGGGAGTCCAGGAAAATAGAACAATGAAATAGAATAGAAAAATGAAAGCCTACCACTTTATGTATGAATTTGTAAACTCAAACAGGGATTTCATTATACATACTATTCAGAACTATCTTCTTTTCATGTGTCTAAAAATTTTTCTTACAAGCAGCACATTAGGCTTGACCTAATTTTTTTTCTTTTTCTTTTATTTTTGAGACAAGGTCTCACTGTATTGCCCAGACTGGAGTGCAGTGGTGCAAACATGGCTCACTGTAGCCTGAACCTTCCAGGCTCAAGCAATCTTCCCACCTTGGCCTCCCAAGTAGCTGGAACTACAGGTGCATGCCACCACACCTGGCTAATTTTTTTCTATTTTTTGTAGAGACAAGGTCTCACTATGTTGTTCGGGCTGGTCTCAAACTCCTGGGCTCAGCCAATCCTCCTGCCTCAGCCTCCCAGAATGCTGGGATTAAAGGCATGAGCCACTGAACCAGCCTCGACCTCATTTTTTTTAATGGCTTCATGCTATTTCATCATATAGATATACTGTACTTTTTGCCTATTCCCATATTGATGGATATTTGTTTCTGGCTCTTTTCCTTTTTGATATTGCAAAGTTGTAGTGAACATTGTTGTATGTACATCTTTTTTTTTTTTTTTTTTTTGAGACAGAGTTTCACTCTTGTTGCCCAGGCTGGAATTCAGTGGCCCCATCTCGGCTCACCACAACCTCCACCTCCCGGGTTCAAGTGATTCTCCTGCCTCAGCCTCCCAAGTAGCTGGGATTACAGGCATGTGCCATCACACCCAGATAATTTTTGTATTTTTAGTAGAGATGGGGGTTTCTCCATGTTAGTCAGGCTGGTCTTGAACTCCTGACCTCAGGTGATCCACCCGCCTTGGCCTCCCAAAGTGCTGGGATTACAGGCATGAGCCACCGTGCCCGGCCCATTGTGTGTACATCTTAAACCTATATTTCTTATGTGAGAGTGGCTAGAAATGGAATTGCTGGCTCTTAGGGAATGTGCATTTTATGTTTTGATAATTATCATCAAATTGCCCTCCTAAGGGGATATGCTAATTTACTTTTCTACCAACAGTATATGAGAGCACAGACCATTTCAGAAATCCCCTTTGAGATTATTTCCAATCCTTAAAAACTTTTGTTACAGGTTTAGAAAAGCTTGGAAAGGTCTTGGTGTTGGGTGTTCGGTTTTTGGTGAGAAACTGCTATTCTCTAGAGTAACATTACCATCTGTTGGCAGTCTTGAGAATTGCCCTGGAGTAGGTTTCTGTTTGGGCCTGATTTTTATGCCTTTGATAGCTGCAAACTCATCTTGATTGAGCACCAGCAAAGGGGCTGTGGAGGATAGCAGCTCCTGCTCCAGCCGCCCTCTCTGCATCAGCTCTGCTACCCCCGGGCACCAGCAATGTCAGGCAATGGTGGCATGTGCCTGTATTGCCAGCTGCTTGGGAGGCTAAGGGGGGAGGACCACTTCTTTTTTTGAGACAGAGTCTCGCTCTGTCGCCAAGCTGAAGTGTAGTGGCCAGATCTCGATTCACCACAACCGTAACCTCCGCCTCCTGGGTTCAAGCGATTCTCCTGCCTCAGCCTCCCGAGTAGCTGGGATTACAGGCGTGTGCCACCACGCCCGGCTAATTTTTGTATTTTTAGTAGAGACAGGGTTTCACCATGTTGGCCAGGATGGTCTCAATCTCTTGACCTCGTGATCCACCCGGGGGAGAGGACCACTTCTGTTCGGGAGTTTGAGGCCAGTCTAGGCAACATAGTGAGTCCCTGTCTCTTAAAAAAAAAAAAAAAGGATAAAATAAAAGACTAAAAAAAATCAGGCTGGGCATGGTGGCGCATGCCTATAATCTCAACACATTGGGAGGCTGAGGTAGGTGGATCACTTCAGCTCAGAAGTTCAGGACCAGCCTGGGCAAATACAGTGAGACCTTGTCTCTAAAAAAAAAAAAAAAAAAAAATTAGCCAGGCATGGTGGTGCATGCCTGTAGTCCCAGCTACTTGGGAGGTTGAGGTGGGAGGTTTGCTTGAGCCTGGGATGTCAAGGCTGCAGTGAGCCATGATCACACCATTGCACTCCAGCCTGGTCAACAGTGCTAGACCCTGTCTCAAAAAAAAAAAAAAAAACTCAACGAAATATTTTTTTCTATATGAAGTTACCCTCCGTAGATGACCTCTCTGCATTGTCAGAAACCACATTGCTGGGGGGTTCTGCACTTCAGGGGCTCAGGATATGGGCTGAGGGAAATGGGGTTACAGGTTTGATGATAAAACTTGTACTGCCTCTCTCCCATTCCCAGCATCTCTCTTGTTTCAGTGTGTTTGCTTCTGAGGATCTCCAGTGTCACAACAAACGCATGCCAGCCCTGTTTTACAGGGAGCCCTGGAGGAGTTGGGATAGAGGCCACATTGACTGAGGATAGTTGCCAGGGTCCTGCAGTTATACACAAAGGTCAGTCTCTGATTCCTGGATGCCCTCCATTGGTCCTGGGCATGCTGCCTTTTTCTGTGGGCTATGAGATCACAGTTAGCTAGTCTGCACTACTGTCCAGCACCAGATTGCTACCCCCCAGTGTGGAGCTTCCTATTTTGTGTAACTTCCCAATATTCCGTATCTTCTTTGTTAAGTCCTTAGGATAAGACCATGGCCCTGAGAGCATGTGGCTTGATCATCTTCCGAAGATGCCTCATTCCCAAAGTGGACAACAATGCAATTGAGTTTTTACTGCTGCAGGCATCAGATGGCATTCATCACTGGACTCCTCCCAAAGGTAGAGGCCAGAGGGGCCAGCTCTTGGGAAACTGCCAAGCACTACTCAGAAATCTACCCTGCCAGGCCCTCCCCAAGGCTTAATTCCCAGTGACTGTGTAGCAAAAGGGGGTAGGGAAGGTAGGAGCCCTTGACCCTTTCTACATACAAGGTCTCCAGACCAGGCCAGAGTAGAGCTGAGAATTCTGTGACTGAATTCCAGGGTAGAAACAGCACCTGGTGTTTTTATGAGTATCATTCGCCAGCTCTCCAAACTCTGTGGTGAATGGCTGGGTAAGAGAAAAAACAGTGGGCAGGGAATTGGGGACCTTGAGGTTGACTGAGCTATGTGCCCACCTCTCAGCTTTGAGTTTTTCATCTGTCAAACAAGCGCTTGACTAGAAAATCCTGTTTTCAGCCAGGCACAGTGGCACACGCCTATAATCCCAGCACTTTTGGAGGTCGAGGTGGGCAGATTGCTTGAGCCCAGGAGCTCGAGACCAGCCTGGGCAAAATGGCAAAACCATGTCTCTACAAAAAATACAAAAATTAGCCAGGTGTGGTAGTGCACACCTGTAGTCCCAGCTACTCAGGAGGCTGAGGTTAGAGAATAACTTGAGCTCGAGAGATCAAAGCTGCAGTGAGCCGAGATTGTGCCACAGCACTCCAGCCTGGACAACAGAGCCTGTCTCAAAAAAAAATCCTAAGTTTTCTTCCAGCCTGTCTCTGATTTCATTTGATCAATTTCCTTTGACTCCTAGTTCAGTGTCCCTATCGTTAGGTTTTTCTTTTCTTTTCTTTTTTTTTTTTTGAGACAAAGTCTCGCTTTGTCGCCCAGGCTGGAGAGCAGTGGTGTAATCTCAGCTCACTGCAACCTCCACCTCCCAGGTTCAAGCAATTCTCCTGCTTCAGCCTCCTGATTAGCTGGGATTACAGGCGCCCACCACCACGCCCAGCTGCTTTTTGTATTTTTAGTAGAGACGGGGTTTCACCATGTTGGCCAGGCTGGTCTCAAACTCCTGACCTCAGGTGATCTGCCCGTCTGGGCCTCCCAAAGTGCTAGGATTACAGGCGTGAGCCACTGCACCCAGCCAGGTTTTTCTTTTGAACTAAACACAGAGAGTATGACTTCTACAGTGTTTCTGAACATAGTTGTATTTTGAGTTGGAGCATAGAGAAGTTGGGCTCCCTGATCACAGATTCATCTGCAGATTGTGGCAGGAGTGGAGGAGTGAGGGGATGGGCAGGGCCTTCTTAGACCAGGAGGGGATGGGCAGGGCCTTCTTAGACTGTAAAGATTATGGAGACCTTGAGATTGCAGCTTGACCAGCTAGCTACCTGTGCCTTGAGTCTGTCACTCAGCACTGAGGGTGGAGTTGGCCAAGTCTCCAGAGGGAAGAACAGTGAAGACTACTGGCCTGAGGCCTTAGGCCAGGCCAAGATCTGTTTGTAAGCTGGCCAGTTTTCATCCACCAGCACTCCTGACCCCACCTCTAAGAGTAAGAAAGCTGCAGTCATTTGGTCCTGAAAGAGAAGCCAGGCTGTGTGGGGAGAAATGGGAAAAAGGAGCCCTTCTTGGCTGAGGCCATTGGGATGGTTTGAGTTGGGAGGGACAGACTGTGGCTCAGGTGCCTGCTGGAATGAGGAATATCCCTTAGAAGGAAGCAGGGACTTTATTTTTTAAATTATTTTATTATTATTACTATTTTATAGAGACAGGGTCTTACTATATTGCCCAGGCTGGTCTTGAACTCCTGGGCTCAAGTGATCTGCCCACTTGGTCTCCCAAAGTGCTGTGATTATAGGCGTGAGCCACCACGCCTGGCCAGAAGCGGGGACTTTAAAAGGGAGTGGGGTTAGAAGGGATGGACAAAGATCCAGGATTGAAGGAAAATAAGGAAATGGGAACAGGAAATAAATTTTGCATGTTTGAGTTGTACTGGGGAGAAACAAGGTGAAAAAAGAGACAGAAACTTCACAAATACTGTGAATAGGAATATTCACACTTGTCTCCGGATCACATGAGTCACACTGCCTTGTTCCTCTCACTACCTGATGTCAGTGGACCTCTCCTAATCTTTTCCTGCTTCGGCAGAAGCTACCCTGTTAATTAACACTGATGGGCAGAATACTAAATAGATGCCCCTGAGAGGGGTGTGCTCAGGGACTTCCATACACCTCTGAGGGGAGGTAGGATGTCCTGAATCAGTATCAGCCGTCACTACTAGCATCCCTCCCACCTTGCTCCCCTGATGCATTACCTGTCTGTCTTTGTGTATACCACTATAGGAGGTGCTTGTGCAGAGAAAATTCCCCAGAAGCCATAAGCTAGAATGGTTTTTAAGTGCTAAGTTTCTGGGGGTTTTGTTTGTTTGTTTGAGACGGAGTCTCGCTCTGTTGCCCAAACTGGAGTACAATGGCACAATCTCGGCTCACTGCAGCCTCCGCCTCCTGAGCTCAAGTGATTCTCCTGCCTCAGCCTCCCGAGTAGCTGGGATTACAGGCGTCCACTGCCACGCCCAGCTCATTTTTGTATTTTTAGTAGAGACAGGGTTTCACCATGTTGGCCAGGCTGGTCTCAAACTCCTGACCTCAGATGATCCACCCACCTCGGCCTCCCAGAGTGTTGGGATTACAGCATGAGCCACTGCCCCCGGCCCCTGGGGAGTTTTTTGTGCAGCAGCTGGCTCTGGGCATTGTAGACCCCTGGGAAGGAGGAGGGCCCCCATCTCCAAACCAAGGAGAGAACAACTGAGAGTTCCTGCTCCCCATGAGCCTGTGAGCCAGGAGGCCTCCCTAGAAACTTACTGGAGCCAAGTGTAGACAGAGTCTGCCAGACCCTTCCCAGTCTTTGCCCCCTCTGGGGAAGCTGAAGATTTGTGGGAGGGGCCTAGAGGTAAAGCTGAGAGCTGCTCCAGTCTGCAGAGCTTCAAGTTCTCCTACAGCAGTTTCTTGGCAGCTGTCTTCTTGGGTTTGGGTGTTACTAACACATTTTCTTAGAAGTGGTTCTCAGCTGTCCCTTAGTCTAAGTTCCCATCAAGGGTTTCCCTATGAAACTGAAATCTGGCCTTGCCCAGTAAGAAAGAGGAAAACAATTTGGAAAAAGCCTTGATAGCTTCATGGAAA